>NC_025995.2:58711643-58898137 GCF_000442705.2 Elaeis guineensis | reverse complement strand
TGCATCTAACCAACGAATGATTAAGCCCAACTTTGGTTGGCTCACCTAACCACCATTAGAGAGACCCTTCCAAGTCGTCATATGATGAGTGATAATTCCATTAGTCAACAATCACCAGGCCTTTGGGTCTGCAATGATTATTAAATTAATGGATCATTATCAAATACCTTAATGGAAGGCTATGACTCAGTTATCTCCATAACTTTATCATTTTAAGGACCTAATAATTTTAAAAATTTAAATAATTTAGAGGATGAGGTCAGATGAACCAGCGTATCATGATCCTTCCACTGGCTTCACCAAGTCACCTTAAGGGAGACCATTAAAAGGGCTGGTCTAGGAGCACCTAAATTAGTCACACTGATTTACCTAGCGGACATGGGTCAACTCGAATAGTGAAGTGATCCGATCAAAATATAATTTCACCAAGAGGCCAAGTAAGTTCGATCAGTGGGAGGGTCGGCCAAAGCTTGCCTTAGATACCATCAGAAATGGCCAGGTAAGCGGGCTCCCAATTAAAAACCACCGGTCTGGTTTACCTTAGACACCAACTGGTTTAATTAATTTGATTAGATCAACCTAACAGTTCATGCTAGATCGCTTAGCCAAGAATCAAGTCCATTTGGTTCTCGTTAAAGACATGGACTTGACCAACTACAACTATTGTAATTGATCTAGAAAATCCTTGACCTAATCTAAGACAATAAATGATTAGATTTAGTCAATTCTCTAATTAAGTCCATCTTTAATCTAACCATAGGTCTAACCCAATTAATGGACCTAATTCTCACTAACTCATTAACCCAATGTGTTATGGTTTGTGTCTTAGGTTCTTCAATTCACAATCCTAGAATCTAATCAAAACAACTTCTTAATTCTTAATTAAGTTTTGGGCTGAGGGTTGGATTCAATTTTTCAAAAAATAATTTTTATATTGGTAAAATAATTTTACAATATGATTCTATCAACCATATTGCATGTTTGATTCATAATCAAGATGCAAGTGAAATAAACATGAAACTACTTTAGATCTAATCTAAATAGGTTTATGTAATTGAAACAATTTCAACTTTAAACAATTTTTTTGCACAAAAATTATTAACAAAAAGATTTTATTTAGATTTAAATATCTTTTAAATCTAATAAATTATAAATTTAATCTAAATCATATCTAACAAATTTTTGATTAAAGATAGATCTACACGAACTAGGATAACCTTTGCACTGTAAGGGGTAAACCTTACAACAGGACAACCTTGCAGTTCGTGATTGATTAAAATTTTAATTTCAAATTTAATAATCAGATTATAAATTAGATCTAATCTAAGAAATAATCTAAGTATGTATAAATAATCATGTAATGAAGAACCTAGGCTCTGATACCAATTGAAAGAACCAGATCTAGGGTTTCAGGGTTAGATCTTGAAACTTTTCAAGATCATGCAGCGAAAGACTAAAATAAATTAAAATTTATTTTTTAAAACTAGAGAATCCCTAGATCTAAGATCCTATTACATAATTATTACATAGTATTAAATTAAAAATTAAAATATATAGAGCATGAACTACATGTTGATCATATCAACATGTTTCTATACTACATCTAATGTATGTATTAAACAATAGATCAGATCTATTACCTTGCAAGTTAGACATTCTAACCTCACTGATCCGGGCTTAAGGATGATGTTGCAAGCTGTACATACATCCAGCCTCTAGGAGTCATCCACATGAGCCCACGAATCTCGACCAGAAGTCCTGCTTCAGAAAATCAGCACAGTATGCTAGTACTGCGCTGATCCTTCTTTGATGGTTGATCAGGTGCCTCCTTCTTCTTGATTTGGGCTCTTTCAAAGATGAGAAGTAGGAGGATGAGTTTTAAATCTGAGATGCTCTCAGAAAACTCAAGAGGGATGAAGGGAAGAGATGAAAACAAACAACCCTAGAAGAAGACCCTCTTCTTCTTCTCGTTTCTCTCTCTAAACACCCTATCTTGTGTCTATTATATCTTCACAACCCAAAGATTTTTCTCTCTGATTTTTAGATAGCACAAAGGTATCTCAATTATCTATCTTTTAAAAAACTTTCATAAAAAAACTCATTTTATAGAGAGAGATATGATAGAGTCCTTGTCTAGGTCAAATACCTAGTCAAGGCTTATCCAAACATGGCAAGATAAGGGGCGCCCAACTCTTGAGCACCTCCTCCTTATTTTCATAGATGGACCATCAGAAAAGATTGCACAATGTGTATCCTAAAAGTCATGAAAATTTTAAAAAAAATTTGGATAAATTTGATGCAAAATTGAAAGAGTTTTGGATTTCGAAAACTCTATCTCATAGAATTTGAAATCCAAACTTATTCCTCTTTGATTTGATCCAAACCACCTTCCATGTAAGAAAGAAGAGAGAAAACCTTTTGTGGACGTGGGAGAGACCTAGAAGAGGGCTTTTGTCACATAAAATAAGAGGGGATTGACGTGGAATAAGAGAGGGCATGGGGGGCCTTATGTGGCACAAGGTGGAATCCTAGTCTTACTAGGATTCTATCTTACGACTTGTTTTAATTTAGTTTCTCAAATCAAATCAAACCAAAATTAGATCAATCCAATTAAAATATATCTTAACCTAATTAAGAATCTAATTTAATCAGATTAAATTAGATTTAAATCTGATTTAATTTTCTAATCAAATTAGAAATTAGGTTGACCCAATCCTAATTGAACTTGGACTAATTTTTTTTGCAATTGGCTTATCCAATAAACCAATTGAACTTGATCCAATTAAGTCCAAACCAAATCTAATTAAATTATATTTAATTAGATTTAATCTCAACCCGTTGGCTTAATCAAATTAAGCCAATTAGCAATCAAATTGCTAATCGTGTAGGGTTTCAGAGTGGGCATGCACAGTGGAAACATAATGGATTTCAAAATTTTAATAAAGAAATCCTAAATATTAAACCCTTAAACTAGTATCTACTTGATGATTAACAATTATATATAACATAAATTCAAGATTAAATTTAAGTTATAGAAGAATACCTGCAGCGCTTAATCCAAATTTCGGCAGAACCTCCACCAGGCGCCCAAGTGTTCGCCCTCCAACGGTGATCCACATAGGGCTATGATCAGGATACCAACTCTTTGAGATGATTCCTCCTCTAAAATTCTCATTCTGAGAATTTTCTTGAACACCAGAACCTCAAGACGCTCTTCCTCTTCTCCTAGCCTTCCTATCCCTACCTTTCTTCTCTCCTTGTCTTCCTTAATTCTCTTCCTAGACTCTTGTCCTAAAATCGGACTTGTCCTTTCTATTTTTGGACTTATCCTAACAAGAGAAGGAAGAGATTAATTGGATAATAGGGAGAGGATGTTAGAAAGAAAGGAGGAATTGAAAATCTGAATGAATCCAATCCCCCGGCGCACCCCCCTTTAAATACTTAGCGATGGGTTGCCTTCGAAAATTTTTCATGCCCATCATCTCGCATCCATCAGAAAATATCACACCTCTTGATGAATTCTCATGCCTATCTGGAAGTTTTTGATACATGGCAATCATCGGAAAAAAATCCAAGAGATGCTTCATGCAGAAGGACTCTTTGGAACATTTTTCTCGATGATTCTCCGATGAGTCGTGCAGCTTCGCATGGTATAATTTTTTTTCACCACCCATTAACATAATTTTGTCCATCCAATGGCCAAAAATTAAGGCTCTAACATGAGAATGTCATGGAAAAAAATTCAGATTAAAAAGTGGCGTGACAAATGGGTTAGAGTCCTTCACAAGTTGGACTCTTGGTCAGGCGCATGGATCAGGCTGACAGGATTTCCAACTTCAACGAATTTCCACGATTAAACTAGAAGGAATTTTAACTTAAAAAAAATTTTTGATGCTAAAAATAAAGTTAGGAATCATAAAAAAATTTATTTCATCATGGAACATAAGATAAGCTCGAGGATGAGGCATCCCATCTCATGGGATGCGAAAACTGTTTCTGCACACAAAAACTGCACCCACGCACAAGAAAAATTCTTGACTCATGGAGAATTGGTTTCTTGGCTCCAACGTTTTGGTACATGCAGAAAAGGGCTGAACCAACTCAAATCCAAAATTAATTTGAATTAATTTGGCTTTAATTAGCCCAATATGGAATCAATTTTAAACCCGATTCGAAAACAAGGAGCTAGTTTTTTGCAACATGTGCTAGCATGTCAATTTTGCAAACATGATCTAATCTAATTAGACCCATGATCAATACCCTTTGTGTGTGACCCATTGGGTTCCATATCTAGCCAGTAATAGGTCTGAGTTCAAGTCTGTTGCCCAGCTATGCAACCCAAGAGGGGGGGTGAATTGGGTTTTAAAAATTTTAGGCTTAACTAATTACTTGTAAAAATTATATATCAAAAGCTTGATGAATGAAGAGAGAGACTTTGGTTTGAGATTAATTACTTAAAACAAGAATGCAAGGATATAATGGAGAATTAAGGAGAAACAATAAAGCATGCCACAAACACAATGATTTATAGTGGTTCGGTGCCAACCTTGCACCTACATCCACTCCCCAAGCTCCTACTTGGGAATTCCAATCCACTATACTTTATATTCAACCCGAATACAACCGTCGGAAACTCCGACA
This sequence comes from Elaeis guineensis, assembly GCF_000442705.2. Classification (NCBI taxonomy): domain Eukaryota; kingdom Viridiplantae; phylum Streptophyta; class Magnoliopsida; order Arecales; family Arecaceae; genus Elaeis; species Elaeis guineensis. Next base: position 58,893,496 of record NC_025995.2, on the reverse strand, counting down.
CTAGCTATCCCAAGCTAGTCCACTTGTTTTCCGGGTACAAGCCGACCCAATACACTCCGATTTCAGATTCGGATCAACCTTTCCTTGTTTTGGAAACCCTCCAAAACAAAAACAATTGCTCACAAGATAAAATCAGTTTAGAGCACAAATAAGTACAAGAATAGCTCCTTAAGTGAGCGAATATAACAATAAATACGCTTTACTCAAATGAAGAAGCCCTTCTTGGATTTCCTCAAAGTGGATGAGAGATGAAGTAAATGATTGAGGAGTTGGTGAGCTTGATTGATGGCTTCTTGAAGGCTTTAAATGAGCTCTTGAATGATGTTGAGTAGTTGGCTTGAAAAACCTTCTCTTGAATGCACTTGAATGCCCTCTTGAATGCTCTTGATTTTCTCTTTTCAAATCACTTGAATGCCTCTTGGATATTTTGATCTCTCTTGTTTTTTGTTTTCCACCTTTTGAAACCTTTTATAGTCTTAAGAAACAAGGGAAAACAAACTAGGCAGAAAAAGAGCCGTTAGAGCACAAAAAGCAGCATTAAAAAGCAACCAAATCTGGCCAAAAACTAGCCGTTACAGGCAAATCCTGTCATATGAGTCGACTCATGAGTCGACTCATGCCTCAGGGGTCGACTCATGAGTCGACCTCTGTTGCAAAGTCCAGAGATTGGGTTTCTGGATTTTCTTGGCCCAAAACAGCAGAGGTCGACTCATGAGTCGACTCATGCCTTGTGGGTCGACTCATGAGTCGACTCACAGGTCGTGCCAAGCCAGAAAACCAGCGTGCCATGGCTAATCTTTGCGTGCCAATCAGCTCATAGTTTCATGAGTTGACTCATGAGTCGACTCATGAACTTCAAACCTTCATAACTCCAAAAATATAAGTCCAAAAATCATAAAACTTTCACCAATAGATTACATATCATTTGTTCTACACGATGATGCTATCAAATCAGAGTTTTGATGAAATTATGATTTTGCCCCTGTAGAGCATAAGGTCTTTTTCACATAAAAATTATTTGTATCCCTTCCAACTATTTTGTAGTCATCAAAATCAATCTAGGAGCAACAATCTCCCCCTTTTTGATGATGACAAAACATTTGAACAAAAGCATTTTTCTGAATCATGAATTTCAACAGATGCATATGCTCGAAAAGAGTATGATTCTTTTGGCATGTGAAACAACTGGTTATATGCATAAATAGTTTGTCCATTTGCTTAAAGATTGTAAGATATGCTCATTGGATAATTATTTTGGTGTTAGAGCAGAAAATTTGATTTTATTATCAGAGCAAACTGTATTTTGAAAAAAAAAATTTCTCAATTCTCAAAACTAGTCATGTGTGCCAAAGCATATTGAATAGTTGATTTGGAAAGAGTATTAGATCATTTAAGTTTAAGATGTATCAGAGCAAGAGAAATGAAAATCCTGCAATGTATCAGTGTAGGGAAAATAATTTTATAAAGTATCAGAGAAAAATTTTGCAAAGTATCAGAGTAATAAAAAAAAGTTTTTCAATGTATCAGAGTAAAATTGAGTAATGTACCGGAGTAGTAAAAAATATTGTCAAAGTATTAGAGCAATGTATTCAATATATCAGAGTGGGTTTGGAATTTGCAAGCCTATCAAAGCATATTCAATGGTTTACAGCAAATCAGAGTATGAGTAATTTTAAAAGGTACTTATTTGCAGTATATTTAGCATTTGTACTTATATTTAGCATTTGTACTTAAAATTGTCAATGTATTAATTTCTCATAATTTGTAGTGTTTGCTTTTGATGGATTTTGATAGATTTCTTTGTGTTAATTTCTCCCCCTTTTTGACATCATCAAACAAGGTTAAGTCCTTTTTCTGAAGCATTCTTTAATTTTTCCTCTTGTAGGGTTTGCTCCCCCTTAATGAAGCAACTATTAACAGCAATCATAAAATGATAATACCACAAAGAGAAGACAATATTTCACAAAAGAGAAATATATGACCAAAGTAAGATAATCATCATTCCAAAGGTAAAGCCATAATTGTTTCAGTACATAGATTGTAACATAAAAAGTAACATACAAAGTCAACTAGCTCATGTCAATACATGGCCCCAAAAATACAGATCCTAGAGAGGACTAAACACTAAGACCTAGGATCTAGAAATGATCAATGATCAGAATCATCAGAAATGTGATAAGGATCAGATGGATCTGGATCTGAGATGCGTCCTCGACCCCGTCTGCCTCTGGCACGAGAGGAAGAACTGGCACGAGCAGGCAAACAGGAGGAACTGGGTGGCTGAGAACGCTGAGAAGCTAGGGACTGAACTGAAAGGGTAAGTCTGATGGAGTCAAGTACAGTCAGTGCCCTGGAGACAGCCTGGAGAAGTGCAGTGAACTGAGTAGTAGCTTGCTCACTTGATCCTCTGATCTCCTTCCTCAGTAACTCATAACCGCCCTCAAGAGCTCCTCTGAGTCTGCCGGCCTCTGCAGTGAGATCAGTGACCTCAATCGTAGACTCCTGAGGCTGAGGGTGTGCCAAATCGAAGACCTGCCCCTGTAAGTCGAGAACTCTGCCAGTCAGTCTCAGTACGGTGTCCTCAAGCTGCTGAATCCTCATAGACTGATCTGCCATCATCTGATATACTGTGGAGATGTGGGGAGTCAAAGTCTGATCAGTAGAAGTAGCCCCTGGTACAAATGAAGTACTGCTCATCTGACTCAACATCAAAGAGACCATACGCTGTGCAATCCGCTCAATCTGATAATCGGACAGTGTGAACTCTGGCGGGGGTGCTCTGCTCTCTGGCTAATGCACAGGTGTGGGTATCCTGGTAAACTCAGAAGGGCCAGCCTCTGGATCCGGAAAGAACTGTATATCTAGTGAAGCTGCCCTGAAGCCATGAACAGGAGATGATGGACCTTCTTCTTCTTCAGCTCTGACTTCTGCTGTATCCTCAGCTCTTTCTTCTGCTCTCTCTTCTGCTCTTTCTTCTGCTCTCTCCTCAGCTCCCCTGATCCAACCACCACCATTTTTTGTGAACCCCATTCGATGCAAGGTGTGTAGGTTGAAGGTATCAACATGAGATAGTTTGGTGGGAGCCTCCCCCTCACAACTAACTCCAAACCTCCTGAAAACTCTAGTCAGGGCCATACCATAAGGCAAATGTGCCTTAGATCTGTTCAGAGTCTCTCTCATGGCCTCTATCATAAGTGCTGGGAGGTTTAGGGGGGTTTCTGTGATAATGTGAAACATAATGCATATGTCCCTGCCTGACAGAAGATCGTGCCTACCACTCCTAGGGAAGAAAAGTTTTGTGACCATTTGATGTAAGATTCTCATTTCTATAGGTAAAATCTTGGCCTCTAGTTTATTCAAATTCCCTTGGTAGGTTTTTCCAAGTATAACACTTATACCTTCTTCTTTCACGGGGAGTTCCATGTATGCATAACCTTCACTAGGTAAGTGTAAAATCTCCCCTAAAATCACAGGATCCAGACAGATATCAATCCCTTTCACAGTTGAAGTTACTGACCCATTTCCATAGATAAGATTCTGATAAAACTCCCTAACAAGGTCAACAAAGGTGACTTCTTTGAGTGAACAGTAAAAGCTCCATCCGTGATTTTTGATCTTACTTGCTAAAGAAAATCCCTCACTTTCAAAGAACCGGAAGTCAATATTTTTCCCGGTTTCTACTTTTCTATCTGAGAGAGGGTTCTTACTGGGGGTTTGAGAAGACTGTGAAGGACCTTGAACTGAAGCTGGAACGGGAGCAGAGGAGGACTGTGCCGCTTGCCTTTTCCTTCTGACACTTTCTTCAAGTTCCCGGACAGACTTTCTCCTTTGGGGAAGTTTCATTTTTGGTGCCATACCCTCTTCAATAGCAGGCGAGGAGACTTGAGGAGCAAGTGAAGGAGTGGAGGAAGGATTATAAGAGAGTGATTTGAGGTTTTGGAGGAGAGAATGAGTGGATTTGAGAGGGACGGTGGAGTGCTAGGGCACGCTCCAACCGTGAAGAACAAGGGAAGAGGTCACAAAAGAACCTTTCCCGGAGTGGCTATTTGCGGTGGAGAGGAGGAGGGAGGAGTTCCACTAGTTCAAGCCTAGGAAATGGAGCAAATGGGAGAAGGGAGAATGGATTTCGGAAGGAGGAAGACGATCGTGAGGGTCGGCTCACGAACAGTAAATCAGCATATAAACCCTTCAGCCCGTTGGAAGTTGCTGGGAATTACAAGTTTGCCATTGAGTCGACTCATGGGGGTCGACTCATGAAGTTCAGAAAATCAGGAAAAATGTGAATAAATTTCAGAAAAATTTGAAATTTGGGGAGAAGGAGTTTAGCTCTAAGATGAGTTTTTAGAATGAAAAACTTGAGCTTTTGGGACCAAGAAAGGTGTTGGAAATTGAGCTCTTAAGAGATTTTGACCATAAATCATTGGAATTTGAAAAATAATTCAGGCAAATGGATCAAGAATTCCTAGATTTCTCCTAATTTCACAGAATCTATCCTCACTAAGGGCCTTTGTAAAGATATCAGCTAATTGATTTTCGGTGCAAACATATTCAAGAATTATATTTTTGTTTTGAACATGTTCTCTTATGAAGTGATATCTTATTTCAATATGTTTGGATCTTGAGTGTTGAATAGGATTTTTAGATAGATTTATGGCACTTGTGTTGTCACATCTTATTGGTGTTTCATTAAGTTTAATTCCAAAGTCTTCGAGTTGTTGCTTAATCCACAAGATTTGAGCACAACAACTTCCGGCTGCAATGTATTCGGCCTCAGCCGTAGACAGTGCTACCGAATTTTGTTTCTTGCTAAACCATGAGATTAGGTTAACTCCAAGAAATTGACAAGTTCCACTTGTGCTTTTTCTATCTAGTTTACATCCAGCAAAGTCAGCATCAGAATATCCTAATAAATCTATTTGTGAGTCCTTAGAGTACCATAACCCTAAAGTTTGAGTACCATTTAAGTATCTAAGGATTCTTTTAACAGTATTCAAATGAGATTCTTTAGGATTAGATTGATATCTAGCACATAAACAAACACTAAACATGATATCAGGCCTACTTGCAGTTAAATATAATAATGATCCAATCATGCCTCTATAGTATTTTAAGTCTACACATTTACCTTCATCATCCTTGTCAAGCTTACATGAGGGACTCATTGGTGTGCCAATGGGTTTGGAGTTCTCCATTCCAAATCTTTTGAGTAATTCCTTGGTGTACTTGCTTTGGGTGATGGAGATTCCCTCTTTTGATTGTTTGATCTGGAGTCCGAGGAAGAAGGTGAGTTCTCCCATCATGCTCATCTCAAACTCTCCCTGCATAAGCTTAGCAAAGTCTTGACAAAGGGATTCATTAGTAGACCCAAAAATTATGTCATCAACATAAATTTGTATAACTAACATATCATTTTGATTTCTTTTGATAAAGAGGGTTGTATCTACATTACCTCTTGAAAAACCATTACTTAGTAAAAATTTGCTTAGTCTATCATACCATGCTCTAGGTGCTTGTTTTAATCCATATAATGCCTTATTTAATTTAAAGACATGATTAGGAAAGGCATGATTTTCAAATTCAGGGGGTTGTTCTACATAAACTTCTTCAGCAATAAATCCATTTAAAAATGCACTTTTAACATCCATTTGAAACAATTTGAATTTCATAAAGCAAGCATATGCAAGTAGAAGTCTAATGGCTTCTAATCTAGCTACTGGTGCAAAGGTTTCATCAAAATCAATCCCTTCTTCTTGATTATATCCTTTAGCAACCAATCTTGCTTTATTTCTAATTACATTACCATGCTCATCTAATTTGTTTCTAAAGACCCATTTTGTGCCAATTATTGAACAGTTTTTAGGTCTTGAAACCAAAGTCCAAACATTATTTCTTTCAAATTGATTAAGTTCCTCTTGCATTGCATTAATCCAATTATGATCTTTTTCAGCTTCTTCAATAGTTTTAGGTTCAAAATGAGATACAAAAGCACAATGATTAAACACATCTCTAAGTGAAGAGCGAGTTTTTACACCATGCATAGGATCACCAATAATTAACTCCTTAGGGTGGTTGTGAACATACCTCCATTCCTTGGGTAGGTCATTTGTACCTTGAGGTTGTTCTTGAATTTCCTCACCTATCTCATCTTGTTTGTCTTCTTGTTCCTTGTCCTCTGGAGTGGCTGAATCTTTCAGAGTGATCTCCTTCATACCTTCTATTAATGGATCTGCATCATCAACACCCTCATTCTTCCTTGAAGGAAAATTGTTAGATTCATCAAAGACAACATGAATGGACTCCTCAACTACTAAAGTTCTTTTATTAAAAACTCTAAAAGCTTTACTAGTAGAGGAGTAACCCAGAAAGATTGCTTCATCTGATTTTGCATCAAATTTACCAAGTCTTTCCTTACCATTATTTAATACAAAACATCGGCAACCAAAAACATGAAAATATGCAATATTTGGTTTTCTTCCTTTCCAAAGTTCATAGGGGGTTTTCTTAAAAAATTATCTAATTAAAGCACGATTTAGAATGTAACATGCTGTGTTAATAGCTTCCGCCCAAAAATATCTTGGAAGGTTGCTTTCACAAAGCATGGTACGGGCCATTTCTTCTAAGGTTCTGTTTTTCCTTTCAACTACCCCATTTTGTTGGGGTGTTCTAGGAGCAGAGAAGTTATGGCCGATTCCATTCTCATCACAAAATTTTTCAAAGTCTTGATTTTCAAATTCAGTTCCATGGTCACTTCTAATATTTTAAATTGAAAATCCTTTTTCATTAGTGACTTTTCGATGAAATTTAGTGAAAATATGAAAAGTTTCATCTTTGTGTGCCAAAAAGAAAACCCAAGTAAAACGTGAATAATCATCTATTATTACAAAACCATATCGTTTTCCTCCTAGACTTGTGGTTCTAGTTGGTCCAAATAAATCCATATGCAAAAGCTCTAATGGTCTAGAAGTTGAAACAATGTTTTTGGATTTAAATGAAACTCTAGTTTGCTTACCTAATTGACATGCATCACAAATCCTATCTTTTTCAAAATTCAGTTTAGGCAAGCCATGAACTAATTCTTTCTTAATTAATTTTGAAAGAGAATGCATGCTAATGTGAGCAAGTCTACGATGCCAAAGCCAACTAGTCTCATTAACTTTAGCATTTAAGGATACTAGGCATTGCATGTCTAATTTGGCTAAATCATTTAGATCTATCATATAAACATTGCCATGTCTATGTCCTATAAATTTGATGCCATCATTAACAGGACTAGTCACAATACAAACAGATGATTCAAAAACTACTTTATACCCTTTATCACAAAATTGACTAATGCTAAGTAAGTTATGCTTTAAACCTTTAACTAACAAAACATTTTCAATATATTTGGAGGGAGTGATACCAATGTTACCTATCCCGATGATCTTTCCTTTGCCATTATCTCCAAAGGTGACCATCCCTCCATCCTTAGCATCAAGCGTGATGAATTGTGATTCATCACCAGTCATGTGTCTCGAGCATCCACTGTCCAGATACCATTTCCTGTTTTCTCCATGGGATGCTAGACACACCTGCAAACAAATATCAAGTTTTTGTTTTAGGTACCCAAGCTTTCTTGGGTCCTTTTTGGTTAGTCAAGATGGTTCCTTTTGGAACCCATATTTTCTTTACAGTTATGTTTGCACAAGTGTAAGATTTATGTCCTATTCTACCACATTTAAAACAAGTAGTATTGGTAGGCTTGTTACTTGAATGATTTACATAAATATTTTTCAGAAATTTTTATTTCTTTAAGGGGTTATAGCCAAGTCCGGCCTTATCATATACGGCCTTTTGATTTTTAAGAATCATATTTAGTTTGTTTGAACTTAAGGTGAATTTATCTACTATAGGTTTCAGCTTATTAATATCATTCTTTAGGCTTTGGTTCTCTTGAAGCAAAGTAGATTTTTCAACTGAAAGATTTTCTGCTTGTTTTACTAAAGACTGATTTTTCAGTTTTAGTTCTTTGTTTTTCATTCCTAATTTCTTCAATTCATCAATTAAATCATTGAAGGCTTCATGCAATTCTTCAAAAGTAAAATCACTAGGGGTTTCAAAAATTACCTCATTATCGTGTGCCATAAAGCACAGGTTGGCTTGTTCTGTTGAGGTCTCCTCATCGGAGCTTGAGTCGTCGCTCGCACTCCATGTGGCCATCATTGCCTTCTTTTTGAACTTTTTGGGACCTTTCTTCAATTGTGGACATTCGGATTTGAAATGCCCCGGCTTCTTGCACTCATAGCATATAAGGGGTTGATCTTTTTCTTTCTCTTTGCTTTGTTTCCCTTTTGTGAAAGGTCTCTTTCTCATCCCCTGTTTCCTCTTTCTTAGGAACTTCTTGAATCTTCGGGTGATGAGTGCCATTTCTTCATCCTGTTCTTCATCTTCTGTGTCGTCAGTTTCTTCATCAGGAGAGGCTGTAGATTTGAGGGCAATGGTTCTCTTCTTTTTGACTTCATCCTCTTGATGTTGCTTCATGCTAAGCTCGTGAGTCATCAAGGATCCAAGAAGCTCTTCTAGAGGTAGAGTGTTCAAGTCCTTTGCTTCTTGGATAGCAGTCACCTTGGCTTCCCAAGTTCTTGGCAATGACCTGAGAATCTTCCTTACAAGCTCACTGTTAGTATAAGATTTGCCAAGACTCTTCAAACCATTAATTATATCAGTAAAGCGAGTAAACATAGCAGTTATGGACTCTTCATGCTCCATTTTAAATAACTCATATTTATGTACAAGCATGTTTATTTTGGACTCCTTTACTTGATTTGTTCCCTCATGGGTTACTTCTAACCTATCCCATATTTCTTTAGCAGATGCACAGGTACAAATGCGATTAAATTCATTTGCATCAAGTGAACAATAAAGAACATTCATAGCTTTAGCATTTAACTGTGCCAATTTCTTATCAACCTCATCCCATTCTCTTTCGGGTTTGGTTGACTCCACACCATCTATTATCTTGGTGGGTGTGTGTGGACCGTTCACTATGATACTCCACATATCATAGTCTAGTGCTTGTATGAAAATCTTCATCCGAGCTTTCCAATAGGTGTAGTTAGACCCATTGAAAAGTGGAGGTCGGTTGGTAGATTGCCCCTCGGCTAGAGAAGTGCCGACGTGGGTTGCCATAGAACTTTGGCTCTTTGATTGTTAGATCAAAGAAGGGCTAGAGCACCGGGCTCTGATACCACTTGTTGCCCAGCTATGCAACCCAAGAGGGGGGGTGAATTGGGTTTTAAAAATTTTAGGCTTAACTAATTACTTGTAAAAATTATATATCAAAAGCTTGATGAATGAAGAGAGAGACTTTGGTTTGAGATTAATTACTTAAAACAAGAATGCAAGGATATAATGGAGAATTAAGGAGAAACAATAAAGCATGCCACAAACACAATGATTTATAGTGGTTCGGTGCCAACCTTGCACCTACATCCACTCCCCAAGCTCCTACTTGGGAATTCCAATCCACTATACTTTGTATTCAACCCGAATACAACCGTCGGAAACTCCGACACTAGCTATCCCAAGCTAGTCCACTTGTTTCTCGGGTACAAGCCGACCCAATACACTCCGATTTCAGGTTCGGATCAACCTTTCCTTGTTTTGGAAACCCTCCAAAACAAAAATAATTGCTCACAAGATCAAATCAGTTTAGAGCACAAATAAGTACAAGAATAGCTCCTTAAGTGAGCGAATATAACAATAAATACGCTTTACTCAAATGAAGAAGCCCTTCTTGGATTTCCTCAAAGTGGATGAGAGATGAAGTAAATGATTGAGGAGTTGGTGAGCTTGATTGATGGCTTCTTGAAGGCTTTAAATGAGCTCTTGAATGATGTTGAGTAGTTGGCTTGAAAAACCTTCTCTTGAATGCACTTGAATGCCCTCTTGAATGCTCTTGATTTTCTCTTTTCAAATCACTTGAATGCCTCTTGGATATTTTGATCTCTCTTGTTTTTTGTTTTCCACCTTTTGAAACCTTTTATAGTCTTAAGAAACAAGGGAAAACAAACTAGACAGAAAAAGAGCCGTTAGAGCACAAAAAGCAGCATTAAAAAGCAACCAAATCTGATAAAAAACTAGCCGTTACAGGCAAATCCCGTCATATGAGTCGACTCATGAGTCGACTCATGCCTCAGGGGTCGACTCATGAGTCGACCTCTGTTGCAAAGTCCAGAGATTGGGTTTCTGGATTTTCTTGGCCCAAAACAGCAGAGGTCGACTCATGAGTCGACTCATGCCTTGTGGGTCGACTCATGAGTCGACTCACAGGTCGTGCCAAGCCAGAAAACCAGCGTGCCATGGCTAATCTTTGCGTGCCAATCAGCTCATAGTTTCATGAGTTGACTCATGAGTCGACTCACGAACTTCAAACCTTCATAACTCCAAAAATATAAGTCCAAAAATCATGAAACTTTCACCAATAGATTACATATCATTTGTTCTACACGATGATGCTATCAAATCAGAGTTTTGATGAAATTACGATTTTGCCCCTGTAGAGCATAAGGTCTTTTTCACATAAAAATTATTTGTATCCCTTCCAACTATTTTGTAGTCATCAAAATCAATCTAGGAGCAACAAAGTCAATTTGATTTGATTAGAATTTAATCTAATCGATCTAGATCCAATCGAGTTAATCCGATTTCAGCAATTAGAACTCTTTCTAATTGGTGATTGAATTAAACTCTTTAATTCGATCAAACCCATAAGACAAGATTGACATCTAGCAACGTATCATGTCTACTTAGAAGATATGAAATTTTTGATGGAAATACCAAAAATACCCTTCAGTGGAAAGTTATCATGCAATTTGATCCTGCGATCTCTCTGCACCCCGAATATGACTCTAGATATGGAATGATGTCAAATCCAATATCATACTCATATTTCTCTCAATCTTATATGATGATTCAATTAATAAAATATTAGAAACTCTTTCTAATTTTTATTTTGCTTTGATCAAAGGCTTCCTGAATCATCAATCGATCAGAACAAGTAGGATGCGATTTCCTCTTACCAGGAGTGATTGATTCCATGTTGACCTACTCACAACCTCCATACACATTCTACCATATGTAGAACATCCCGTACATAACTAAGTCATGAATGAGTATGAACAAAAAAATATGGATTCATGTATACAAGGTTCTATGGTAGTCTCAGGTCAAAGGATTACATGCACAACTCCCACTATAAGAAAACATCTCTTGATAGGTAAGTAAATTCCATAAGATGTTTTTTAAGTCAGATTAATTCAGTGAACTCATTCTCTAATGAGCACCCACTTCCTTGTATTAGTGTCTCACATAAGTGGCATATGAGATCTGCCACCCTCTCCATCGAGCATACATAGAAAGTGCTAATCTATCCGAAACATTGATCTCCTACTCAATGCTCCTATGACTAGAAATATTCTAAATCAGGATTTTTAAGATTTTAGGTCTCATAGGTATGATCTCATCATAACCCTAAATCTATTTTTCTGATTTATGGAGTTCATCATAATCATTACTAAAGTAAGATGCAACATATGATGAAAATGCCTTTTATTATTTAAAGAGTCAATACATAAGTCTGAAAGATTACAAGAAAAACCCATCAAAATACAAATTTTGATTGGCTTGTAGGGCATATTCCTTTCAAATCGATCCTCCTGCAACACTTGCACTGGGTTAAATGTCAATCGTATTGATCATTTAACCCTAGAATGATTCTTAATCGTTGATCAACCATCCGATCGGATCATGAACTCTAATGTGTGTGACCTTATAGGTCTGAACCTAAGCCGATAGCATAGGAATAAATTTTTGTACCAATCAAAGTGACCATCTAGCAATGGTACCCGACGATCGGATAGGTCGAATGTGTAGAACAACATCCTTAGAACCCGTGCGGATATAGTTTCCATATAATTCATCCCCTTGACCAAAATGATCATAGGACATCTCAGAGTTCAACTATCAACTCTGATCAGGTTGTCCACATTGTATTTCAAAATATCAAATCTATCTGATGGATTACCCTAGCCAAGGTTTTGCTAAATTAAAATACAGTGACTCATTCTTCTCCAACTCTTGGAGTGGTCAATCCCATCTCGATCACACTCTGACTTCGCAAGTACTTGACTATGCCCAGAAGTATTCCATCCCTGAATTAAAAATTCAGTTAGTCAGTATCAAAGCACAGTGAGTTACTTGCAAGTCACTGAGGCGATCTCAGGTCTAAGGGATACTTATACCTATATCCCATCAGAGACATTCTCGATAGCAGAATGCTCTGGAATTGATCATGTTCAATGATGATGTACCTTTATATCTCACCTGTATGTCATACCAGTGTCTCCACACTCCTTGGTTAAGAGGACAACCAACCCATATGGCCTACAGTGATCTATGTTCGATAGAAGCTGTCGTCCTTATTAACAGCTTATCATTTGGTCGTGAACAGTTTTAAGGTCTAATTGATAAATCCTCTCTTTATCGAATCTGAATAGTCCTAAGAACTTCATCATAACAATAGAGTTCACTAGAAGATGAAAGCTTATGATGAAGATGCTAAATATATTTTATTTATTAATAAATCAATTACAATACTTGGTTGCTCAACCATGAACAGCTTGACGATTGACTTTTGGGACATATTTTCCAATAGAAACTCCTTTCGATGGATCAGAACTCTTCTGATTGAGACAAGTAGAATGATCGATCATCACTATCATTCTAATTACTTTCAAAATTTATCAGTGATACCTAGCAGTATGTGGTGGTAATCTATTAGAACTGAAGACGAACCACTCGGTGTAGCTATCTATGTGATTGAGTTCATCTATCATGAGTTCTGACTGAATTAGGATTAAGGTGAACTCGTCAAACCCAACATCAGTCATATGAATCAATCGATCGATCCGAGTCCGATGTAAAACCCCAATGGAAAATCTTTTTTTTCATTGTTTCACTCTGCCATGGCCATGGGCTTAAGGACTCGATCTTTCGATCATCGTAGGACTACTCCTCTCATCTACCGAGGTTGATAGATCTCATCTTGGTGCGACCTAGTTCCTACAATGAATATGCTACAGCCAACATACACCTCAGGGTTCCGAATGGCTAGGAGACTGAGTTATAGTATAGTCAAACTATAACACACTCAAGGTGAACTGTCGATGTATCTCAGGTCAAAGAGCAAGACACACAACTGCAGCATCGAGCTAGTCATCGACGAGAAGGTAGACTTCTTTATGACTGCTTGATATGGTCATGCTCAGTACTCTCATTCTCAATGAATATCTGTACTCTCACTTCGGTGTCTCCACACCATAGACTCAAGATACATCTATCTTAAGAAAGCGATCGTACATCAACTTTCTGGATCGATCACCATCCTCGTGATGATCCTATGGTCAGGAGTTGTTTATGAGTTAGTTATGTAAATTCATGCTTTAAATTTTTAACTCTTAAAAATATGAATTGACATTCTTATTAACTCAAAGGATGTATCACAGACACAATGTACACAATGTGATAGAAGAATAACCTATTTATTGATTTATAGTCAAAATTATAAATTTGCCCTTAGATTTGTACAAGAATGTGTCAGCCAATCTGACATCTAGGGCACACATCTAACATATGAATCAAAATAGATCTCGAAACTCTTTTCAGATCTAAACAATAAAATATATATCATATATATACTGAAAAATCAGATCTAAAAATTTTATTTAATTAAAAATTTTAATATCATTCTAGGACAACCATACAGCATAACAAGTTATGCTAGGGCAACCTTATGTCAGAACGACATCAAAAACTTTTAGATCTGAAATTTTTCTTTACAAATTTTAGGTCTAAATCTTAATCTCATGCATATGATATGGCTCTGATACCACGATTGGAGTTTCATGATTTCATGTATGCAAAAATTTTTAAAACAAGTATACAACAGAATTTAAAATTTTTTAGATTAAATCTAATTTAATTTAAGCACGCATAAGATCAAATCTTAAAATCATAAAGAGGATCGACATATGTAAGATAGAATTTAGATACAAAAATCAAATAGAGAAAAATAAATAGGCTTCATACCTTGCATGGATCAATCTTTACTGTGAACTGATGATCATGGATGTCTTTCGAAGGTCCCTTGAAGTCGCATAAGTGTTTGACCTCTACGGGTATCTACACGAGATTTCGATCTGATCAGAAGCATATTGATCTCATTGGAGTGCTAGCTCCCTTGTAGAGATCGCATCTTGATAGTTGAAAATCTTCTTTTCTCTCAAGACACTCTTAGAGAAGAAGAAGAAAATAAGAGGATATTGATCTCTACGCTAGAGATCATGAGAAGAATTCTTTCTTCTTTTTTCTTCCTAAAACCTATATACCAAATCTCTACACTAGAGATGTAAGAATTTTTATCTAACTTTTGGATAAAGAGGAGAGAAAAAACTCATATCCAAACATAGACAAAATATGGGAGAGAACATATCCGAACAACCAACCTTTGGTCATTTGTAATAAAGAAGAGATATATCACATATAGCTCATGCCATGGACCTATTCACCGTGCCTTCTCCCCTTGGATTTTTCATGCAAATCTTCCTCTAATTTTGACATCTCAAATCTGATCACCATCAGCCCTCTAACACCTCATAAGGTGCTAGGTTTAAATAGGAATTGGAGATAAGAGTTTAGATAGGAGATAGAGTCCAAACTCTTTTGGACTCTAGGATTTTTGATGCCGCCCACAAGCAATCTTTTGCATCCAGATTTTACATGGAAAGAAAGGATTAGGAAGGCTTCTTACACATTAAAAACTCACACAAAAAGGAGTGGGGGGGGGGGTGTGGCGTCAAAATCTGGTTGGCGTGGGACTTATTTTATGGCACATGGAGGGAGAGTTTAATGCACATGGGACTCTTCTTTAGATGGCTGATTTAAATCAAATAAAATCTTAATCAATTCTAATCATATTAAAAATTGATTAGACTCAAATAAATAAAAATACAAATCTGATAAGAGTCTAAACTATTTAGATTAGATGTCACCTAATTAGAGAAAGAATCCTAGTCTTTTTGGACTCTCTCTTGGTGCTTGAGTCATACTCAATTTAATCCTGATCTAATTAGGATTTGGTGCACCCATAAAAATAAAAATTTTTAGTTTAAATAGAAACTCAAATATACTTTTTTAAATCTTAGTCTAATTAAAAATTAAGTCAAACTCAAATCTTAATTCAACAAGGAATCATTCCTTCATGCAATTTGGTTATCTTATAACCCAAATTGGTTTGATCAAATCAAATCCATATCAAGTCAAATTAAATCTAATTTAGTTAGACTTGATGCAGGTCCCATAGCTCAATCAAATTGAGCCAATTAGTAATCTAATTACTAATTAATCTTCCTATAACTCACTAACTCTTTAGCGAGTTACTTAATTGTAACTTTTGTATTGAATTAATCATCAATCAAATTCATAATCAAATCCTATCATGATTTATAATCATAATTCAACTATCTGATCAGTCAAAAGTCTCTTTGTGTTTGATCCTATAGGTTCTATTCTATCTGGTAGTGAGATATATTGTGATCTCTATTATAATATCATTGAAACTCTTTTCAATGGGTTGGAATCATTCCAACTCTGCCCATCAAGGATCATCGATCATCAAGATGATACTTATGGATCTCACAATCCACCAGTGATACCTAGTAGTATGTAGTGGCAACCCAGCAGAATAAAAGGTAATGAACCTTTAGGTGTAGTTAACGTATGATACAGTCCCTCTATCATGAGTCCCAACCAGATGGCAGGTCATAGATGAATCATCAAACCTCATCATTGGTCATATGATAGATTCAATCAGATTGAGTTCATATGTGATTCTCATAGAAACTCTTTTTCATTAATCACATTGCTATGACCATAGACTTAAAGACTCAGCTTTTTAAATCTCATAGGACTACTCTCTTCTGCTAGGGTTGATAGATCTCATCTAGGTGTACACTCTACTCCTACAGTGGATCAACTATCACCAACATCTACTATAAGGGCTCATTGAGATCTATATTTATGTGTAGTCAAACTTTAGTAGCCTCACTGCGAGTAGCTGTAGCACCGCAGGTCAAAGGACCAGTCATACAACTGCAGCATCGAGAAAGTCACTAATGAGTGAGCAGATATCCATATGACTTCTTGTGTTGGTCATGCTCAATGCTAGTTGTTCTCTAACAACCATCTGCAATCTTGCTCCAGTGTCTCTACACCGCAGACTCGAGACCCATCTGTCTGAAGAAAGCAATCTATACATTGGTCTATCTGGATCAATGATGATCCTATGACTAGGAGCAATTTAGGAATTAACTATCAATGATACATGTCTCAAATTCTCAATTCTTTGAAAATATGTGTCATCATCTTGTTAATCCTTTGGATGATTCATGGATATATAAATACCCATAAAGTATAAAATTATGTCCTAGAAATATGATATGCGTCAGTTAAGATTGGCTTTTAGGGCATACATCCAACATGGACTTGATCCAATCGAAGTCTCGAGAAGAATTAGGTTTAACCATGTGCTAGCATGGTTCTCTTAAACCCAATAGAATTTCAATAAATCCTAACCCAATTAGAACTTCATAAGCCCAATTAGCAAATTTAAGATTAAATCTCTTAATATGTGACCTCATAGGTTCCATTCTATCTGATAATGAGATATATTATAATCTCCATCACATTATCATTGAAACTTTTTTCAATGGGTTGGAATAATTCTAACTCTGCCCTTCAAAGATCATCGATCATCAAAACGTTGCCCAATGTGTCCCACAATCCACCGGTGACATATAGCAGTGTGTAGTGGCAACCCAGTAGAATGAAAGTATGAACCCCTAGGTGTAGTTATCATATGATTCAGTCCTTTTAATATGAGTCCTTACTTGACGGAGGTTATGGAGAACTCGTTAGGCTCCATCGTTAGTCATATGCAAGATTGGCTCGACTTGAGTTTGTTTGTGAATTTCTTGAAAACTCTTTTCTAGTCTTCACACTTGCTTTGGCCAAAGACTTTTTGAACTTAATCTTGCGAGTCACAAAAGACTTTTTCTTTTCTATCAAGATCGATAGATTTCATTTAGATGCATCTTACTCCAAACAGCGAACCAAAACCTATTGAAGCCAACATTTACTGCAAGAATCCAAATGGCTAGGGATCAAGAGAATGTGTAGTCAAACTCAATAGCCTCGCTGTGAATAACCAATTACATCGTAGGTCAAAAGATCACTCACCCCACTGCAGCATCGAGAAGACCACTGATAAGTAAGTAGACATCTATGTAGTTTCTCATATTGGTCACGTTCAGTGCAAGTTATTCTCTAACAACCACCCGCACCCTCACCTCAGTGTCCCTATACTGTAGAGTCGAGACTCATCTGTCTATAAGGGAGGTGAACTATGCACTGATTTTGAATAGATTGATCACTATTCTCCGTGATGATTCTTTGATCAGAAGTATTTAAAAATTAATCACTAATTAATATATATCTTAAATTCTCAACACTTTGAGAATATATAAAAATCATCTTTGTTAATTATTAGGACAAATCATGGACACGTAAACATGATTGGAATGAAAAAATGCTTCATTGATAATAAAAATATTACAAGTAGAAGATTAAGTTCTGAAATTATAAAATGTGTCAGCCAACAATTGACTTCTAGGGCACAAATCTAATAGATCCATTAATCAAAAGTATTTAAGAATTAATCACCAATGACATATGTCTCAAATTCTCAACTTTTGAGAATTTATGTCATCATCTTATTAATTGCTAGGATGATTCATGGACACATGACTTTACATGAATAGAAAAATAATCTTATTTATTTTATTCAATTATAAAACTATGTCACTAGAAAGGTTATATGTGTCGACCAACTTGACTTCTAGGGCATACACCTAACAATCTCTCACTTACACTAATACCAATTGGCCATCAACCTAAGCCTCATCTTTTCAAAATGGGCTTCAGCTCGTGCTGGCTCAACAGCTTAGTTAGTGGGTCTGTCACGTTGTCTGTAGAGTATTCTCTCTGCACCTCGATGAACTTCTTCTTGAGGTATTTACGAATCTGGTAGAATCATCGCTTAATGTATTTAGACTTCTGGTGAGACCTTCTTTCCTTAGCTAGAGTTATGGCATCGATGTCATAGTAGTAGGATTATATGACATCTCATGTCATCTCTCTGAGCTGCACAACTAACTGCATAAACTAGAAAGCTGCCTTATCACCCTTAGAAATGGTGATGAACTCTACCTACACGGTGGAATTTGCAATAATTGGAACTCTTCCAATATACCGCACCATCATAACATAAGAATATACATGCTGATGTAGACCTTCTATCATCAATCTACTTTTTTAAAACCCTAAATTTTCCTCCTCTAAAGATCAAGAACATATCTTTAGTCCTTCTCAAGTACTTAAGGATATATTTCACAGCAATCTAGAGCTTTTTATTTAGATTCAACTGATATTTTGCTCGAAACACTCACATCAAGAGATATGTCGATGGAGTATATAGCATAGTGTATATAAGGCTTGTTGGGAATTATGTCCTAAAGCCAATCGTCAGTCTGTTAACGGTTGAGCTTATTATTATAATTATATATGAATTATTGAATTAATTAATATTATTTAATTTTTTCATCTTTGTGTATATCTTATTTTGAACTCCTATTATGTGATGAAATCTTTAGGACTATTTGATTCGATATAGGAGGATATATCATTTAGTCCTTAAACCTTAAATTCATGATCAAATGATATACTATTATTAGGATGATAGCTATATCAAGTATAGATCATTGTGTGCCATGTACATTGATTGTCCTCTTAATCAAGGAGTGTGAAGACACTGACATGGTATGCAAGTGAGACGTAGGAGTACATCTCACTGAACATGATCAATTGCTGAGCACTCTGCTGTCAAGAGTAGCTCACGAAGGATATGGGTATAAGTATCCCTCTGACCTGAGATCACCACAGTGACTTATAAGCAACTCATTGTGCTTTGGTGCCAGACTACCTAAATTTTTAATTTAGTGATAAAAGATTTTTAGGCACAGTCAAGTACTTGTGAAGTCAGTGTGTAAGTCAAGATGGAATTAATCTCTCCAAATAAGTAGAAGTTAATGTACCAGTATGTTTCAATTTAGTAAAACTTTGATCGGGGTAATCCATGTGATGGATTTTAAAAATTGAAATACAATGTGGATGACCATACCAGGGTTGACAGTTAAACCCTAGGTCATCTTAAGAATTTGGATCAAAAGGATGAATTATACGATAACCATATGCCAATAGGTTCTTGAATGATGTTTTGCAATCTTTCAAACTATCTGGACATCGAGTATCATTGCTAGATGATTACTTTGATTAGTATAGGAAGATTGTTCTTATACTATCAACTTAGGTTCGAACCTATAGGGTCACACTCAAAAAAAATTTCTGACTGATCATATGGCTGATCAATGATTAAGAATTGTTCTAGGATAAAACAGTCAATTCGATTGATGATTAACCCTATGCAAAAGTTGCAATCAATCAATTCGCTAATTATTGATGAATTATAGAAGGATTGATTTGTAGTTAGATTTTTAATTAACTCAATTTGATTGAACATTGAGTTTTGGATCAAATCAAATTGAATTAGATTCAATTTGGTTTGACCCGATTAGGTTATGAGATGATCTAATCGTTAAGGATGTTCGATTTCTGATATGATCAGAACTTGAGTTTGATTAATTTTTGATTTGATTAAAATTTAATCAAAACTATTTACTATCTAATTAAATTAATTTTAGTAGTTCAATTAGTTTTAACCTAATTTAGTTGGGTTAAGAATCTAATTGGATGAGAAAATAATTCGAATTCGAATTTCTTGCACCTTCTTTCTCTGCACCCTCTTATTCTTCACGTGAGAAATATTTTTATATAATTTTTTTATATCTAAAAGCCTTTTCTATATTCTCATCTGATTCTTTTTGAATTAGAAATTGGTTGGATTAAATTTGAGTTCAAATGGGTTTGAATTTGAATGAAAACCTAGAGTCCAAATTGAGTTGGACTCTCCTCTTCATGCCCCCACTTTTTTCTATACATAAAGTATATTTGCATGAGATTTTTTACATCATTCTGATGTTGGTCAACCTCTCTCTGAGTTTATAAGGTTATAGATAAAGTTTGGTTCAAACTTTAATTCAAATTTGATTTGAATTGGTGATAAGGATCAACCAACATTTGAATTTGAACCAAAACTACCTCTTTCTTATCCTTATCTTCCATGGGATGCCAACCTTATAAGGGATCAGTTTTGTATGAGATTTAGAGTGATTTTTGGCATGAGAAATTTAAGAGTGGGGACATAAAAAGTTGAGAGTGGGTTGGGCTTCTATGCATGAAAAACAGAGGAAGTATTCTTTCTCTCAGACATGAGTTGTAGGTTCTAGGGTTTCAACTCTAGATTTTGTGAGAAGAAAATACAAGTGAGTCTTGTCCAATCTTCCACATCATCACCTCCTTGTAAAGCTTTATCTTTGAATCTAGAGAAGTCTGAAAGATCTGAAGAAAGGAGCTTGGATCATCCATCCAGAGCCTTCGATGCGAGCTAGCACTCTCACGAAGGAAGATCCGATCAGGGCTTCGAGTGGATGATCTATGGAGGCTGGACGACCTGTGTGGCTACTCGACATCAGCAAGAGCTTTATACTATGCCTACTAGTAGTAGAGATCATCGATCCATAAAAAAGTGATGAGTTCTGAACTCAACCAAGATCGTATTCAGGATATCAATGTGATCGATACAGTTTTCTATTTTATATCATATTTTATATATAAATTTTTTATATCATAGATCTTTAATGATAATTTAGATCTGATCTAATATATGTTTAGAAGATTAAAGTATTTAATTTTTTATTATTTTACTATAAAATTTTAAAAATATATGCTTTGAACTATCCATTTTTCCTTCAGACTCCCTATAGCAAAAGCATAAGGGATCTAAGCTCATGCATTCAATCTCCTCAGGTGTGCTAGGGCACATCAACTTGGAGATATTAACTCTGTAACTAAAGGGTAACAATCTCCTTTTGGATTTCTTCATAATAAATCCCTTCAGCACTTTTTCTATGCATTTTTTCTGTAAGGGACAAAACACACCTTTTAGATCTATCTCTATAGAACTTTATTCTCAGAATATAGGATGCTTCTCCTAGATCTTTTATGAAAAATTTTTTTGACAACCAGACCTTAACCAAGGTCATCATTGGAATAAAATTTTTAATTAGGAGGATGTCATTTGTTGAGGAAAATACTTCAAGATTCGGTTCATAATAAGCCTAGAACGAGATTCAAGACGACGAACGAAATCCAACGAGCCCAAGATCAGTTTAAACAGAGTCTAGATGGTGAAGATATACGTAAAGAAAGCTTGGGAGGAGTTGGTACAACCTATGGGCTGTTGGAGGGCCCCATGGGCTGATGCAGACCGCTGGCAGCATGGGCAAGGCCCAGCTAGGCACGTGGCGTGCAAGGGCTGCAGTGTTGGGTGGGCCCAGATGCGTGGGCACGGCCTGCGAGGGGGTGCAAGCCTACTACCAATCGTGGTCCACCATGGACCACACATAGTTTCACAGTCCATGCCTGCAGTGTGGATCGATCAGGTGGGAGGCTGGATAATGCAATCTGACGGCTGCCTTTTTTGTGCGATTCGACAGTCCAAGATACTATCGGTCAGGATTGGACAACTACGGTGAAGTCCAACTTTGATCAGATGTGATCAAGACTGATATATGCAATCGGATGGCTTTGGTTCAAGCTGATCATGATCGAACGATCCAGAAGGATTTTAGGATTTGATTTGAGCTCGATATCCTAGGATAACATAGTTTTGATGATTCTGGAGCCTATATAACTCTGATTGATGAGCCATTTATTATGTTGGATAGTTGGTGGCATCCTAATCGTGTAGAGAGATTTTTTGAGAGATTTTAAAAAGCTTTTATGAGAAGTTTGAAATTTTTGTTGAGAGATCTCTGTACAAAGATGGAGTGGTGAGTTTCTCTTGTATTTATTTGATTTTTTTTCTCTCATAGTGAAGCTTGCACGCCCTATGGAGGTAGGCTTGAGGCCAATCCACATTACCTTGATTTGTTTATGATATTTTTTTTTCTCTTTCTTCTTTCTTCCTCCCGCAATAAGTGGTATCAAAGCCTGATTACTGTGGACAAGTAGAACCGGATGATCCAGGCAGAGGTGGTGTTGATCCAGATTGGAGATGGAAACGACAAGCATAATCAAGGTGGAGATCAATTGGTTTGATGAGAAGAGCAATCTCTCCTTGTGGCAAGCAAAGGTGAAGGACATGCTCATCCAACATGGGTTGATCGATGCTCTCTTGTACGAGAAGAAGCCAGCCACCATGGAGGAGAAGACCTGAGAGTGGCTACAGATATAGATGATGAGTACCATCCACTTGTATCTGATAGATGAGATGGTGATTCATGTACTTGTCGAGCTTCTCCGATGGTACTGTGTCAAAGATTGAGAGTTTTACATGGCAAAATTCCTCACCAACACTCTCTTCCTCTGGAGGCAATTCTATTTATTGGAATTTGTGTGTTGGAGCATTCATGTGTATTTCAAAATTTTATTTTCTAAACACCGCAGTGGAAGAGAAGATTAAAATACCTTTTAATCTATATGATGCATGCATAAAAATACAAACCACAAGGATCTAGTTCATATGCTGAAATTGACATATACTGAAATTAAACATGTGATCGAATCACATACCTATTTTGCAATTCTCTTCTTCAAATCTAGATCTGAAAGAGAAGAGATTTTTTTCTAGCTGCAGAAGTATCTGGTCTCTATGGGTATCCACTCAGGATCAGCTTGGAACAGCCCTCTTCAAGTTGAATTTTCTTCTCTAAGAAAATTTAGCCTGCTGAATCTAAACGAAGCCTGGATCGCGATCAACTCTTTGATCTCTTTCCTTGATCTTCTTCTTCTCTTCTTCTCTTGCCTTTCTCTCTTGCTTTATGCTGCTACTATACACCAAGAACCAGCAATAGAAGGGATGCCCAATAGCCTTGGGTGTGAGGAAGAAGGGATGCCCCAAAGGGAGGACGTGTGAGATGCCCAAGAGGAGGAGAAGAGAGGGCGTGGGGGGTCTCCAAAGATGGCATAGGGCTATTGGTTTAGATGCTTAGGGACCTTAGGGAAGGTCCCTTTAAATAGGCAAAAGGATTGAATCCTATTCAATCTTATAATATAAGTCCTACTTGCATTAGGTTTCCTAATAACTTAAGTTATTCAACTTCCATTAGGAATGCTTTTAGGTGCCAATTCTTGGAGCCCTTGTACCCACATAAATACATCCCAAAGTGCACCCAAGGGATGCTCCATATTGGATTCATAAGCCCTCTAATCATGAAACATGCCCAACTTGATCAAATCAAAGTGGCGCCTAAAAATAACTATCAAGGAATAAATTAAGGACTTGCACCCTTAATTCATTTGATCCAAAATCTTAGACACTCAATAATTGGAGTCTAATAAATCTTATTCATTTAAGTTATTAGTAGGTAATTAAGTTTGAATTATCTTATTAAATAAGAAATCCAAATATGAAGAGAAAATTGAATCCAACCTTGTGCTAGCAAGGTTACCTTGAACCCAATCAGGTTTTTCTAAATCCAATTGACACTTCATAAGCTCAATTGCTTATTCCAGATCTAATTTTTTTATTGTGTGACCCATAGGTTTAATTTCTATCTGATAGTGAGATATACAATGATCTCTATTAAAGTATAATTGAAACTCTTTTCAATAGGTCGAAATAATTTCACTCTAACTCATCAAAGATTGTTGACTCAGAACAATCCTAGTGAGCTCTCACAATCCACTAGTGACACCTAGCAATATGTAGTGGCAACCCAATAGAACTGAAATTAACCTCTAGGTGTAGTTAACATATGATTCAGTCACTCTATCATGAGTTCTGACTAGATGGTAGGTCATGAATAAATCATCAAATCTCAATATCAGTCATATGATAGATTCGATTAGCTTAAATCCAATTATAATTTTTATAAAAACTCTTTTCTATTTATCATACTACTGTGGCCACAGATTCTCAAACTTAGCCTCTCAAATCTCATAGGACTACTCCTCTCTATCAAGATCGATAGATCCCATCTTGATGCATACCTTACTCTTATAGTGAATCAACTATCGCCAACATCTACTACAAGGGCTCATTGAGACCCATGTTTATGTATCAATAAAACTCCAACAGTCTCACTGTGAGGAGTAGTACCATCTCTGATCAAAAGACTATTTATACAACTACAGCATTGAGATAATCACTGACGAAGGAATAGAAATTCAAGTGATCTCTCATATGGTCACACTCAGTACTAGTTATTCTCTAATAACTATCCACACTCGTCATTCAGTATCTCTATACTATAAATTAGAGACTCATCTATCCCAAAAAAAGTGATCTGTGCGTCGTCTATCCAGATCGATCACTGTCCTCATGATGATCCTATGATTAAGAGTATTTAGGAATTAAATATATATCTCTAATTCTCAATATCTTGAGAATATGTATTGAAAGTTAATTTCATGGATGATTCAAGGACACATTGAAGGAACCAGATCTAGAATTTCAGGGTTAGATCTTGAAATTTTTTCAAGATCAGGCAGTGGAAGACTAAAATAAATTAAAATTTATCTTATAAAATTAGAAAATCTCTAGATCTAAGATTCTATTATATGATTATTACATGGCATTAAATCAAAAATTAAAATATAAAGAGCAAGAACTACATGTTGATCATATCAACATGTTTCTATACTACATCTAATGTATGTAAAATATAATAGATTAAATCTATTACCTTGCAAGTTAGATATTCTAACTTTGCTGATCTGGGCTTGAGGATGATGTTCTGAGCCACACACATATCTGACCTCTAAGAGTTATCCACATGAATCCATGAATCACGATCAGAAGTCCTGGTCTAGAAAATCAGCACAGTATGCTAACACTGTGCTGATCCTTCTTCGATGGCCGATCAGATGCCTCCTTCTTGATTTAGACTCTTTTAAAGATGAGAAGTAGGAGAAAGAGTTTTAGATGTGAGACACTCTTAGAAAACTTACAGATGGAGGAAGGGAAGAGGTGAACTCAGCAACCCTAGAAGAAGACCCTCTTCTTCTTCTCTTTGCTCTAACCCAGATACTTAGTTTTGTGTCTATTATATCTCCATGCCCCAATACTTTTTCTTCTTGATTTTCACACACCCCAAAGGTCTCTCAATGCTCTATAATTTATGAAAATCTCAAAAAGAAATTCATCTTAAATAATGAGATATGAAGAATCTTTATCTAGGTCAAATACCTAGTCAAGAAAAATCCAAACAGAGCAAGACAAGGGGTGCCCAACTCTTGGGCGCCCCTTCTTTTTTCTACCATAGACCACTAGCAAAGGGTGCACAATATGTGCCATAAAAGCTACAAAAATTTCAAAAAAAATCTGGATAAAATCAGTACCATAAGGAAAGAGTTTTGGTTTTCTAAAATTCTATCTCATAGAATTTGAAATCCAAACAAATTTCTACTTTGACTTGGTCCACAACCACATTCCATGTAAAAGAGAAAGAGTGAAAAGTTTTGGGCATACATGAAGCCTTGGGAGAAAAGGTTTTGTTGCACAAAATAAGAAAGAGTGAGCGTGGGGGGCTAACATGGTGCAAGGTGAAATCCTAGTCTTACTAGGATTCAATCTTGTTCAAATTTGGTTTCTAAAACCAAATCAAACCAAAACTAAATCAACCCAATTAAAATAGATCTTAACCCAATTAAGAATCTAATTTAATCAGATTAAATTAAATTTAAATCTGATTTAATATTTAATCAAATTAGAAATGAGGTTGACCCAAGTCCCAATTGGACTAGGACTAGTTTTTCCTTGCACTTGGCTTATCCAATAAATCAATTGGACTTGATCCAATCAAGCACAAACCAAATCTAATTAAATCATATTTAATTAGACTTAATCTTAGCCCATTGGCTTAATCAAATTAAGCCAATTGACAATCGAATTGCTAATCGATCATCCTGCAACACTTGCACTAGGTTAAATGTCAATCGTATTGATCGTTTAATCCTAGAATGATTCTTAATCGTTGATCAACCATCCGATCGGATCGTGAACTCTAATGTGTGTGACCTTATAGGTTCGAACCTAAGTCGGTAGTACAAGAATAAATTTTTATACCAATCGAAGTGATGATCTAGCAATGATACCCAACGGTCGGATAGGTCGAATGTGTAGAAGAACATCCTTAGAACCCATACAGATATAGTTTTCATATAATTCATCCCCTTGACCAAAATGGTCATAGGACACCTCAGAGTTTAACTGTCAACTCTGATTAGGTTGTCCATATTGTATTTCAAAATATCAAATCCATCTGATGGATTATCCTGGCCAAGATTTTGCTAAATTAAAATACAATGACTCATTCTTCTCCAACTCTTAGAGTGGTCAATCCCATCTTGATCACACTCCGATTTCGTAAGTACTTGACAGTGCCCAAAAGCCTTCCGTCCCTGAATTAGAAATTTAGTTAGTCCAATATCAAAGCACAGTGAGTTGCTTGCAAGTCACTGAGGCGATCTCAGGTCTAAGGGATACTTATACCTATATCCCATCAGAGACATTCTCGACAGTAGAATGCTCTGGAGTTGGTCACGTTCCATGATGATGTACCCTTACATCTCACCTGTATGCCATACTAGTATCTCCACACTCTTTGGTTAAGAGGACAACCAACTCATATGGCCTACAGCGACCTATGCTCAATAGAAGCTATCGTCCTTATTAACAGCCTATCATTTGATCGTGAACAGTTTTAAGGACTAATCGATAAATCCTCTCTTTATCGAACCTAAATAGTCCTAAGGACTTCATCATAACAACGGAGTTCATTAGAAAATAAAAACTTATGATGACAATGTCAAAAATATATTTTATTTGTTAACAAATCAATTACAATACAAGGTTACTCAACCGTCAAAAGGTTGACGATTGACTTTTGGGATATATTTTTCAACAACTCCCACTTGTCCTAAAGCCACTCGGCACGGTATCTAATACCCATCTTTGACTTGTGGTTGTCGAACTTCTTTTTCGCCAGAACTTTAGTGAAGGGGTCGGTCAGGTTCTCCTGTCCATCGATCTTCTGAAGGTTGACATCACCTCGATCCACGATCTCTCAGACTAGATGGAAGCAGTGCAAAATATGCTTCATCTGCTGGTGTGCTTTGGATTCCTTCGTCTGAGCTATGGCACCAGTGCTGTCATAGTAGAGCAGGACCAGACCATCGACGGAGGGTGCTACTTCGAGCTCGGTGATTAATTTTCTCAGCCACACAGCTTCCTTCGCAGCATCCGATGCTGCGATGTACTCCACCTCACAAACAGAGTCTGCCACAGTATGTTGCTTGGAACTCTTCCAACAGATGGCTCCACCATTCAGAGTAAAGATATAATTCGACACACTTCTGCTATCATCATGGTCAGATTAAAAGCTGGAGTCTGTGAACCCCATAAGTTTCAGATCTGACTCGCCATAAACCAACCATTGGTCCTTAGTATTTCTCAAATACTTAAGGATGGCTTTAACCACTTTCTAGTGGTTTTTTCCAGGTTCAGATTGGTATCTACTCACTACTCCTAGTGAGTATGCCACATCTGGCCTTGTACATGTCATGGCGTACATGATAGATCCCATGGTCGAAGCATATGGGACTTTGCTCATACGCTCTCTCTCTTTAGGAGTTATCGGATAATCCTTCTTAGAGAGAGAAATTCCATGGCCTATCGGTAGATAGCCCTTCTTGAAATTCTCCATGCTGAACCTCTTTAGCACAGTGTCTATGTACATGGACTGGGATAACCCAAGCATCCTTTTAGATCTATCCCTATAGATCTTTATCTCTAGGATGTAGGATGCTTCACCTAAGTCCTTCATGGAGAACTGCGATGACAACCAAACTTTTATTCCTTGTAGTACGGGGATGTCATTTTCGATTAAGAGAATGTCATCCATACACAAGATAAGAAATACCATAACTGGACCATTTGCCCATTTATAGATGCAGGGCTCTTCTCTGTTCTTAACGAAGCCATACATTTTGATCATCTTATCAAACACATGTTCAAACTTCGAGAAGCTTGCTTCAATCCATAAATGGATCTCTGAAGCTTGCACACCTTGGACTCATTTGTGGATGTGAACCCCTCAGGTTGTATCATATACACCTCTTCGGTCAGCTCCTTATTTAGAAAAGCTATCTTTACATCCATCTGTCAGATCTCATAATCCAGATGGGCAGCTATTACAAGCATTATCCGAATGGATTTGAGCATTGCCACAGGGGAGAACGTCTCGTTATAGTCAATATTATAATGTTGGCGATACCCCTTGGCAACCAGACAGGCTTTATAGGTCTCCACCTTTCTGTCTACGCCCCTCTTCCTTTTGAAGACCCATTTATACCACTATTTCAAATGAACACATCCTGACGTAGATTTTCTATCATCAGGATCAGACATGAAGTCTGAGTCAGTATACCCCTTGACTCGTAACTCAAAATCTCTTCCAAAGATCAAGAATAAATCCTTAGTTCTTCTTAAGTATTTAAGGATGTTCTTCATAGCTATCCAATGTTCCTCATTTGGATTCGACTGATACCTGCTTGTGACACTCACAGCAAGGGCAATATCAGGTCAAGTACATAGTATGGTGTACATGAGGCTCCCTATGGCTGAGACATAATGGATCCTACTCATGCACTGAACTTTCTCAGATATGGCCAGACACATCATCTTGGAAAGATTAATACCATGCCTAAGAGATAAAAATTTTCTTTTGAAGTTTTCTATGCTAAACCTCTTCAGCACTTTCTCTATGTACAGCTTTTGTGATAGGCCTAATATCTTTTTAGATCTATCCCTATAGACCTTTATTTCAAAAATATAAGATGCTTCTCCTAGGTCTTTCATGGAGAATTCTTTGGACAACCATCTTTTGACCATGGTCAGCATAGGAATATCATTCTCAATGAGGAGGATATCATCTACGTACAATACGAAAAATGTTATTGTGCTCCTATTGATCCTTTTGTATGCACATGGTTCTTCTTCATTTTTGATGAAATCAAACAATTTGATCGCCTCATCAAAATGATGATTCCAACTCTGAGAAGTCTACTTTAATCCATATATGGACCTTTACAGCTTGCAAATTCTATGATCTCCATCACCAGATGTGAAACCCAAAGACGGCTCCATATAGATATCTTTCTTAAGATATTCATTTAGGAAGATAGTTTTCACATCCATCTGTCAGATTTTATAATCATAGTATGCTACAATAGCAAGCAATGTATGGATGGATTTCAGCATGACTACGAACGAGAAAGTTTTCTGATAGTCAATGTCCTCGCACTGACTATAATCTTTTGCCACAAGCCTTTGTAGGTCTCTATCTTACCATCAGCACCTATTTTTCTTTTATAGATCTATTTGCACCCAATGGGTACGTTAACCTCAGATGGATCCACTAAGGTTCATACTTGGTTTGAGTGTATCGAGTTAATTTCTAACTTCATAGCATCTAACTATTTCTCAAAATCAAAGTCAGACATTACCTCGTCAAAGGTATTAGGATCATCACTATGATCCCTATCTCCCATAAGAAATATTTTCTTTACTTCCTCCATAAGCATACCCATGTACCTTTCAGAAGATCAGGAGATCTCGCTAGATCTATAAGGTGATAGAGGAACATCAACTACTGGCTTATGAATAACGAATTTCTGAGGATCTATAGCTTTTTGCTCTTCAGAGACCTTCTCTTCGAG
Organism: Elaeis guineensis; assembly: GCF_000442705.2. Lineage (NCBI taxonomy): Eukaryota > Viridiplantae > Streptophyta > Magnoliopsida > Arecales > Arecaceae > Elaeis > Elaeis guineensis. The sequence continues at coordinate 58,863,442 of NC_025995.2, read as the reverse complement.
CTCGACTAACCTCCCACTGCCACCATCCTGGATAAACTATTTTTTTAAGAATATGACATTTCGACTCACAATCACATTGTGATCTTGTAGAAAGTAGTAGTATCTCATGGATTCTTTAGGATACCTTATAAATTGAGCTATTACGGATCTATCCTCTAACTTATCTGTCATCTGTTTCTTGACATAAGCTGAACATCCTCAAATCTTAAGATAACCTAGACTCGACTTCTTACCGTACCATATCTCATATGGTGCAGTAGGAACGGACTTTGATGGAACCCTATTCAACAGGTGAATGGTAGTTAATAAAGCATATCCCGAAAGATATAAGGATAGATCAGTGAAGCTCATCATAGACTTGATCATATCTAATAGGATCCTGTTCCTTTTTTTAGATATCTCGTTAAGTTGAGATATTTCGGGAGGAGTCCATTGAGAGACTATACCGTTGTCCTTAAGATATTCGAGAAAATTTCAACTAAGGTATTCACCTCCTCGATCAGATCGAAGAACCTTAATAGGTTTACCAGTTTGTTTTTCTACTTTATGTCTGAATTTTTTGAATTTTTGAAAGGCTTCAGACTTATGTTTCATCAGATACACATACCAATACCTAGACAGATCATCAGTAAAGATAATGAAGTAGCTATAACCATCTTTGGTCTGCACATCAGATAGCCCACACACATTGGTGTGTATCAGGGCAAATAACTCAGTGGCCCTTTCCTTAAAAGGGTAACTTAGCCATTTTTTCTTGAAAGCAAAATTCACAAGCTGGATATGACTCTAGGTTAAGAGAGCCAAGGATCTCATCTCTTTTCAATTTGTTTATCCTGTCCTCTCCAATATGGCCTAGTCTATGATGCCACAAGTACTTCTAGTTAATTTCATCTCTGGATCTCTTTTGACCTACAATACTCACTATTTACTTGTTTAAGTTTACATTCGCATCAACATGCAAGTGACATAGACTGTCAATTAAAAGACCTCATGCAACCAGTTTATTTCGTAAATAAATAGAATAAAATTTTTTATTAAAATTAATTTCAAAACCTTCCTGTGCTAGCACAGACACGAAAATCAAATTCTGACTAGCTATAAGAATAAAATAATAGTCTTTTAAATCTAATCTAAAAGCAGACAGTAATCGAAGAGGATAAGTGCCAATGACCTCTGCAGTAACTTTTGCTCTATTGCCAACCCGAAAGATCATGTCACTTTTTCTCAACCTTCTACTTTCTATTAGACCCTGCATTGAGGTACATATATGAGCACTCGAACTAGAGTCTAATATCCAACTAGAAATAAAAAAAATCGTAAGGTTAGATTCAATTACGAGCATACCTTTCGAAAGTTTATCATCATTTTTGGTTTTTAAGCTTTCCAGGTAGAGTGGACAGTTCCTCCTCCAGTGGCCTTCAGCGTTACAGTGGAAATACTTTTTCTTTACCTCAACCTTCTTAGAAACTTCTTTCCTTGGTTTGTTCTCTTTCTTCTGCTTCTTAGCAGATTTTATCTTCTTCTTTCTAGTAGACTTTCTCTTGGAAGAAGTCTGCTCCACAGTAAGAACAGTGCTCTTGAACTCTTCAAGGTTCCTTTCGTAGTGACCAACATGTTGACCAGTTCGGGTATAGTGCAATCGAGTTTGTTCATATGAAAGTTTACAATAAATTGACTATATGAACTCGAAGGGATTGAAGGATCAAATCCATCTGTAATTTCTTTTTCATATCAAGCCTGAGCTTTTCAAGCTCCTCAATGTCCTTAATCACTATCATACAGTGCTCATGGACAGACTACTCTTCGTGCATCTTCAAATTGAAGAGTTTCTTGGATACTTCGAAGCATACAGTTCGACTCTGCTCACCATACAACTCTTGCAAGTGAGTGATCATAGCCCTGGCAGTGAGCATATGCTCATGCTATCTTTGCAACTCGTTTGATATAGATACCAGCACATGGCACTTGATCCGATTATCTTCATCTGTCTACTTCTCAAAAGTAGTCCTTTGCTCTGCAGTAGGATAGTTTAGTAACACTATGGGTTTCTGGTCGAGTATATGATTTAATTTTTCTGAGATCAAGATAATCCTAAAATTTTTGAACCAGTCTTTGTAATTAATTTCGATCAAACGATTAGTTTCAAGGATGTGGGCCAGAGGGTTTGAGGCTGACATTGTTTAACTGTGAGAGTAGAGATTCAAATTAGACTTTTATACTTAATGTTATATTTACTTCTAGAGACTTTAAGATGCAAACAATAACTCTCACTAATTTTTAGGATCCCTCCACTCTCCGAGAAGGAAACAAAAATCCTAATGTGACAAAAAATTTCTAGTGGATGCTGCGATCCCACCGATGCCATGCACCTTACCTAACAGTTATTGGTAATATGCACACCGATGCGTAGGCAACTCTTTGCCTAGATGCTTCTCTAAGCATGTTACAGCGATTTGATTTCTAAATCATGTGGGCTCACCTAATAGTTATTGCCCACACTCCTTAATTAAGCCTGATCCATCATTCACAAGCAGGTGTAAGGCCGTCATTGGGTCCCCTACCTAACAGTTATTGAGCCCAACCCCATCCTTACCCTAGAGCAACTCTTTGCTAATAGAATGGTTGCATATTCCCGATGCAACTGAACCACTGTGACCAGCTGAGAACAATCAACATCAGTAGCACGCCCGCACATCTACAATGGTGGAAGACCTATAGACTTAATATTTATAGGAAGATTTAGGTTTAGATCTCATCTAATCAGTTATTATATGACCGATCTAATTGGCATGGGCTAAACCAAACCGCTAAGCAACCTTATTGAAGACAATCTTCCAAATTGGCCAGGTAAGTGGAGATCGATGGGGTTCTCTCCGTTGCTTTCCTTAGATATCAATAAATTAGTCAGGAAAACTAACGAAACTAATTAAATAATCACCACTCAATTACTTATTTTAGACACCAACAGGTCAATGGATCCAAATAGGTTAACTCAAGCAAATCGGACTCAAACCATCGAGCCAAATTAAGTCCTTAGGTTAATCGATTCTACATATAGGACTCAATCAATTTGATCAACAATAATTGCATGATCATATAACTTAATTGATCTAACTCTAACCAACACTTGACTCAGTTTGATCAATTACTTAATCAAATTTGACCCATATGATTCAAATCATAAATCTTAGATGCAATCTTATTACATGACCTAATTTTTGATTTGTTTATAACCATAACTCTCATGCACGAACATAAATTTTAGATTCTAAAATTAAATTTTAGATCTAAATTTTTTGCATAAAAGTAAATTTTAAATCATAAAAATAATTTTTAGATTTAACATATAAATATATATCATATATATACATATAAAATTAGATCTAAATAAAAATTCAGATCCATTCATGATATCATATATCTCATATACTAATTATAAATCATAGTAAAAATAATTTTATATCCTAAACCTGTAATCACATATCCCATATATGAATCATGAATCAGGTCACATAAAATTTCAGGTTTATACATGCATCTACATATCAAGTGAACATGAACTAGAAATCATTTTAGATCAAAATTTAGATCTATGCATGCTATCACATATCAACTATGTTGGGTTCCGATCACACAGTGAAAAATAATTTTTAAAATTTTTAAATCATATAAATCAATAGCTTTATCAAATAAAACTATCGAGCTAGAATCTAAACCCTAGAATCACCTTGCCAATATCGATAAAACAAAAATAAGCATGCAAAAGAGATAGAATTTTATAATTTCATCAAAATAAAAATGTGACATGTTGGTTTTCTCCACAAGACCCCAATATAGAAGTCCTCCAATGGTGATCTACATGAAAGTTAGCCAATATCCTTCCTAACTGGTGTGCTGCCGTAGCCTAGTCCCCTGAAGAACACTATCGACTTCAAACTTGTGGTATGATCGTGCTAAAGTCCAATTGCTTTCGATCTTGCCACCAGAATGACACCAAAATGACTCTTTAGATATCTCATAACCTAGAATTTGATTTTTAGCTCCAACATATGAAAAAACCAAACCCTATGGTACACAAGCAATACTTGCTAAAAATCTCACCACCCTTCTTACAACTTTTGCCACTCAATTTTCTCTTGCCTTTTTCTCAATTTTTTTTTGATATTTTCTTATGATTTCCACATCCCTCCTCTCTAGTTTTAGGCCAAAATCATATAGGCAAACCATATGAGACATCCCATATAAATTGGGGACCAAAGGATGTGTCATGGGATGAAGGTGCACCAACCATTGTCGCTCCATCTTCTCACATGGTGAATAAATTCACCATGTATGAATTATTTCACATGAGAGACTTCTCATAGAAGGACTCTCTTTCTTCTATGTGTAATAAAAATCTCATTCAATTTTGGCAACAAATAAAAGGACTTCTAGTTTATCTTTTAAGGCAATGCATATAGTTAAGAGCCTTCATGAAGGACTCTCCAACTTCACACACTGAAAAGAGTGGGGCAGCATTTATTTTTGGTGTGTCTTCTAGTGGGCATAGAGGAGTCCTTCTCCACTTGAAACTATTTCAAGTTGGATAAGGATCTAATTTAAATTGACCCAATTTCATTAGATCAAAGGCAACTGGTCTAGGTCAGCTCAAACACTTTGATGTAAACCAATTTAGAAACTTAGGTTAATACAATATGCTAGCATATCTAATTAACCTATAAAATTTACATTAAACTCTAATTATATTAGATCAAGACTAAATCTCAAAATATGTGATCCACTGGGTTCCAAATCTAGCCAGCAGTGGATCAAGACTTTCGACGTAACCCTAATCCGATGAGATTAGGTCACCCGAAGAGTCCTAATCAACTTGGACTCTTCTAAATTGATTTCAGAATTAAACTATTTTAATTTTGATAGATCTACAAGTCAACATTAACATCTAACAATATATCATAACTATCTAAAAGATTTAAAATTTTGATAAAAAATTATCAAAATATCCTTCAGTAGTAAGTTACCATGTAATTCAATCTTTCAGTCAAACAACATCCCAGATGAGCTGTGGGCATAAAAATATATCAAACCCAATCACTTATTTTTATGTATCTCGATCTGAAGATGATGATTCAGTTGATGATACATTAAAAACTCTTTTTTAATTATCATCCTACTTTCGCTAAAGACTTCTGAATCATCAACCTATGATATCACATAGGATGTTCGCTCCCCTTATTAGGAGTGACTGATCCCTTATTGATCACTTACAACCTCCATGCATACTTTACCATATCCAGAACACCCCACACAAAGATCAAAAGACCAAGTTAGGTAGTGAACCAAAGCATGGATCCATATACATAAGGTACCATGGTGACCTCAGATCTAAAGATCACTTACATAACTCCCACAAGAGAATCATCAGTTGACATGTAAATAAGACTCCATCTGATATTCTCTCATAGGTCAATTCAGTGAACTCATTCTCTAATGAGTACCCATATCCTTGTATTAGTGTCATCACACAAGTGGTTGTGAGATCAACCACCCTCATTTCTGAGCATATATAGGACATTCCAGTCTTGCCGATATCATTGATCTCTGACTCAATATACCAACAACTAAAAATATTTTAGGTTAGGGCTATCAAGGATTTAGGTCTCACTGGCATGATCTTATCCTGGCTCTAAAATCATTATCCAGACTTATGGGGTTCATTATAATCTTAAGAACAATAAGATGCAGTATATAATGAATCAAAAATATCTATTTTATTAATAATATAAATATCAATTACATGATATTGGAAGATAAATTACAATAAATATCCTATCGCATCCTATTTGCGATTGACTTGTAGGATATTATTCTTTCAATTTCCTACTTGCACTACAGCCAATCACCCCTATACTTGATGCCTATGCTATCTAGATGGTGGTCAAACTGCTATATTGATAAGGCCTTAGTGAACAGATCCATTATATTGTTCTTAGTGTCAACTCGCTCCACGATCACATCGTTTCTTTCGACTATCTCCCGAACAAGGTGGAACCATATTAGGATGTGCTTGGATTTATGATGAGATCTTGGTTCTTTGGTTTGAGCAACTGCTCTAGTATTATCATAATTAAGGGGCACTGATTGTTCAATCTTTGAAATCATATCCAACTGTGTGATAAATTTTTTATCTAGATGGCATCCTTAGTAACCTCACTTGCAGTAATATACTCAACTTCAGTGATCGAGTCAGCAATAGTTTACTGTTTGAAACTTTTCCAACTTACTGCACCACCATACAGAGTGAACAGATATCTAGATATAGATTTTCTATCATCTAGATCAGATTAAAAACTAGAATCTGTATAACCTTATAGTTTTAAATCAGATCTATCATATATCAAAAAAATATCTCAGTCTTTCTCATATACTTGAGTATATTTTTCACAGCTTTCCAATGATCCTCCCTGAGATCAGCCTAAAATCTGCTTACAATACCCAAGGCATAAGCTACATCAGACCTGAAATACAACATAGCATACATTATTGATTCTACTACTGAAGCATAAGGAATAGAACTCATTCTATTTCTCTCTTCAAGTGTCTTAGGAGACTATTAGATGTGTGCTCTAGATGCCAGATTGGCTGACACATTCCTGTACAAATGTAAGGGCAAATTTATAATTTTGACTATAAATGAATAAAAGGGTTATTCTACTATCACATTGTATACATTATGTCTGTGATACATCCTTTGAGTTAGTAGGAATGTTAATTCATATTTTTAAGAGTTGAAAATTTAAGGTATGAATTTACATAACTAACTCATAAACAGCTCTTGACCATAGGATCATCATGAGGATGGTGATCAATTCGGAAGGTTGGTGTACGATCGCTTTCTTAGGGTAGATGTGTCTTGAGTCTACGGTGTGGAGACACCAGAGTGAGAGTATAAGTATTCATTGAGAATGAGAGTACTGAGCGTGACCACCTCGAGCAGTCATAAGAAAATCTACCTTCTCATCGATGACTAGCTCGATGCTGCAGCTGTGTGTCTAGTTCTTTGACCTGAGGTACATCGACAATTCACCTTGAGTGTGTTATAGTTTGACTACACCATAACTCAGTCTCCTAGCCATTCGAAACCTTGAGATATATGTTGGCTGTAGCATATTCATTGTAGGAACCAGATCGTACCAAGAAGGGATCTATCAACCTCGGTAGATGAGAGGAGTAGTCCTATGATGATCGAAAGATCGAGTCCTTAAGCCCATGGCCATGGCAGAGTGAAGTAATGGAAAAAAGTTTTTCATTGGGGTTTCACATCGAACTCGGATCAATCGATTGATTCATATGACTGATGTTGGGTTTGACGAGTTCACCTTAACCATAATTCAGTCGGAACTCATGATAGAAGAACTCAATCACACAGATAGCTGCATCGAGAGGTTTGTCTTCATTTCTGATGGGTTGCCACCATATACTTCTAGGTGTCACTGGTGGATTTTGGATGCAATTAGAATGATCTTGATGATCGATCATTCTAATTGTCTGAATCAGAAGAGTTCTGGTCCATTGAAAGGAGTTTCGATAATGTCGATGATGAGATCATGACATATCTCATTACCATATGAAAATGAACCTAACTAGATCATACAAATAAGAGTTAGGGTCTAGATGTCATCAATTGAGCTAGCCCAGTTTGATTGATTTGGATTAGATCCAATTAGGTTCAAAAAAATCATGCTAGTACACGATTGAGCCTAACTTTCTCCTCGTATAATCTTTTCTATCTCGACTGAGCTAAATGTGATTTGACTCACCCAGAGAACCTTGAGAAGGTTTCTCACAGTCTAACTGGAGCCAATCCAACTTAAAAAAGATTTATCTTAATTCATGAGATGAATTTAAGACAACACCTGCTAATTTCTGTCACCTGTCATTTCCATTTTAGGACATTGGTCAAACGTTGACCCATGGACCTTGGACTGAAGGCCACTTTGCAAGAGGTCATTGGAGATTTTTTGTAGAGTGTCCATCTGTTAAATTGGGCCTCAAAATGGGTGCCAAGATCAGATTGGGCGTGCGTCCCAAGTGGATAAGGATAGAGTCCCATGAGATGAGAACTCTGATCCCTTGATCAACTTGGACTGTGGGGCGCCAATCTCACTGTGCTTATCCAGTATTGGTGCCAACAGTAGGAGGAATTATGAGGATTCTTATCTGATAGGATTAGATGACATCACTCCATCAATCAAAATTTTTCCAAAATTAATTGAAATTTTTTGATTGATCGAATGATGTGGCACTTCATGGCGCAGCAGGGTCTATTTAAACCCTGTCTGCACCTAGGGTTTCGAGAATCTGCTCAATCCCTAGAAAAAGTCTGATATCCCTCCACTTCTTTATATCCCCTCTACTTCTCTCTCTCCTCTCTTCATGTCCAAGAAGTTGGGCATCCATCTGGTGCTTGTCCAAGGTGTGGTGGCTCCCTGATCAGAAGGCTGCAGGGATTTGTCGAGAAGCTGCTGCTCCAGCTTCAGAAGATCTTTTGAAGATCTTCCAGATCTGATCCAGATCTGATTTTTGGAGTAAAAATTTATGAGGAGAAGATGATCCAAATCCTACTTGAGTGGATACCGGATGAGGCCAGGCGATTATGTGGCTGTTTTAGAACCTCGGGTATTGCTGCGATCATCTACAGGGTAATCTAGTTACCCTAGAGGTATTTCTCTATTCATCATATTTTCAGATTTAATTTTAGATTTAATATCAGATAATAAGAATTAGATCTAATAGATCTTAGATTTAAAATATTATAAGATAATTTTTTTTAAAATATTCCACCCCAGATCTCATTAGATCTGGAAGATCCTATAAGGAAAAAATCGATTTTTCCTTCAACTGGTATCAGAGCCAGGTTGATGGCTCTATTTCAGATCTAATTTAGATCTAATTTTTATTTTTATTTATCTGATATTAATAGATTTTAGATATCACATCAGATATGATAGGATCTAAAATAAAAAAAATTTAAAATTAAATCTAAGTAGATCTAACATGTATGAGATGCATGACTAGACTAGGAGTAGTTTGATCTATGAATAGTCTTATAGTTTTATATTTTAATATGATTAAAATATAAATTAGATCTAATTTATTCTCTATTTTTTGATATTATAAATATTATATTTAGATCAAAAAATAGAAAATAAAATTTTAATTAATACATGAGATTGATCCGTTGCATGCCTAGACTAGTTGTAGAATTATTCTAGTAACTATCTAGAATAGATTTTATATTGAATAGTTCAATTTAAATCTTATTTTTTAGATGTTATATGTGATGTATCAGATCTGAAAGCATGCTAATTAGATCAGATTTTAATACATGAAATGTAAGTAAAGTATGTATAAGTTAGATCTGAAATTATATATGTGATATGTAACTTAGATTTAACTAGTTTTGTAGTTAAATTAATATTTCTGATTAAGGTGTTCCTCATGGCCGTCCGGTCATAAGAACAAAATAGGATTTAAAACCCTCTCCTCCCATTCAATGGGGTGTTCTTATGGCGTGTAGGGATGTTGTGCATTCATCCTTAATCAGAAATTAAAATTTACTTTTCTACAAAATCTTAGATCCTGAAACCCTAGGATTTATTTACATGTTTTGTTTATGAGCCCAAGACTTAATTAATGAATTAAGCTTATAAAATTAAATTAGGTCTAAAATTGAGAATTTCAGATCTAAGTCATTTTCATAAAATTGGGTTCGAACTTGGATAGCTCAATTAGGTTGATCAAACCAAATCAAAAGTTGGTTAGGTGGGATTATGAAAGCTAATAATTGACCAACCTAATAGGATTAAGTCCAGGTTAAGATCGAATCATATTTAAATGGGACTCAATCAAGTTAAGACCTAATTTGGCTCAGTGGTTAAGCCTAGATTGTAGACTAATCCAATTGGTTCTGGTTCGATAATTTGGTGTCTAAGGTAAGTTGGGCAGATACGACTGACTGATTTTTAATTGGGAGCTACTTGACTCGAATGTATTCTTGTCAAGTTAATGGCATATCCCTCCCATCGATCTCACTTACCTGGCCATATATGTCGACCCAGTTCTGATTTGAGGTGGCTAACAATTCGAGCTAATCCATGCCACTAGGTTAGTCATAATTGTTATGACTATATCAAATCAAGTTTAATGAGACCTAAATTAAATCTTCCTAAAAAAATATTAAGTCTAAGGTCTTCCACCATTGTGGATGTGCGGGCCCTTCCCGGGGTTGATTGTTCTCGGCTAGTTACAGTGGTTCAGTTACACCGAAAATTCACAACCATGTCCATTAGGCATTGGATGCTACAGATTAGAGGATGGGTTGTGCTCAATATTTTGGATATGGTGAGGGACTCAATCAGGAATCTAGTTCGTGCAAATGGTGGGTCTGACTTAACTAAGGATTGAAGCAATATTCCGGACACGGTGAGCTTCATGAATTTGAGACCAAGTTTTGGGTGCACCATGATTAGAGAATCATTGGACAAGAGTTGTCCACTCATCGGTTGATCCATCACCAATAACTGTTAGGTGAGGTGGTGGGTCAGTCGGTGAGACCGCACCACCCACTAGAAATCACTAATCACGGAGAATTTCACATCTCTACCTAGGGAGCGTAGGGATCTGAGAAAATAATGGGAGCCTAATTTATTTAAAAATAAAACTCCTAAACAAATTGATTAAGTCCGATTATAAAATCTATCTAGAAACTTTTGACTCTCTACAGGAAATATGTCTGCGTCCAACCCCCTGACCAAAATACTAGACACCCACAGATTGATTGGACCTAATTTCAAAGACTGGTTGAGGAACTACAGAATTATTCTGGATTTCGAGAAACTGACTTATGTCTTGGACCAGGACCCACCTGCCATACCAACACATCCGACTACTGAACAGAGAGCATCTCTGAAAAAGTGGACGGATGATGATAACAAAGCCAGGTACTACATGTTGGGTGTCATGTTTGATGACTTACAGTGCCAGCATGAGAACATTATGACTACCTGCCAAATGTTGGCTCACCTACAAGAGTTGTTTGGTGAACAAAGTCGCACAGCCAAGTATCAAGTCTGCCAAAGACTTTTTAAAGCTAAAATGCGTGATGGACAGTCAGTCCAAGATCATTGTTTGACAATGATCAAGGATCTTGAGAAGCTCGGTATCATCTTAGATAAGAATTTTTAGATTGATGTGATCCTTCAGTCCTTGTCCGATGCATATGGTCAGTTCATCATGAACTTCTATATGCATAAGATGCAGTGTACCTTGGCTGAGTTAATGAACATGTTGGTTACGACTGAGCTTTCTTTGAAGAGTTCAAAAGACTCAGTCCTTACTGTGGAGCGGACTTCTTCCAAGAGAAAGTCTTTTGGAAAGAAGAAGAAGTCTGCGAAGAAGCAGAAGGTGGATGGAAAGAAGAAGAAGACGGAATCGATGAAGAAGGCTATTGAAAAGAGAAAATATTTCTACTGCAATTCAGACAGCCATTGGAAGCGAAACTGTCCTCAGTACCTGGCCACCCTGAAGAACAAGAAGAATGATCCTTCTGGAGAAATGCTCATTATAGAATCTAATCTTACAGTTTTCTCTGCATCCAGTTGGATACTTGACTCTAGTTCTAGTGCTCATTTGTGCACTTCTATGCAGGATCTTGAGGAGAACAGGAAGCTGAGGGATGAGGATATGATCCTATGCATCGGGAATGGAGCAAGAGTTGCTGCTGTGGCCGTGAGAACCTATCCTCTGTGATTATCGTTAGGATTAGATTTAGTTTTTAGAGATTGTTATTATGTGCTTGCAGCAAGCAGGAATTTGATTTCTATTTCATATTTATCACAAGAAGGCTATGTGATTAGCTTTCATTAGAACCATTGTAACATATTTTATGAAAATAATAAAGTTGCAATTAGTTTTCTTATTAATGGTCTCTATCAGCTACATATTGATGTATCTGTATTTCATATCGAGCAAAATGTGAATGTCATGGAAATTAAAAGGCCTAGAGATAGTCTAAATGATAGGTATCTGTGGCACCTAAGGCTAGGTCATATAGCGGAAGACAGGATTAACAAATTGGAGAAATCCAGGCTATTGAGTTCGTTGACTTTTGAGTCATATCCAGTTTGTGAATCATACCTTCAAGGCAAAATGACCAAGCTCCCTTTTATAGGACATGGGGAAAGGGCCACAGACCTACTTGCCCTAGTACATACAGATGTGTGCGGCCCATTTGATGTGCCAGCTAGAGGCAACTATGTCTACTTCATTACCTTCATCGATGATATGTATAGGTACGGGTATGTATTTTAATGAAACACAAGTTTGAAGCCTTTGAAAAGTTCAAAGAATTCAGATATGAGGTAGAAAAACAAACAGGAAAGCCCATTAAGGTTCTTCGATCAGATCGAAGAGGTGAATACCTTAGTCGGAAGTTCCTAGACTATCTTAAGAACAATGGCATAGTCTCTCAATGGACTCCACCTAGAACGCCATAACTCAACGGGGTTTCAAAATGGAGGAACCTCCCTAAGTTTCTTTGGGGATATTGTCTCATGACAGCAATATATGTATTGAATAGGGTTCCCTCTAAAATTGTTCCTACCATACCGTATGAGATATGGTATAGTGAGAAGCCAAGTCTGAGTCATATCAGAATTTGGGGTTGTCCGACTCATATCAAGAGACAACAGGCGGACAAGTTAGAGTTCAGGTCTTTTAGAGTTCGGTTCATAGGATATCCTAAAGAGTCATTAGGATACTATTTCTATATTCTGAAAGATAACAATGTGATTGTGAATCGACATGTTATTTTTCATAAAAAATAATTTATTCAAGATGGTGGCATCGAAAGAATAATTAAGCTCAAGGAGAATGTCTCCTAAGAGCAACGAGCTAAAGAACCTGAGGAACCAAATCAATTAGAACCACTCCTAACACAACCTCTTCCACCTCATAGATCGATTAGGGTTTCTCGTCCTCTTGAAAGGTACTTAGATACTATATAAGAGGAAGTAGAGAAAATGTTCCTCATGAAAAATGGGGCTCATGGTGATGATCCCAAGACCTATGACAAGGCAATATCAGATATCAACTCCGAGAAATGGTTAGAGGCAATGAGATCAGAAATTGACTCGATACACTCAAACCAAGTCTGGACCTTGGTAGATCCACCTGAAGGTATTGTACCTATTAGGTGTAAATGGATCTTCAAGAGAAAGATAGGTGCAGATGGGAATGTGAAGACATTTAAGGCTAGGCTCATAGCAAAAGGTTATAGTCAGTACGAAGGCATTGACTATCAGGATACCTTTTCATCCGTACCCATGCTAAAATCTATCTGCACATTGCTTGCTGTTGCAACCTATTTCGATTATAAAATATGGCAGATGGACGTGAAAATGGCATTCTTAAATGGATATTTTGAGGAAGATATCTATATGAAACAGCTGTTTGTTTCACATCTAGTGATGATGATCACAAGATCTGCAAGTTGCAAAGGTCCATTTATGGACTTTAGCAAGCATCTCGGAGCTGGAATACTCGTTTCAATGATGTGATCAAAATATTTGGTTTAATCAAGAATGAGGAGGAATCATGTATGTTCAAAAAGGTCAATGGGAGCACAGTTATCTTCCTCGTATTGTACGTTGATGACATTCTCCTAATTGGAAATGATATTTTCAAGTTGACCTCAGTTAAAATATGGTTGTCTAAGGAGTTCTCTATGAAAGATCTAGGAAAAGCATCCTTTATACTGGGTATTAAGGTCTATAGAGATAGACCAAATAGGATGCTAGGACTTTCACAGAAGATGTACATAGAGGAGGTGCTAAAAAGGTTTAGCATGGAAAACTCCAAAAGAGGTTTAGTACCTTTTAGACATGGCATTCATTTCTCCAAGAAGATGTGTCCTAGCACACCTGAGGAGATTGAATGCATGAGCAAGATCCCTTATACTTCGATAATAAGAATCCTTATATATGCCATGCTATGTACACGACCTGATATAGTCCATGCTGTGAGTGTCATAAGAAGATATTAGTCGAATCCAGGCGAAGAGCACTGGACTTCTATGAAATGTATCCTTAAGTACTTGAGAAGGACTATGGATATGTTTCTAGTCTTTGGAAATGGAGAACTCCAGGTTCAGAGATTTATAGACTCAGACTTCATGTCTGATATAGATGATCGAAAGTTGACATCTGAAAGTCTGTTCATTTGCAATGGTGGTGCAGATAGCTGGAAGAGTTTCAAGCAGACAGTGATTGCTGATTCCACCATGGAGGCAGAGTATATTGCTACATCGAAAGCTGCAAAGGAGGCATTCTGGTACAAGAAGTTTGCCGCAGAGCTTGGAGTGATGCCATCGGATGCCATCTCTCTTTACTATGACAATAATGGCACCATAGCCCTAGCTAAGGAGCCAAGGTCTCACCAGAAGTCCAAGCATATCGAACGGTGATTCTATCTGATCCATGATTACCTCAAAAAAGGTTATGTCGAGGTTAAGAGAGTCGACTCCACAGACAATGTGGCAGACCCACTGACAAAGTCATTAAGCCAACAGAAGATCGAAGCCCATCTTGAGAAGATGGGACTTAGATATGTAGCCAATTGGCATTAGGTCAAGTGGAAGTTTGTTAGATGTGTGCCCTAGATGCCAGATTGGCTGACACATTCCTGTACAAATGTAAGGACAAATTTATAATTGTGAGTATAAATGAATAAAAGGGTTATTCTACTATTACATTGTGTACATTATGTCTGTGATACATCTTTTGAGTTAGTAGGAATGCTAATTCATATTTTTAAGAGTTGAAAATTGAAAGCATGAATTTACATATCTAACTCATAAACAGCTCCTGACCATAAGATCATCATGAAGATGGTGATCGATCCGGAAGGTTGGTGTATGATCACTTTCATAGGATAGATGTATCTTGAGTCTACAGTGTGGAGACATCAGAGTGAGAATACAGATATTCATTGAGAATGAGAGTAGTATAAAATACCCACAGCCGAAACCCCCAGCGGAATCAACAACGGAACAGAACAGCTCTGCCCGGGCTCCTACTGGAGCCGGGCTCCACCACCGACATCGACAATGGCACAGCTCCACCCGGACTCCTACGGGAGCCGGGCTCCGCGGGCTCCGCCTTCGACATCAACAGCAGCTCGGCTCCGCCCGGACTCCTACGGGAGCCGGGCTCCGCGGGCTCCGCCTTCGACATCAACAGCAGCTCGGCTCCGCCCGGACTCCTACGGGAGCCGGGCTCCGCCTTCGACATCAACAGCAGCTCGGCTCCGCCCGGACTCCTACGGGAGCCGGGCTCCGCCTTCGACATCAATAGCAGCTCGGCTCCGCCCGGACTCCTACGGGAGCCGGGCTCCGCCTTCGATATCAACAGCAGCTCAGCTCCGCCCAGACTCCTACGGGAGCCGGGCTCCGCCTTCTACTTCGAGCGGCACAGCTCCGCCCAGACTCCTACGGGAGCTGGGCTCCGCCTTCGACTTCGAGCGGCATAGCTCCGCCCGGACTCCTACGGGAGCCGGGCACCGCCTTCGACATCAACAGCAGCTCGACTCCGCCCGGACTCCTACGGGAGTCGGGCTCCGCCTTCGATATCAACAGCAGCTCGGCTCCACCCGGACTCCTACGGGAGCCGGGCTCCGCCTTCGACTTCGAGCAGCTCGGCTCCGCCCGGACTACTATGGGAGTCGGACTCCGCCTTCGACATCAACAGCAGCTCGGCTCCGCCCGGACTCCTACGGGAGTCGTGCTCTGCCTTCGACATCAACAGCAGCTCGGCTCCGCCCGGACTCCTACGGGAGCCGGGCTCCGCCTTCAGTATCAGCTGCTGGTAAGCTCCGTCCGGACTCCTACGGGAGCCGGACTTCATCTTTAACTTTGATTGCAGAGTGCTCCGCCCGGACTCCTACGGGAGCCGGGTTCCGCTTTCAGTATCCACTGCAGGTAAGCTCCGTCCGGACTCCTACGGGAGCCGGACTCCACCTACGACCCCAATCGAAAGGAGGACCCTTCCCGGACTTCTACAGAGGCCGGACTCCGACCGCTGCCGAGCCTCGATCAACAGATTCGCGCCCCTTGGTAGATCACAATAACAACCATGATCCTGTTCCACTTCCTGTAGCGGATTCTGCGCGGCTCCATCACCCCCTGCGGCGGACCCATTACTCTCTGACAGGCTATGTCAACAGCCAGGATTCTGCTCCGCTCCCTGCGGCAGGTGCTGCACGATCCCACTACTCGCTGACAACTAGCGGCAATGGACGCCGCTCCGCTACCTGCAACAGGCCCTATGTGGCAGGCTATGACAATAGCCACGGGTCTACCCCACTACCCTTCGCAATAAATTCCCCTGACCATGGGCGACCCACTACCAGACGGTTACAAATGTCGCCATCAATCCGTTGCCTCCTCTGCCTATAAAAGGGGGACCCAGATACGTTATTCTCTAAGCTTATTTCTTATCTCAAAACTCTACTAAATTCTCCGTTCGAGCACTCCATTCTTGTTGAGGCAGAGAACTGACTTGAGCGTCGGAGGGTCTTGCCGGAGCAACCCTACCTCCGATTTAGACTTCCCTTGCAGGTCCCGACGACGACCGCGGCTTCCCCGACTCCAGCTTCTCCGACGCGAGCAGATTTTTGACCAACAGGATTGGCGCTAGAGGAAGGGGTTGAACCTTCGCAGCACCCTTGTTCTTAAAGGAGCGCTCAATGGACCCGCTTCCGGCCATCTTTTTCGGCGCCCAATCCTCCTTCCCTCATCTGATGCCCTCTCACGAGGTCTCTGCACAACTACCTCCGGCTATGGTCGCCGATAAAGGGTGGCCGGATGATCGGTCTCCACCGAATTCTATCAACGTCATCTCGGGGGAATCCCGGCGGGAGGCAATCAGCACACCAGCCGCGTCCCTCAAGCGGCAAAAAGTTGAAGAGCCCATAGCCTTCACTGAAGAAGACGCCCAGGGAGTCCAATTCCCTCATAACGATGCGGTCGTAGTTTCCTTGAACATAGCAAATTACGACGTCCGTCGCATTCTCGTCGACAACGGGAGTTCGGCCGACATCTTGTTCTACAATGCCTTTTCAAGAATGGCCACTCTTGGCGGTCATCTAAGGCCGATTTGCTCCCCCTTAATAGGGTTTACCGATGACGCCATTCCGATGGAAGGAATGATAGCTCTAACTGTGACCGCGGGTCAGCATCCAAAGCAGTCCAGAGCTCTGGTAAATTTTCTGGTGGTAAAGGCGTCATCTGCCTACAATACAATTCTTGGCCGACCCGGCCTCAATGCCCTCAGAGCTGTTGTTTCAACCTACCATTTGAAATTGAAGTTCCCTACCGGCCAGGGGATCAGAGAAGTCCGGGGAGACCAAGCACTGGCCAGGCATTGCTACAACATTACCTTGCAAAGAAGCGATCAAGCGGACCCCTGTCCGGTCGATGGATTGGACACCCGTGATGACCTCGCTGAAGAGAGGGGCGGTCCAATTGAAGACCTAATACCAATCCCTCTGAATGATGGGAACCCGGAGCATGTGGTGTTAATTGGCTCCAACCTGGGGGAGGAGGTGCGGACGCATCCTGTGGATTTCCTCCAAAGAAATGCGGACGTTTTCGCATGGGTCCCGGCGGATATGTCGGGGATCGACACAGAAGTCATGGAACATCATCTGGCGGTCGACCCTAAGCATCGACCGACGAAAGAAAAAATTTGGAGTCATGCCCCGGAGAGGCAGAAGGCAATAGTCGAGGAAGTGGATAAGCTTCTCAAGGCCGGATTTATCAAGGAAGTCAATTATCCTGAGTGGATCTCCAATGTTGTTTTGGTCAAGAAAGCAAACGGCAAGTGGAGGATGTGTATCGACTTCAAAAAGCTGAATAAGGCTTGCCCAAAAGACAGCTACCCCCTTCTCAGGATCGACCAACTGGTGGACGCTACCTCGGGCCATGAGCTCCTCACTTTTATGGACGCATTCTCCGGCTATAACCAGATTAGAATGGCATCGGAAGATGAAGAAAAGACAGCTTTCATCACTAATCGCGGCCTTTACTGCTACAGGGTCATGCCGTTCGGCCTCAAGAACGCGGGCGCCACCTATCAACGACTGGTGAACAAAATCTTCAAAGAGCAGATCGGCCGAAACATGGAGGTTTACGTGGACGATATACTTGTAAAAAGTAGATCTTCCGGAGATCATGTCGCCGACCTCGAGGAAACTTTTGGCGCTCTTCGAAAGTACAGAATGAAGCTGAACCCGACCAAATGCACCTTTGGGGTAACCTCAGGAAAGTTCCTGGGCTTCATGGTATCGGGGCGCGGGATTGAGGCCAATCCAGAGAAAATTCACGCCATCCAAGAGATGACCGCCCCAAGGTCGATCAAGGAGGTCCAGTGCCTCACGGGAAGGATTGCAGCTCTTAATCACTTTGTCGCGAGGTCGACCGAACGATGTTTGCCCTTCTTCCAAACCCTCAAGCAGCCGAAGAACTTCTATTGGACCCCTGAATGCCAACAGGCATTCGAAGAATTAAAAGGCTACCTTAGCTCACCTCTACTGCTGGCGAAGCCCAAACCTGGGGAGGAATTATTTTTGTACCTGGCAGTCTCTCCCACAGCCCTCGCAGCGGTCCTTGTCAAAGAAGAAATGAAAGTCCAGCGGTCGGTCTACTACATTAGCCGTGCGCTGAGGGACACCGAGACCAGGTATACTAAATTAGAAAAACTGACCTACGCCTTGTTGATTGCAGCTCGGAGACTCCGACCTTACTTTCAAGGGCAAACGGTGACACTACTCACCGATCAACCGATCAAGGCGGTTTTGCACCGACCTGATACCTCTGGGAGAATGGCAAAATGGGCAATCGAGCTCACAGAATTCGACATCAACTACAAACCTAGACCGGCAATAAAGGCCCAAATATTGGTAGATTTCATAGTAGAGTGCACCATCCCCGAGGAGGCCAAACCTGAGCGAAGCAAAGTTGACGACCTGAAGGCCCGACCGAACTCCCCCAACGAAGAAGCCAGCCCCTCCGATTGCTTTTGGACCCTCCACGTGGACGGATCTTCCAACACGGCAGGTGCGGGTGCAGGACTGATCTTGGTCAGCCCGGAGGGAGTCATCGCGGAGTACGCTCTGCGTTTCGAGTTCCCCGCAACAAACAATGGAGCGGAATATGAAGCTCTGATTGTAGGATTAAGGGTCGCCAAAGAGCTTGGAATAGGTCGACTCCGGGTGCACAGCGACTCCCAACTTGTGGTGGGGCAAGTCAGCGGAAACTATGAAGCACGGGAGGACAGTATGGCCAAATATCTTGAGAAAGTGAAGGAGTTCGCCCCCACCTTTAGCAGTTTCGACATCAGGCAAATTTCAAGGTCGGAGAATACCAGAGCCGATCTTCTCTCCAAACTGGCGACATCGGCTCTGGCCGAATTGCCCAAAGGTGTCCTCTTTGAAGTTTTAAAACATCCGAGTACGGAAGAACCGCGGCCCGTAATGGAGATCGACCACGAGCCCAGCTGGGTCGACCCACTGACAACCTATCTTAAAGATGGGATTCTCCCCCAGGACGCGAAAGAGGCCCGGAAGCTCCGAAATCAAGCCTCCCGGTACATCCTTTATGAGGGCAAATTGTACAAAAGATCATACTCCTTGCCCCTCTTAAGGTGTCTCCGGCCCTCAGAAGCTGACTACGCTTTATGGGAAGTACACGAGGGAGCTTGCGGAAACCATTTGGGTGCCAGATCTTTATCCCACAAGCTACTCCGCCAAGGATACTACTGGCCAACAATGCATCGTGATTCGATCGAATATGTCAAGAAATGTGATCGATGCCAGAGATACGCCAACGTCCAGAGACAACCCGCTACCGAGCTCATGCCCTTGAGTGCCCTATGGCCTTTTGCACAGTGGGGGATGGATATTCTTGGCCCCTTTCCCATGGCGTCCGGTCAAAGGAAGTTTCTCCTTGTAATCGACTACTTCACCAAATGGGTCGAGGCCGAGCCACTAGCAAAAATCACAGAAGCGAAAGTGCAGGATTTCGTCTGAAATCAATCGTATGCAGGTTCGGTTTGCCTAGAACCCTAATCACTGATAATGGACGGCAATTTGCAGGAGCCAGATTCGCTGAATTCTGTGAAGATCTAAACATCTCCCACAACTTCACATCAGTGGCCCACCCTCAGGCAAACGGCGAAGCTGAGGTAACTAACAGAACCCTTTTGCAGGGAATTAAGACAAGGCTTGAAAGAGCGAAAGGAACTTGGGCGGACGAGCTTTATCATGTGCTATGGGCGTACCGAACTACCCAGAGGTTGCCTACAGGGGAGACTCCCTTTGCTTTAGCCTTTGGTACGGAAGCCGTCATCCCGATCAAGCTTAAACTTCCGTCGGCACGAGTCGTGGCATTCGACGAACCCCAAAACGCACAAAGTCTCAGAGCCAACCTCAACCTGCTGGAAGAAAGGCGGGAGATTGCTCAGGTTCGAATGACAGCCTACAGACAGAAAGTTGCCCGATATTACAACGCCCGGGTCAAGAACAAGGCATTTAAAGCAGGAGATCTAGTGCTCCGACGAGCTGCTGTCTCGCAACCACAGGGCCAGGGGAAACTTGCCCCAAACTGGGAGGGACCTTACGAGGTCAAGGAAATAGTCCGGCCTGGAACTTATTATCTTAAGGAGCTCGGAGGAGCCGACCTCCCGTGATCATGGAACTCAGAAAACTTACGGATGTACTACCAGTAATTTCGTCCTAATCAAAAAATGCGTGCCCATATGTCTTGGGACAATTCAAGCAAACTGTATCAAAAATAAGAGGGCAACCTTTTAAAGTCGAAGGCCCGGTTCTTTTAGACCGGATGGGGGGAGAGGCCTCGCAACGCCCATATGTGCCCCCACAGCCCTGTTAGGGACAGGAGGAGAACCTCGCCCTAACTTGAGCAAAGTCGAAGGCCCGGTTCTTTTAGACCGGATGGGGGGAGAGGCCTCGCAACGCCCATATGTGCCCCCACAGCCCTGTTAGGGACAGGAGGAGAACCTCGCCCTAACTTGAGCAAAGTCGAAGGCCCGATTCTTTTAGATCGGATGGGGGGAGAGGCCTCGCAACGCCCATATGTGCCCCCACAGCCCTGTTAGGGACAGGAGGAGAACCTCGCCCTAACTTGAGCAAAGTCGAAGGCCCGGTTCTTTTAGACCGGATGGGGGGAGAGGCCTTACAACGCCCTAATGTGCCCCCACAGCCCTGTTAGGGACAGGAGGAGAACCTCGCCCTAACTTGAGCAAAGTCGAAGGCCCGGTTCTTTTAGACCGGATGGGGGGAGAGGCCTTACAATGCCCTAATGTGCCCCCGCAGCCCTGTTAGGGACAGGAGGAGAACCTCGCCCTAACTTGAGCAAACTCGGAGACCCAGTTCTTCTAGACCGAATGGGGGAGAGACCCCACAGCGCCCTAAAGCGCCCCCGCAAGCCAGGCTGATAATGCGAGGAGGACCTCACGTCGGCCCGAGCAAAATGAAAGGTCCGGACTCCTACGGGAGCCGGGTCCCAACGACAAAGAAGACTTCACCCGGACTCCTACGGGAGCCGGGTTTCGCTCTCAGTATCAGCCGCTGGTAAGCTCCGTCTGGACTCCTACGGGAGCCGGACTTCATCCTTAACTTTGATCGCAGAGGACCCCGCCCGGACTCCTACGGGAGCCGGGAAATGCCTCCAACATCAGCTGCAGAACAGCTTCGAGGGAAACGAAAGGCCCAGACTCCTACGGGAGCCGGGTCCCAACGGCAAAGAAGGCTCCACCCGGACTCCTACGGGAGCCGGGTCCCAACGACAAAGAAGGCTCCACCCGGACTCCTACGAGAGCCGGGTTCCAGCGACAAAGAAAACTTCACCCGGGCTCCTACGGGAGCCGGGTTCCAACGACAAAAAAGATTTCACCCGGACTCCTACAGGAGCTGGGCTCCTTCGCCGACATCAGCTACAGGACAACCCCACCCGGACTTCTACGGAAGCCGGACTTTGCCTAGGACTTTGATTGCAGGAAAACGAAAGCTTTGCCCTGGCCCCTACGAGAACCAAGCTACTCCAACTTCAGGAGGACTTCTCCGCTCGGACTCCCAAGGGAGCCGGACTCAGCTCCGACTTCAACAGAGAAAAAACCCAAGCAAAAAGGAAAGCAAACAGTGCCCGAAGGCAATGGAAGCCTGGACCCCCAAATTCAAGCCCTAGGGGGGACTTCGGGCCCGAAGGGCCCCAAGCGAACCTGCAGCCGTCGATGAAATCACAATCGGGTATCTTCGAACGGCGTGAGAACCGAAAAAGTAGCTCGGCAAACGACAACCCCACATGAACTGAAGAGGTCGCCGACGACCTTGGGACGACGTTATACAGACGAAGAGAAGGAAAGGAAAATGAAGAAATTCGACAGACAACTATTTAATGCGAGATGCAGACGAGGTAACAAAATCTTTTTTTCACTTAACAAGAGTATACATTACAGGACCCGGTGGGTCAGGAAAAAAAAAAAGAGAAAAAGAAGATACACGTCATTACAAGTCTCGCAAGCACGGTTCGGGCAGGACGAACTGGAGGCCGCTCCGAGCTACGAACTCCTCTCTCCGTCTCTATCCTTCTCAGTCGCGTTCTCCAGTGCGTGTAACAGCTCTCGCCCCATCTCGCCTCATTCTGTTTCCGAAGTCCCAACCCTAGCGGAAAAGGGGTGGGATAGATCTCCGGAGACGGTAAGGGCAACGGCGACTGTAGCGAAGACCTGTTTCAAGAAGAACCGGAGTCACCTCGGAAGCGGTAGCGACGCCAGAGATGCGCCTCATCTCCGAACGCCCCACAACAGCCGCCACCCAAAATGCTCCGGCAAGGTCGGCATGCGCTACTTCCACCATCCCCGCAACAAGTTCCACTACCCCACCGTCGACACCGACCGCCTCCGGTCCCTCGGCCCCGACGGTGTTAAGGATCCCGTCATGGCTTATGACGGCAGCTCTACCCTCTTGATCGGTATCACCCCGCCTTGCTACTCCGAAATTCGCGGGCAGAACAACTTCACCGACAGCCCCCGTTACTAAACCCCTGTTGTTGAAGGAATTCTTCCCCGGGACCCCTTTAAAACGATGGAGATTCCCACCGGTCGCCATCCTCCTCCTCGCCTTCCTCCAAGCCCTAAAAATCCCCTCAAGAACCACCTCCAGAGTAGAGGACATGGTGTGGAAACCCTCAGAGAAGAATTGGGGAGCTGAAGGAGGCAAGGACTGGAGCGAGGGAAGCAAGGCTCTCAGACGAAAGAAAAGCACCAGGACGAAGCCATGAAAGGACTGAGGGGTTTAAATAGCCGACGGATCCTAGTGCAGTTATGGCGGCGAGTATTCCTGGGCCTGCTGGTGTGTGCCACGTGTCGCGCTTATCCCCTTCATTGCTATCGAGGGTTGACCGCTCGCAAATTCCCGTGGCACGGCGCTTGGGATCGTGTTTCAACGGGGGTTCCGAAAAGACTCTTCAGGTCACCTTCATCGAAAAGTGGGCTCTGACGTGCGCACATTAAATGCCAAAATATCTGGAGGTGGCAGTGCGCAGGATTCGAAGGGATGATTTCGGCTGTACCCATCTCTCTCTCTCTCTGTACTTCCTTCATTTGAAATTCAAACTCGGAAGTAGGGGGACTAGTGTTGGGTATAAAATACCCACAGCCGAAACCCCCAGCGGAATCAACAACGGAACAGAACAGCGCCGCCCGGGCTCCTACGGGAGCCGGGCTCCACCACCGACATCGACAATGGCACAGCTCCGCCCGGACTCCTACGGGAGCCGGGCTCCGCGGGCTCCGCCTTCGACATCAACAGCAGCTCGGCTCCGCCCGGACTCCTACGGGAGCCGGGCTCCGCGGGCTCCGCCTTCGACATCAACAGCAGTCGGCTCCGCCCGGACTCCTACGGGAGCCGGGCTCCGCCTTCGACATCAACAGCAGCTCGGCTCCGCCCGGACTCCTACGGGAGCCAGGCTCCGCCTTCGACTTCGAGCAGCTCGGCTCCGCCCGGACTCCTACGGGAGCCCGACTCCGCCTTCGACATCAACAGCAGCTCGGCTCCGCCCGGACTCCTACGGGAGTCGGGCTCCGCCTTCGACATCAACAGCAGCTCGGCTCCGCTCGGACTCCTACGGGAGCCGGGCTCCGCCTTCAGTATCAGCTGCTGGTAAGCTCCGTCCGGACTCCTACGGGAGCCGGACTTCATCTTTGATTGCAGAGTGCTCCGTCCGGACTCCTACGGGAGCCGGGTTCCACTTTCAGTATCCACTACAGGTAAGCTCCGTCCGGACTCCTACGGGAGCCGGACTCCACCTACGACCCCAATCGAAAGGAGGACCCTTCCCGAACTTCTACAGAGGCCGGACTCCGACCGCTGCCGAGCCTCGATCAACAGATCCGCGCCCCTTGGCAGATCACAATAACAACCATGATCCTGTTTCACTTCCTGTAGCGGATTCCGCGCGGCTCCATCACCCCCTGCGGCGGACCCATTACTCTCTGACAGGCTATGTCAACAGCCACGATTCTGCTCCGCTCCCTGCGGCAGGTGCTGCACGATCCCACTACTCACTGACAACTAGCGGCAACGGACGCCGCTCCGCTACCTGCAACAGGCCCTACGTGGCAGGCTATGACAATAGCCACGGGTCTACCCCACTACCCTTCGCAATAAATTTTCCTGACCATGGGCGACCCACTACCAGACGGTTACAAATGTCGCCATCAATCCGTTGCCTCCTCCACCTATAAAAGGGGGACCCAGATACGTTATTCTCTAAGCTTATTTCTTATCTCAAAACTCTGCTAAATTCTCCGTTCGAGCACTCCATTCTTGTTGAGGCAGAGAACTGACTTGAGCGTCGGAGGGTCTTGCCGGAGCAACCCCACCTCCGGTTTAGACTTCCCTTGCAGGTCCCGGCGACGACCGCGGCTTCCCCGACTCCAGCTTCTCCGGTGCGAGCAGATTTTTGCACCAACAAGTGTGTTATAGTTTAACTATACCATAACTCGATCTCCTAGCCATTCAAAATCCTGAGGTGTATGTTGGCTGTAGCATATTCATTGTAGGAACCAAATCGCACAAAGAAGGGATCTATCAACCTGTAGGAACCAGATCTAGGATTTCAGGGTTAGATCTTGAAACTTTTTCAAGATCATACAACGGAAGACTAAAATAAATCAAAATTTATTTTCTAAAACCAGAGAATCCCTAGATCTAAGATCCTATTATTTGATTATTACATAGTATTAAATCAAAAATTAAAATATATAAATATAGCATGAACCACATGTTGATCATATCAACATGTTTCTATACCACATCTAATGTATGTATTAAACAATAGATCAGATCTATTACCTTGCAAGTTAGACACTCTAACCTCGCTGATCCGGGCTTAAAGATGATGTTGCAAGCCGCACACGTGTTCGGCCTCTAGGAGTCATCCACACGAGCCCACGAATCTCGATCAGAAGTCCTGCTTCAGGAGATCAGCACAGTATGCTAGTACTGCGCTGATCCTTCTTTGATGGTTGATCAGGTACCTCCTTCTTCTTAATTTGGACTCTTCCAAAGATAGAAAGTAAAAGGAGGAGTTTCAAATCTGAGACGCTCTCAGGAAACTCAAGATGGAGGGAGGAAAGATATGAAAACAAAAAACCCTAGAAGAAGATCCTCTTCTTCTTCACATTTTTCTCTCTAGACACCCTAACTTGCGTCTTTTATATCTCCACGACCCAAAGGTCTTTCTCTTTGATTTTTGGATGGCGCAAAGGTCTCTCAAATCTCTGTCTTCTCCTAAAATTTTATGAAGAAATTTATTTTATACAGAGAGATATGATAGAGTCCTTGTCTAGGTCAAATACCTAGTCAAGGCTTATCCAAACATGGCAAGTTAAGGGGTGCCAAACTCTTGAGCACCTCCTCCACATTTTCATGCATGGATTACCAGCAAAGGGTGCACAATGTGTACCCTAAAAGCCACGAAAATTCTAAAAAAAATTGGGATAAATTTGGTGCAAAATTGAAAGAGTTTTGGATTTCTAAAACTCTATCTCATAGAATTCGAAATCCAAATTATTCCTTTTTGATTTGATCCAAACCACCTTCCATGTAAGAAAGAAGAGAGGAAACCTTTTGTGAACATAGGAGAGACCTGGGAGAGGGCTTTTGTTGCACAAAATAAGTGGAGATAGGGTTGAATAAGAGAGAGGGTGTGGGGAAGGCTTATGTGGCACAAGGTGGAATCCTAGTCTTACTAGGATTCTATCTTATGACTTGTTTTAATTTGGTTTTTCAAACCAAATCAAACCAAAATTAGATCAACCTAATTAAAATAGGTCTTAACCCAATTAAGAACCTAATTTAATCATATTAAATTAGATTTAAATCTGATTTAATTTTCTAATCAAATTAGAAATTAGATTGATCCAAGTCCTAGTTGAACTAGGACTAGTTTTTCCTTGCACTTGGCTTATTCAATAAACCAATTGGACTTGATCCAATCAAGCCCAAAATAAATTTAATTAAATCATATTTAATTAGACTTAATCTCAGCCCATTGGCTTAATTAAATTAAGCCAATTAGCAATCGAATTGCTAATCGATCCTCCTGCAATACTTGCACTGGGTTAAATGTCAATCATATTGATCATTTAACCCTAGAACGATTCTTAATCGTTGATCAACCATCCGATCGGATCATGAACTCTAATCTGTGTGACCTCATAGGTCCGAACCTAAACTGGTAGCATAGAAACAAATTTTTATACCAATCGAAGTGACCATCTAGCAATGGTACCCGACGACCGGATAGGTCGAATGTGTAGAACAACATCCTTAGAACCCATGCGGATATAGTTTTCATATAATTCATCTCCTTGACCAAAATGATCATAGGACACCCCAGAGTTCAACTGTCAACTCTGATCAGGTTGTCCACATTGCATTTCAAAATATCAAATCTATCTAATGGATTACCCTGGCCAAGGTTTTGCTAAATTAAAATACAGCGACTCATTCTTCTCCAACTCTTGGAGTGGTCAATCCCATCTCGATCACACTCTGACTTCGCAAGTACTTGACTGTGCCCAGAAGCCTTCCGTCCCTGAATTAGAAATTCAGTTAGTCCAGTACCAAAGCACAGTGAGTTGCCTGCAAGTCAATGAGGCGATCTCAAGTCTAAGGGACACTTATACCTATATCCCATCAGAGACATTCTCGACAGTAGAATGCTCTGGAGTTGGTCACGTTCAATGATGATGTACCCTTACATCTCACCTGTATGCCATATCAGTGTCTCCACACTCCTTGGTTAAGAGGACAACCAACCCATATAGCCTACAGCGACCTATGCTCGATAGAAGCTGTCGTCCTTATTAACAACTTATCATTTGGTCGTGAACAGTTTTAAGGACTAATCGATAAATCCTCTCTTTATCAAACTTAAATAGTCCTAAGGACTTCATCATAACAACAGAGTTCATTAGAAGATGAAAGCTTATGATGAAGATGCCAAATATATTTTATTTATTAACAAATCAATTACAATACTTGGTTACTCAACCGTCAACAGCTTGATGATTGGCTTTTTGGGACACATTTCCCAACAACTCCCACTTGTCCTAAAGCCACTGGACACAGTATCTAATACCCATCTTCGACTTGTGATTGTCGAACTCCTTTATCGCCAGGGCTTTAGTGAAGGGGTCGGCTAGGTTCTCCTTTCCGTCGATCTTCTGAAGGTCGATGTCGCCTCGATCCACGATCTCTCAGACCAGGTGGAAGCGGCGCAAGATGTGCTTCATCCGCTGATGTGCTTTGGGTTCCTTCACCTGAGCTATGGCACCAGTGCTGTCGCAGTAGAGCAGGACTGGACCATCGAGGGAGGGTGCTACTCTGAGCTCGTTGATGAATTTTCTCAGCCACACAGCTTCCTTCACGGCATCTGATGCTGCGATGTACTCCACTTCACAAACAGAGTCTGCCACAGTATGCTGCTTAGAACTCTTCCAGCAGATGGCTCCACCACTCAGAGTAAAGATATAATCCGACACGCTCCTGCTATCATCATGGTCAGATTGGAAGCTAGAGTCTGTGAACCCCATAAGTTTCAGATCTGACTTGCCATAAACCAACCATTAGTCCTTAGTATTTCTCAAATACTTAAGGATGGCTTTAACCACTTTCCAGTGATTTTCTCTAGGATCAGATTGGTATCTACTCACTACTCCTAGTGAGTATGCCACATCTGGTCTTGTACATGTCATGGCGTACATGATAGATCCCACGGCTGAAGCATATGAGACTCTACTCATACGCTCTCTCTCTTCAGGAGTTGTCGGACAATCCTTCTTAGAGAGAGAAATTCCATGACCTATCGGTAGATAGCCCTTCTTGAAATTCTCCATGCTGAACTTCTTCAGCACAGTGTCTATGTACAAGGACTGGGATAATCCAAGCATCCTTTTAGATCTATCCCTATAGATCTTCATCCATAGGATGTAGGATGCTTCACCTAAGTCCTTCATGGAGAACTGTAATGACAACCAAACATTTATTCCCTGTAGTGCGGGGATGTCATTCCCGATTAAGAGAATGTCATCCACGTACAAGACAAGGAATACCACATCTGGACCATTTGCCCATTTATAGATGCAGGGCTCTTCTCCATTCTTAATGAAGCCATACATTTTGATCACCTTATCAAAATGCATGTTCCAACTTCGAGAAGCTTGTTTCAGTCCATAAATGGATCTCTGAAGCTTGCACACCTTGGACTCATCTGTGGATGTAAACCCCTCAGGTTGTATCATATACACCTCTTCAGTCAGCTCTCCATTCAGGAAAGCTGTCTTTACATCCATCTGCCAGATCTCATAATCCAAATGGGCAACTATTGCAAGCATTATCCGAATGAATTTGAGCATTGCCACAGGGGAAAATATCTCATCATAGTCAATATCATAACGTTGACGATACCCCTTGGCGACCAGACGGGCTTTATAGGTCTCCACCTTTCCGTCTGTGCCCCTCTTCCTTTTGAAGACCCATTTACACCCAATGGGTTTAACCCCTTCAGGTGGGTCAACCAATGTCCATACATCGTTGACCTTCATGGACTTCATTTCGGATTTCATGGTTTGAAGCCATTTCTCGGAATCAGGTCTCTGCATTGCATCCATATAGGTGATCGGATCCTCATTATTCTCATCAAGTTCGATGGGATCACCATCCCGGACCAAGAAACCGTAGTATCTGTCTGGCTGACGCGGTACTCTACCAGATCGCCTTAATGGTGCAGGTATATTGGGCTCTGGATCTGATCTAATCATATTTGACTCAGGTTCAGCTATTGGTGTCGGTCCTTCTACCTGTTGAACTTCATCAAGTTCAACCTTAGAGGCAACAGTTCCTTCACCAAGGAACTCCTTTTCTAAAAAGATTGCCTTAGGACTGACGAACACCTTTTATTCATCAGCATGGTATAAAAAAATATCCTTTTGTCTCTTTGGGGTACCCTATGAATGAGCATTTGTCAGACCTAGGTCCAAGTTTATCTGTGACTAATCGTTTGACATAGGCAGGGCACCCTCAGACCCTAAGGTGTGAAAGTGCTGGCTTACGTCCCGTCCATATCTCATATGGAGTCTTAATTACGGACTTACTTGGAATCTTATTTAACAGATAACAGGCCGATTCGAGTGCATATCCCCAGAAGGATATCGGCAAGCTAGCAAAACCCATCATGGATCAGACCATGTCTAACAGAGTTTGATTCCTCCTTTCAGACACACCATTATGCTGTGGTGTTCCTGGAGGAGTCCATTGGGAGAGAATCCCATTCTCTCCTAGATATGTGAAAAACTCACTAGAAAGGTATTCTCCTCCTCGATCAGATCGAAGAGTTTTAATACTCTTCTCAGTTTGTTTTTCTACTTCACTTCGGAATCGTTTGAACATTTCAAATGAATCCGACTTATGTTTCATCAGATAGACATATCCATATCGGGATAGGTCATCCGTGAAGTTATGAAGTAGAAATATCCACCTCTAGCACTGGTGCTCATCGGCCCGCATACATCAGTATGTACTAGGCCCAAGAGCTCAGTAGCTCTCTCACCTTTTTCAGTAAAAGGTGACTTGGTCATTTTACCAAGAAGACAGGACTCATAGGTTAGAAGTGATTCACAATCACTGACTTCGAGGATTTCCTCTTAAGTCAACCTGTTTATTCTGTTCTTGTTTATATGACCTAGCCTACAGTGCCATAAGTAGATATCTGACATACTATATAATCTAGGATGCTTGTCAGTAGAATAGACTCTTATCGGGCTTGATCTTTCTGGTCTGGCTCTGCACTGATGTCCCAGCCTGAACTTGCACCTTCTTCACTTTCTTCTTCTTATTCTTCTTTCCTTTCTCAAAAGGTCAAGAACCAGAAGACGAACCTCTCACTAAGTTCACCGACTCCTTGTGAAGTTGGTGATCCTTCTCAAAGTTCTGAAGCAACCCCAGTAACCTGTGGTAGTTCTCTTCAGGCTTTGTCATTCTATAATGAGTGAGGAATGGGAGATAAGACTTGGGCAGCGAGTTCAGTATTGCATCTTTCCCAAGCTGCTCATGCAAGAAAAAACCGAGCTTGCTCAATCGTTCCATCAGCTCGATCATGTACAATACATGATCAGTGACAGAGGCACCATCCCGCATTTTGGCATTGAAGATGACACAACTAGTTTTGTGCCTCTCTACGTCATCGGGTGTGCCAAAGGCATCCTCCAACACTTGAAGCATGTCCTTTGACTGAGCTGTCTCGAATCTGCGACTGAACTCGTCGCTCATGGCAGCCAGCATGATACAGTGCACCGTAGTCCGGTCATTGAGCCACTTCTGGTAAGTGTCTCTAACTGTTCCACGTGCATTGGCAGCTGGCTCTTCAGGTGCAGGATCCATTATCACATATAGGATCCGTTCATGCTCCAGAACAATCTTCAACTTTCGGTACCAGCTACCGAAGTTGGTCCCACCAACTTATCATTGTCCAACAATGATCGGAGCGATAGGGAAGTGGCCATATTTGCACAAAGGAGAACCATAACCTAATTAGTAATTGATTCATTAAACCTAAAGATTTGGACTTTAATCAAAAGGTTTCTCCAACTATTTTATTCGAATTGGTAGCCTCTACCTCCAACTCGAGGAATTACCCTAATTTCTTAGCGGGTACTAGAATCCACTTAGACTGCACACAAGCCCAACTTTGGTTGGTCAACCCATGTACATCTAAGGGTAGGTTCATAACCAATTGTTTCTCTAAACAATTTCTAGTAATTTTAATTTTGCCCCAGAAACCTAATCAGTAGGCTTTGGCCTCCACTGTAAGGATCCGGTTAGGTCCAACCATTAACATGATCATACTTGGTGTATCTAACCAACGAATGATTAAGCCCAACTTTGGTTGGCTCACCTAACCACCATTAGAGAGACACTTCCAAGTCATCATATGATGAGTGATAATTCCATTAGTCAACAAGCACCAGGCCTTTGGGTCTGCAATGATTATTGAGTTAATGGACTCATTATCAAACACCTTAATGGGAGGCTATGACTCAGTTATCTCCATAACTTTATCATTTTAAGGACCTAATAATTTTAGAGGATTTAAATAATTTAGAGGATGAGGTCAGATGAACCAGCTTATCATGATCCTCTCACTGGCTTCACCAAGTCAGCTTAAGAGAGACCATTAAAAGGGCTGGTCTAGGAGCACCTAAATTAGTCACACTGATTTACCTAGCTGACATGGGTCATCTTGAATAATCAAGTGATCCGATCAAAACATAATTTCACCAAGAGGCCAGGTAAGTTCGATCAGTGGGAGGGTCTGCCAAAGCTTGCCTTAGACATCATCAGAAATGGCCAGATAAGCGGGCTCCCAATTAAAAACCACCGGTCTGGTTTACCTTAGACACCAACTGGTTTAATTAGTTTCGATTAGATCAACCTAACAGTTCGTGCTAGACCGCTTAGCCAAGAATCAAGTCCATTTGGTTCTCGTTAAAGACATGGACTTGACCAACTACAACTATTGTAGTTGATCTAGAAAATCCTTGACCTAATCTAAGACAACAATTGATTAGATTTAGTCAATTCTCTAATTAAGTCCATCTTTAATCTAACCATAGGTCTAACCCAATTAATGGACCTAATTCCCACTAACCCATTAACCCAATGTGTTATGATTTGTGTCTTAGGTTCTTCAATTCACAATCCTAGAACCTAATCAAACAACTTCTTAATTCTTAATTAAGTTTTGGGCTGAGGGTTGGGTTCGACTTTTCAAAAAATAATTTTTATATTTGTAAAATAATTTTATAATATGATTCTACCAACCATATTGCATGTTTGATTCATAATCAAGATACAAGTGAAATAAACATGAAACTACTTTAGATCTAATCTAAACAGGTTCATGTAATTGAAATAATTTCAACTTTAAATAATTTTTTTGCACAAAAATTATTAACAAAGAGATTTTATTTCAGATTTAAACATCTTTTAAATCTGATAAATCATAAATTTAATCTAGATCATATCTAACAAATTTATGATTAAAGATAGATCTATACAAACTAGGACAACCTTTGCACTGTAAGGGGTAAACCTTACAGCAGGACAACCTTGCAGTTTGTGATTGATCTAAAATTTTAATTTCAGATTTAATAATTAGATTATAAATTAGTTCTAATCTAAGAAATAATCTAAGTATGTATAAATAATCATGTAATAAAGAACCTAGGCTCTGATACCAATTGAAGGAACCAGATCTAGGGTTTCAGGGTTAGATCTTGAAACTTTTTCAAGATCATACAGCGGAAGACTAAAATAAATAAAATTTATTTTCTAAAATCAAAAAATCCCTAGATCTAAGATTCTATTACATGATCATTACATAGCATTAAATCATAATTTAAATATATAAATATAGCATGAACTACATGTTGATCATATCAACATGTTTCTATACTACATCTAATGTATGTATTAAACAATAGATCAGATCTATTACCTTGCAAGTTAGACATTCTAACCTTGTTGATCTGGGCTTGAGGATGATGTTGCAATCCGCACACATGTCCGGCCTCTAGGAGTCATCCACACGAGCCCACGAACCTCGATCAGAAGTCCTGCTTCAGGAAATCAGCACAGTATGCTAGTACTGCGCTGATCCTTCTTTGATGGTTGATCAGGTGCCTCCTTCTTCTTGATTTGGACTCTTCCAAAGATGGAAAGTAGAAGGAGGAGTTTCAAATCTGAGACACTCTCAGGAAACTCAAGATGAAGGAAAGATATGAAAACAAAAACCCTAGAAGAAGACCCTCTTCTTCTTCACGTTTTTCTCTCTAGACACCCAAACTTGCATCTTTTATATCTCCACGACCCAAAGATATTTCTGTCTAATTTTTGGATGGCACAAAGGTCTCTCAAATCTTTGACTTCACCTAAAATTTGATGAACAAACTCATCTTATATAGAGAGATATGATAGAGTCCTTGTCTAGGTCAAACACCTAGTCAAGGCTTATCCAAACATGGCAAGTTAAGGGACGCCCAACTCTTGAGCATCTCCTCCATATTTTTGTGCATGGATCACCAGAAAATGGTGCACAATATAAACCCTAA
Source organism: Elaeis guineensis (assembly GCF_000442705.2). NCBI lineage: Eukaryota > Viridiplantae > Streptophyta > Magnoliopsida > Arecales > Arecaceae > Elaeis > Elaeis guineensis. The sequence continues at coordinate 58,829,630 of NC_025995.2, read as the reverse complement.
AAGCCATGAAAATTTTAAAAAAATTTTGGATAAATTCGGTGCAAAATTGAAAGAGTTTTGGATTTCTAAAACTCTATCTCATAGAATTCGAAATCCAAACTTATTCCTTTTAGATTTGATCCAAACCACCTTCCATGTAAGAAAGAAGAGAGGAGACCTTTTGTGAATGTGGGAGAGATCTGGGAGAGGGCATTTTTTGCACAAAATAAGTGGAGATTGGCGTTGAATAAGAGAGAGGGCGTGGAGAAGGATTATGTGGCGCAAGGTGGAATCCTAGTCTTACTAGGATTCTGTCTTATGACTTGTTTTAATTTGGTTTTCCAAACCAAATCAAATCAAAATTAGATCAACCCAATTAAAATAGGTCTTAACCCAATTAAAATCTAATTTAATCAGATTAAATTAGATTTAAATCTGATTTAATTTTCTAATTAAATTAGAAATTAGATTGACCCAAGTCCTAGTTGAACTAGGACTAGTTTTTCCTTGCACTTGGCTTATCCAATAAACCAATTGGACTTAATCCAATCAAGCCCAAACCAAATCTAATTAAATCATATTTAATTAGACTTAATCTCAGCCCTTTGGCTTAATCAAATTAAGCCAATCAGCAATCGAATTGCTAATAGATCCTCCTGTAACACTTGCACTGGGTTAAATGTCAATTGTATTGATCATTTAACCCTAGAACGATTCTTAATCGTTGATCAACCATCTGATCGGATCATGAACTCTAATGTGTGTGACCTCATAGGTCCGAACCTAAGCCGGTAGCATAGGAACAAATTTCTATACCAATCGAAGTGACCATCTAGCAATGGTACCCGACGATCGGATAGGTCGAATGTGTAGAACAACATCCTTAGAACCCATGCGGATCTAGTTTTCATATAATTCATCCCCTTGACCAAAATGATCATAGGACATCCCAGAGTTCCACTGTCAACTCTGATCAGGTTGTCCACTTTGTATTTCAAAATATCAAATCCATCTGATGGATTACCCTGGCCAAGGTTTTGCTAAATTGAAATACAGCGACTCATTCTTCTCCAACTCTTGGAGTGGTCAATCCCATCTTGATCACACTCTGACTTCGCAAGTACTTGACTGTGCCCAGAAGCCTTCCGTCCCTGAATTAAAAATTTAGTTAGTCCAGTACCAAAGCACAGTGAGTTGCTTGCAAGTCACTGAGGCGATCTCATGTCTAAGGGACACTTATACCTATATCCCATCAAAGACATTCTCGACAGCAGAATGCTCTGGAGTTGGTCACGTTCAATGATGATGTACCCTTACATCTCACCTGTATGCCATACCAGTGTCTCCACACTCCTTGGTTAAGAGGACAACCAACCCATATGGCCTACAGCGACCTATGCTCGATAGAAGCTGTCGTCCTTATTAACAGCTTATCATTTGGTCGTGAACAGTTTTAAGGACTAATCGATAAATCCTCTCTTTATCGAACTTAAATAGTCCTAAAGACTTCATCATAATAACGGAGTTCATTAGAAGATGAAAGCTTATGATGAAGATGCCAAATATATTTTATTTATTAACAAATCAATTACAATACTTGGTTGCTCAACTATCAACAACTTGACGATTGGCTTTTTGGGACACATTTCCCAACAGATGTACCCTTACATCTCATCTGTATGCCATACCAATGTTTCCACACTTCTTGGTTAAGAGGACAACCAACCCATATGGCCTACAGCGACCTATGCTCGATAGAAGCTGTCGTCCTTTTTAACAGCTTATCATTTGGTCGTGAACAGTTTTGAGGACTAATTGATAAATCCTCTCTTTATCGAACTTAAATAGTCCTAAGGACTTCATCATAACAACGGAGTTCATTAGAAGATGAAAGCTTATGATGAAGATGCCAAATATATTTTATTTATTAACAAATCAATTATAATACTTGGTTACTCAACCGTCAACAGCTTGACGATTGGCTTTTTGGGACACATTTCCCAACACAACCTCGATAGATGAGAGGAGTAGTCCTATGATGATTGAAAGATTGAGTCCTTAAGCCCATGGCCATGGCAGAGTGAAGTAATGAAAAAGAGTTTTCCATTGGGGTTTCACATCGGACTCAGATTAATCGATTGATTCATATGACTGATGTTGGGTTTGATGAGTTTACCTTAACCCTAATTCAGTCGGGACTCATGATAGAAGAACTCAATCACACAGGTAGCTGCACTGAGAGGTTCATGTTTATTTCTGATGGGTTACCACCATATACTGCTAGGTGTCACTGGTGGATTTTGGGAGCAATTAGATTGATCTTGATGATCAATCATTCTAATTGTCTGAATCAGAAGAGTTCTGGTCCATTGAAAGGAGTTTCGATAATGTCGATGATGAAATCATGACATATCTCATTACCATATGGAAATGAACGTAACTAGATCACACAAACAAGAGTTAGAATCTAGATGTTATCAATTGAGCTAGCCCAGTTTGATTGATTTGGATTAGATCCAATTAGGTTCAAGAAAATCGTGCTAGTACACGATTGAGCCTAACTTTCTCCTCGTGTAATCTTTTCTATCTCGACTGAGTTAAATGTGATTTGACTCCCTCAGAGAACCTTGAGAAGGTTTCTCACAATTTGACTGGAGCCAATCCAGCTCAGAAAAGATTTATCTTAATTCATGAAATGAATTTAAGACAACACCTGCTAATTTCTGTCACCTGCCATTTCCGTTTTAAGACATTGGTCAAACGTTGACCCATGGACCTTGGACTGAAGGCCACTTTGCAAGAGGTCATTGGAGATTTTTTGTAGAGTGTCCATCTATTAAATTGGGCCTCAAAATGGGTGCCAAGGTCAGATTGGACATGCACCCCAAGTGGATAAGGATAGAGTCCCATGAGATGAGGACTCTGATCCCTTGATCAATTTGGACTGTGGGGCGCCAATCTCACTGTGCTTATCCAGTATTGGCACCAACAGTAGGAGGGATTATGGGAATTCTTATCTGATATGATCAAATGACATCACTCCACCAATCAAAATTTTTCTAAAATTAATTAGAATTTTTTGATTGATCGAATGATGTGGCACTGCATGGCGCAGCAGGATCTATTTAAACCCTATCTGCGCCTAGGGTTTAGAGAATCTACTCAATTTCCAACAAAATCCTAATATCTCTCCACTTTTCTATATTCTCTCTACTCCTCTCTCTCCCCTCTTCATGTCCAAGAAGTTGGACATCCATTTGGTGCTTGTCCAAGGCGTGGTGGCTCCCTGATCACATGGCTGCAGGGATTTATCGAGAAGTTGCTGCTCCAGCTTCAGAAGATCTTTTGAAGATCTTTCAGATCAGATCCAGATCTGATTTTTGGAGCAAATATTTGTGAGGAGAAGATGATCCAGATCCTACTTGAGTGGATATCGGTAGAGGCCAGACGACTGCGTGGCTATTTTAGAACCTCGGACATTGCTGCGATTATCTACAGGGTAATCTAGTTATCCTAAAGGTATTTCTCTATTCTTCATATTTTTAAATTTAATTTTAGATTTAATATCAAATAATAGAAATTAGATCTAATAGATCTTAGATTTAAAATATTGTAGGATAATTTTTTTAAAAATATTCCACCCCAGATCTTATTAGATCTGGAAGATCCTACAAGAAAAAAGTCAGTTTTTCCTTTAGAGACATCTTCTTGGAGAGTTGTATGCCATGACCTATGGGTAAGTAACCTCTTTTACTTCCCCCCATGTTGAACCTCTTCAACACAGGGTCAATGTACCTAGATTGGGATAAGCCTAGCATCCTATTTGATCTATCCCTATAGATCTTTATACCAAGTATATAGGACGCTTCACCCAAATCTTTCAAGGAAAACTTTTGTGATAGTCAAGTCTTGACCCATTCCAACATCGAGATATCATTCTCAATGAGCAGTATGTCATCTACATATAGGACCAAGAAGACAATAGCACTCTCACTATTCTTCTTGTACACATAAGGTTCATCCATATTTTTTATAAAGCCAAATGATTTGACTGTCTCATCAAAATGGATGTTCCAACTCCTCGATGCTTGTTTTAATCCATAAATGGATCTATTCAGCTTGTATACCTGATTTATTCTCCCACTAGAGATAAATTCCTTTGGTTGAGTCATATAGACTTCTTCCTCAAGCTTTCCATTGAGGAAGGCAGTCTTGACGTCTATCTACCAGATCTCATAGTCATGGTATACTGTAATAGCAAGCATAATCTGAATAGATTTGAGCATGGCTACCGGCAAAAAGATTTTTTCATAATCAATACCTTATTTTTGTCTAAAATCTTTTACCACTAGCCTGACCTTATAGGTCTCTACCTAGCCATCTGTTCTAATTTTCTTTTTGAAGACTCATTTGTAGCCTATTGGCGTCATACCCTTAGGCGCATCAACCAAAGTCCAAACTTAGTTGGTATACATGGAGTCCATTTCGGATTTCATTACATTGAGCCATTTGTTAGAGTCACTACTCATGATAGCTTCTGAATAGGTCATAAAATCATCATTCTCAATGATGTAGGATGTATTATCATTCTCAATGACAAACCCATACCTGAGTGGTACATTACACACTCTATTCGATCTTCGGAGAGGAAATATATGTAGTGACTATGCCTCAACAATGGGTACACCTGGTTGAGAATCATTTTATAAATCTTAGATGGATTGTAAGTTTTGAACTTCCTCAAGTTCGACAGACCTCCTACTACTTCCTTCTTAGATAAACTTTTTCTCCAAAAAAATGGCATGCCTACCAACAAACACTTTTTGTTGAGTAGGATTATGGAAGTAGTATCCTATACTCTCCTTGGGATAACCTACAAATCTTTATTTTTCTGATCTAGCATCCAGTTTATGTCCATCAATATTTTTCACATAAGCCGGGCAACCCCAAACTTAAGATGCTTAAGATTGGATCTTTTTTCTTTCCATATTTCATATGGAGTGCTAGAAATAGATTTAGAAGGTACTTTATTTAAAATATATGCTGCGACCTCGAGAGCATATCCCTAGAAGGATATCGAAAGATCTGTGAAACACATCATGGACCGCATAATATCTAATAAGGTGTGATTCCTCCTTACTACAATTTTATTTAATTATGGAGTATAAGGGGGTATCCATTGAGAGAGTATTCTATTTTTTTTAAATAATCAAAAAACTCACTAGACATGTATTCTCCTCTTCGATCAGATCAAAGAGTTTTAATACTTTTACTAGTTTATTTCTCAACTATTTTGATACTCTTTAAATTTATCAAAAGCTTTGGATTTGTATTCCATTAAATGCATATATCCAAATCTAGACCTATCATCAGTAAATATGATGAAGTAAGAGTATCCTCCTTTGGTTTGAATCGATATCGGACCACATACATCAGTATGTACAAGGTCCAAAATGTCACTTGCCCTTTCTCTATATCCAGTAAATGGAGTTTTGGTCATTTTTCCCATGAGGCAAGATGCACAAGGTCCATATGATTTATAATCATAAGGATCAAAAAAATTATCTTTGTATAACTTATTAATCCTTGACTCATTTATATGGCCAAGTTGGCAATGTCAGAGGTATGTGATATTCACATTCTCTCTCTTTCTTTTCTTCATATTATCAATATGAAATATATTATCATTAAGTAAAAGAAACAAAAGACCATTATTAATAAATGCACTTCCATAGTACTTGTTAGAAAAGTAAATAGGACAACCATTATTTTTTACATTTATTTTAAAACCTTATTTCAATGACAATGGTACTGAAATAATATTTTTAACAATATTAGAAAAATAATAACAGATCTTTAGTTCCAAAACTTTACTCGAAGGTAATTTCAAAATCCTGATTCCTATAGCTTCGGTCTGAATGGACTCTCCACTAGCGTCGAATAGCTCGAACTCACCTTTATTTAGACTCTTTATTTTCTGTAGATTCTGTAATAATTTGTAAAGGTATGAACCACAGGCGGTATCCAATATCCAAGAATCTGATATTGAAGTACTTAATGATAAATTAGTTTGTATCATATACAAATCTTTAGCAATATTTGTCAGTTTCACGGTTGCAAGGTACTCCTTGCAATTTCTCTTGCAGTGGCCATCCTTGCCATAGTGATAACAAGTACCTTTGGTGGAGATCTTCTTCACCTTCTTCTTGGAGATGCCAGCTATAGGGTTTATCTTTTTCTTGAAATCCTTCTTTGCCTTCTTCTTGCCGATCTTATCAACAAGAAGAACTGGAGCTTTTTCACCCTTGAAATGGCTCTCTGCTGTTTTCAGCATGTTCAACAGTTCTGACAGGTTGATATTCAGTTTGTTCATATGATAATTAATAACAAACTGAGAAAAAAAATCAGAGAGAGACTATAGGATCAAATTCTGGCTCAGTTCACCATTCATGGCAAAACTCAGTTATCCCAGACGAGTGATCGAATCAATCATCTTTAGGACATATGTTTACATGGAGGTGCCTTCAGTCATGCAGGCACGGAACAACTGCTTTGATATCTCATATCGAGCAGTTCGATTTTATTCTCCATATAACTCCTTAAGATTAAGGAGTGTTGGAGTAAACCGACCGACCTCTATAAATCGATCGATCTCTAGCACACATCGATCGATGCTCGACTCTGACCCACCAAATGAACAGACGATCCTGGAAGTGATTACTGACTATATGTCGGCTAAGTAGATCGATGCTACTCTCAACCGACCAATCAAACACCCCTCATCGAATCAAGATCGGTAGGCGGTCGATGTTCGGACTCTACAGACAATAAGCTACTTCGGCCATTGGTATTTCAGAGTTACTAACCGATAATCAACTCCTGACGAATAGTCGGCTGACTCATTCAAATATATCATAACATCACAAATGGTTACTCCACTGATATCGCAGTGTAATCCATGGAGACTAATAACCCACTATGAGATTACCACCCTATGATTCTACGTCGCTAAATGCTAGACCATATCCGACAGTTACGATGATCTACTCTATAAAAAGAGGGTAAGATAATAAATTTCGATAAGCTAATCTTGATACACTGAGCTCTATCTCCGTTTTCATTCGACTGTTGCCCAGTCTCCTTCTCTGACTTAAGCATCGGAGGATCCCCATTGGAGACAACTCCGATCAGTGTGGACTTCATTTTATAGGTGCTCGTTCTCGATGAACAGGCGATGAGGGTATTAGCAGCAATAAATTGGTGCGCCAGGATGGGAGGAAACAGTGACAAGAAGAAAACTCGCAATGACGAGAACCAAAACTCAGCAATCAACGGTGACCGGCTCGGTGAGACACTCTTCCCATCGGAAAGAGGCCCCTCCCCTGCCTCTGGTAGCAGAGCCTGGTTCTCCATGCCCCATGGTTACCACAGACGCTCAGATTGCTGTGATCGTGCAACAAATGAACATCCTCATGGAGGCAGTCAAAAGCCTCCAACAACAGCAAACCCAGCCACCACAACCACCGACGGAGCAACCGACGATGCATTTAGTGCCTTCCAAGCATAGCTGCCGTCATTCACGACGATCTCTGTCTCCTCCACCAGAGCGACAATCTCGACTTTCTCAATGGGATGAGCAGCGGCACTCGCAGCAATCTCAATGCGCCACCCACCATTCACGGTGCCCCTCTCCTTCCCAGTTAGATCGAGCAAGGAAGAGGAAGCGATCGTGAACATCGTCTGCCTCTAATTCATCAGGAGGATTAACCCCCAAAGTCTCCCACCCCCGACGGCTTGAAGACTACGAACGTAAGTTCGAAAAAATCGATCGCCGACTCACCCAACTCCAGACAGACGGTCAGAAATCATCAAACGACTTATATTTCCATACCACCCAGTCTCTCTCCCAACTTATTTTGAACGAACTGATTCCGACTCAGTTCAAGATGCCACATATGGAGCCCTATGACAGTTCCACCGACCCAATCGATCACCTTGAGAGCTACAAAGCTCTCATGACAATCCAGGGAGCAACTGATGCCCTCCTATGCATCGGCTTCTCGACCACACTTCGAAAAGCTGCTCAGGCCCGGTACTCTGGGCTTTGGTTAGAAAGTATCCACTCCTTCGAGCAGCTGGAACATTCCTTCGTGGCCCATTTTAGCACCAATTGGAGGCTGCCACGAACCTCGGATAGTCTCTTTTCGATCAAACAAGGAGAGATCGAAACACTCTGAGATTTCATGGCTTGATTCCACGTAACCACGCTTGAGGTCAGCAATCTCAATGAAGACATGGCCATATCGGCCATGAAAAAAGATCTGAGGGGGTCTCGATTCATGTACTCACTAGATAAAATCCTCCCTCAGACATATGCTGAACTCTTAGAATGCATGTACAAATACATGTGCACGGATGAAGGTTCTTCTGACCGACGTTAGCCAGAAAATAAAAGTCAAAAGAAAAAGTAGAAGAAGAGTGGGGCTCCGATCGAAACAAGTAGGCCCCCATCCAACAAGTAAGCCTCACCCCGATGATGGAGTTCGAGGCCGACACATAACAGGTATAATTTTTATACCCCTCTCTTTGCTCCTCATGCACAGATCCTCATGGAGATCGAAGGGGCGGAATATCTATGACACCCTCCATCGATGAAAGCAAGGAACCGTGACTGAAGGAAGTATTGTCGGTTCTATTGAGACCACGGCCATGACACCAAACAATGCATCCAGCTCAAGGATGAAATAGAAGCCCTGATAGGACATGACTACCTTAGAAAATATAGGAGAGAGCCACCGACTCAACCCCCTCTCGATCGACAACCCCAAACGATTAAGGAAGCTATGAATAACCAACCGATCGCAGCAGTCATCAATATGATCACCAGATGGCTAGACTGGGGAGCAACTCATCACGAGGAGTCGATGAAGTGCTCAAGACTCCATGATGTAATAACCTGCTCGGAGGAAGATGCTCGGGGAATTCAAACTCCCCACGATGATGCTGTTGTTGTTTCAGCAACAATAGCGAATTATGATGTAAAAAGGATACTTATTGATAATGAAAGCTCAACTGATGTTCTATTTTACTTGACCTTCTCCTAAATGAAATTGTCAATTGACCGACTTAGAAAAATCTCGATATCGTTAGTCGGCTTCACTGGAGATGTGGTCACAGTGGAAGGAGAAATCACCCTCTCCCTAACTGCTAGGATTGAACCACAATAGAGCACCATCTTCATAACCTTTACGATCGTCTGAGTACCCTCAGCCTACAACGCCATACTCGAAAGATCCGGACTAAATGCCCTGAGAGCGATAGTCTCGACATACCACCTGTTGGTCCGATTTCTGACCAAAAATGGTGTCGGAGAAATGCACGGAGATCAATAACTCGCCCGATGCTGTTTCACGATCTCTGCCCAGAACAATAAACCTGAGGACTCCTTGCTGGCCGACAAATTAGACCAAAGGGAGAACCAAGAATGGGGTGAGCTAGCCGAACAATTGACTTCCATCTCGATAATAGAAAATCTCAAGCAAATGATCCGAATCAGATCATAATTGTCCTGTATTCCTCTGAAAACAATGACCCATCGGCTCAACATCAGTCCAAACGTCAAGTTGGTGAGACAGAAAAAGCGATCTTTTGCCCCAAAAAGATAGAAATCCATCAACGAGGAAGTCGACAAACTATTCGCAGCAAGATTCATCAGAGAAGCCACATATCCAGACTGGCTTGCCAACGTAGTCATGGTGAAAAAGACCAACGGAAAATAGAGGATCTGTATCGACTACACTAACTTGAATGGAGCCTATCTGAAAGACAGCTTTCCACTGCCAAAGATCGACCAACTAGTAGATGCAATATCGGGTCATCGACTACTAAGCTTCATGGATGCCTTTGCTGGATATAATCAAATCTGTATGGCACCAGAGGATGAGGAACACACGACTTTTGTGACCGACAAGGGCTTATACTGCTACAAAGTAATGCCTTTCGATCTGAAAAACACCGGAGCCACCTATCAATGACTCATCAATAAAATCTTCAAAGCACAGATCGGATGAAACATGAAAGTGTACGTGGATGATATGCTGGTGAAAAGCATCTAGACTTTGAACCATATTCGAGATTTGGAAGAAGCTTTCAACATGCTCCGACAACACCAAATGAGGTTAATTCTGACCAAATGTGCGTTCGGAGTGACCTCAGAAAAATTTTTTAGATTTCTTGTTTCACAATAAGAGATCGAAGCCAACCCTGAGAAAATAAAAGCTATCATCAACATGAAGCATCGAAATATGAAGAAGGAGATACAACAACTGAATGGCAGAATCACCACACTCAGTCGATTTATCTCTAGGTCGGCTGAAAGGTGTCTACCATTCTTCAAGACTTTGAGGCAAACGAAGGACTTCTCCTGATCAGATGAATGCCGACAAGCCTTCGAAGACCTGAAGAAGTACTTGGCTTCTCTACCTTTACTCATAAAACCAAAGGTTGGAGAAATACTATATCTCTACTTGGCGACATTGACAGAGGTGGTTAGCTCGGTACTCATTCAGAAAGATGAAAATCGAATTCACCAACCCATCTACTACACCAGCAAAGTGCTCCACAATGCTGAAGTTTGATTTTATGAGCAGAGAAAATGATCTATGCCCTGATCATATCGGTGCAACGACTTCGTCCTTACTTCCAAGCACACTCCATTGTGGTCCTTATCAATCAACCATTAAAAGCGATCCTACACCGTCTTGATACATCGGGATGAATGGCGAAGTGGGCAGTGAAGCTAGGTGAATTCGATATACAAGACCGACCACGACCATCCATGAAGGCACAAGTTCTAGCCGACTTCATCGCAGAATGCACAATAGCTGACAACAAGTCAGAAGATGCAACCACAAAAGAGGCTACAACCCCCGAGCCTGACCTAAGGTCGACCTGGGTGCTGCATATCGATGGGGCATCGAATGCTCAAGGCAATAGAGCTGGCCTCATTCTCACCAACTCAGAAGGGGTAGTCACCGAGTACGCCCTTCGATTCGATTTCAAAGCTTCAAACAACCAAGCCGAATACGAAGCTCTCTTAGTCGGTTTGAAAATGGCTAAGGAGCTCGAGATTGACAGTCTGAAAGTCTTCACTGACTCTCAACTGATTATGGAACAAGTCAAAGGTGAATTCAAAGCTTGGGACCCGATCATGGCAATATACCTTCAAAAGGTGAAAGACCTCGTGATGAATTTAAGATACTTTGAGATCTTTCACATATCCAGGACCGAGAATGCTTGAGCCGACGCACTTTTTAAATTGGCAACGACTGCTTACAGTTCACTAGGCCAAATATTCATGGAGTATCTTGAACAACTGAGCATCGATAAAAATAAAAAAGTGTTGCAGCTAACAGCCGAACCTAGTTGGATGGATCCGATCATCCGACATCTGTCCGACGGAGTCCTCCCTGAGGACCCTACAGAAGCAAAATGAACCCGATGGGCAGCTTCCCAGTATGTGATGATGGATGGTTGTCTCTATACAAGGTCATTCTCTCTTCTCTTACTGAAGTGTCTAAGACCGATCGATGCCGATTATGCACTTAAAGAAGTACATGAAAGAATTTGTGGAAGCCACTTGGGGGGCAAGTCCCTAGCCTACAAGATTTTGTGACAAGGTTACTATTGGCCCACCATGAAAAAGGATGCGGCTAACTTGGTCTGGAGGTGTAAACCATGCCAGAAGTATGCCAACGTACAGCATCAACCCACTAGTCGGCTAATGTCCATTGTTGCATCCTGGCCTTTCGCTTAGTGGAGAATCGACATACTCGGTCCTTTTTCCTCAACGTCTGGCCAAAAAAAATTCATAGTGGTCGCAATCGACTATTTCATCAAGTGGGTAGAAGCTGAACCCCTGGCCCAAAACATCGAATGCAAAATGGAAGACTTTGTCCAGAAATCCATCATCTATAGATTTGGACTGCTGCATGGTCATCACCGACAACGGACGATAATTCAACAATCAAGACTTCAGAGAATTCTGTATGAAGTTTCATATTACACATAAGCTTACATCAGTCAGGCACCTACAATCAAATGGAGAGGTTGAGGTGACCAACCGAACAATCTTGCATGGGTTAAAGATCGACTGAATAAGGCTAAGGGTCTTTGGGTCGAAGAGCTATATCCAGTTTTATGGGCATATCGAATAACTCTCCGTATAGCGATTGGAGAATCTCCTTTCAACTTAGCCTACGGGATGGAGGCGATGATCCCACTCGAGATCGAGTTACCATCAATAAGAGTTGAGCAATACAATGAACCAGACAACTCTGAGTGTTGGAGAGCCGACTTGGATCTCCTACCAGAACTCCGACGTGAAGCTCAACTTCACATGGCCACATACCGACAAAAGATAGCTCGGTACTCTAACACCAAAGTCAAGCCGAAAGTTTTCCAACCAGGAGACTTAGTTCTGAGAAAAGTAGAAATTTCAAAACCTCTAGATCAAGGAAAGCTATCTCCAAACTGGGAAGGACCCTACAGGATATTAGAAACAAACAGACCGGGTGCCTATCGGCTTGAAACCTTGGAAGGTTCGGCTATTCTCCGAACATGGAACATCGACAATCTAAAGTTGTACTATCTGTGATCCTTGTACACACTTGGAAATACAGTTCTGTTCCAGAATCATAAACCAGACTCCTAATGAAATATCAATCCTCATTATGGAGGTTGGATCATCGATGTCACGGCTTGGGGTTTGATTTTCCAAAGAAGCCAGAAACCTTCAGCCAGACCACTGACTGCATCCTGATTCCCCTGTAGAACTGACCTAACTACTTCAATGGGAGCCTAGCACTAGACACATAGATTTCCTCCACAAAAGCCATGCTGCCCCCCTGTTGGGAAATGTGTCCCAAAAAGCCAATCGTCAAGCTGTTGACGGTTGAGCAACCAAGTATTGTAATTGATTTATTAATAAATAAAATATATTTGGCATCTTCATCATAAGCTTTCATCTTCTAATGAACTCTGTTGTTATGATGAAGTCCTTAGGACTATTTAGGTTCGATAAAGAGAGGATTTATCGATTAGTCCTTAAAACTATTCACGACCAAATGATAGGCTGTTAATAAGGACGACAGCTTCTATCGAGCATAGGTCGCTGTAGGCCATATGGGTTGGTTGTTTTCTTAACCAAGGAGTGTGGAGACACTGGTATGGCATACAGGTGAGATGTAAGGGTACATCATCATTGAACGTGACCAACTCCAGAGTATTCTACTGTCGAGAATATCTCTGATGGGATATAGGTATAAGTGTCCCTTAGACCTGAGATCGGCTCAGTGACTTGCAAGCAACTCACTGTGCTTTGGTACTGGACTAACTGAATTTCTAATTCAGGGATGGAAGGCTTCTGGGCACAGTCAAGTACTTGTGAAGTCAGAGTGTGATCGAGAAGGGATTGACCACTCCAAGAGTTGGAGAAGAATGAGTCGCTGTATTTCAATTTAGCAAAACCTTGGCCAGGGTAATCCATTAGATGGATTTGATATTTTGAAATACAATATGGACAACCTGATCAGAGTTGACAGTTGAGCTCTGGGGTGTCCTATGATCATTTTGGTCAAGGGAATGAATTATATGAAAACTATATCTGCATGGGTTCTAAGGATGTTGTTCTACACAGTCGACCTATCCGGTCGTCGGGTACCATTGCTAGATGGTCACTTCGATTGGTATAGAAATTTATTCCTATACTACCGGCTTAGGTTCGGACCTATGAGGTCACACACATTAGAGTTCATGATCCGATCAGATGGTTGATCAACGATTAAGAATCATTCTAGGGTTAAATGATCAATACGATTGACATTTAACCCAGTGCAAGTGTTGCAGGAGGATCTATTAGCAATTCGATTGCTGATTGACTTAATTTGATTAAGCCAATGGGCTGAGATTAAGTCTAATTAAATATGATTTAATTAGATTTGGTTTGGGCTTGATTGGATCAAGTCCAATTGGTTTATTGGATAAGCCAAGTGCAAGGAAAAATTAGTCCTAGTTCAACTAGGACTTGGGTCAATCTAATTTCTAATTTGATTAGAAAATTAAATCAGATTTAAATCTAATTTAATCTGATTAAATTAGGTTCTTAATTGGGTTAAGACCTATTTTAATTGGGTTGATCTAATTTTGATTTGGTTTGGGAAACCAAATTAAAACAAGTCATAAGACAGAATCCTAGTAAGACTAGGATTCCACCTTGCGCCACATAAGCCTTCTCCACTCCCTCTCTCTTATTCAACGCCAATCTTCACTTATTTTGTGCGACAAAAGCCCTCTCCCAGATTTCTCCCACATTCACAAAAGGTCTCCTCTCTTCTTTCTTACATGGAAGGTGGTTTGGATCAAATCTAAAAAGAATAAGTTTGGATTTCGAATTCTATGAGATAGAGTTTTAGAAATCCAAAACTCTTTCAATTTTGTACCGAATTTATCCAAATTTTTTTTGGAATTTTCATGGCCTTTAGGGTTTACATTGTGAACCCTTTGCTGGTAATCCATTCATGAAAATATGGAGGAGGTGCTCAAGAGTTGGGCGTCCCTTAACTTGCCATGTTTGGATAAGCCTTGACTAGGTGTTTGACCTAGACAAAGACTCTATCATATCTCTCTATATAAGATGAGTTTCTTCGTGAAATATTAGGGGGAGATAGAGATATGAGATACCTTTGCGCCATCCAAAAATCAGAGAGAAATACCTTTGGGTCGTGGAGATATAAAAGACACAAGTTAGGGCATTTAGAGAGAAAAACGTGAAGAAGAAGAGGATCTTCTTCTTGGGTTTTTGTTTTCACATCTTTCCTCCCTCCATCTTGAGTTTTCTGAGAGTGTCTCAGATCTGAAACTCCTCCTTCTACTTTTCATCTTTGGAAGAGTCCAAATCAAGAAGAAGGAGGCACCTGATCAACCATCAAAGAAGGATCAGCGCAGTACTAGCATACTGTGCTGATTTCCTGAAGCAGGACTTCTGATCGAGATTCGTGGGCTCCTGTGGACGACTCCTAGAGGCCGGACATGTGTGTGGCTTGTAATATCATCCTCAAGCCCAGATCAGCAAGGTTAGAATGTCTAACTTGCAAGGTAATAGATCTGATCTATTGTTTAATACATACATTAGATGTAGTATAGAAACATGTTGGTATGATCAACATGTAGTTCATGCTATATTTATATGTTTTAATTTCTGATTTAATGCCATGTAATAATCATGTAATAGGATCTTAGATCTAGAGATTTTCTGATCTTAGAAAATAAATTTTGATTTATTTTAGTCTTCCACTGTATGATCTTGAAAAAATTTCAAGATCTAACCCTGAAACCCTAGATCTGGTTCCTTCAATTGGTATCAGAGCCTAGGTTCTTTATTACATGATTATTTATACATGCTTAGATTATTTTTAGATTAGATCTAATTTATAATCTGATTATTAAATCTAAAATTAAAATTTTAGATCAATCACAAACTGCAAGGTTGTCCTGCTGTAAGGTTTATCCCTTACAGTGCAAAGGTTGTCCTAGTTTGTGTAGATCTATCTTTAATCATAAATTTATTAGATATGATCTAGATTAAATTTATGATTTATTAGATTTAAAAGATGTTTAAATTTGAAATAAAATCTCTTTGTTAATAATTTTTGTGCAAAGAAATTGTTTAAAGTTGAAATTGTTTCAATTACATGAACCTGTTTAGATTAGATCTAAAGTAGTTTCATGTTTATTTCACTTGCATCTTGATTATGAATCAAACATGCAATATGGTTGGTAGAATCATATTATAAAATTATTTTACAAATATAAAAATTATTTTTTGAAAAGCCGAACCCAACCCTCAGCCCAAAACTTAATTAAGAATTAAGAAGTTGTTTGATTAGGTTCTAGGATTGTGAATTGAAGAACCTAAGACACAAATCATAACACATTGGGTTAATGGGTTAGTGGGAATTAGGTCCATTAATTGGGTTAGACCTATGGTTAGATTAAAGATGGACTTAATTAGAGAATTGACTAAATCTAATCAATTGTTGTCTCAGATTAGGTCAAAGATTCTCTAGATCAATTACAATAGTTGTAGTTGGTCAAGTCCATGTCTTTAACGAGAACCAAATGGACTTGATTTTTGGCTAAGCGGTCTAGCACGAACTGTTAGGTTGATCTAATCGAAACTAATTAAACCAGTTGGTGTCTAAGGTAAACCAGATCGGTGGTTTTTAATTGGGAGCCTGCTTACCTGGCCATTTCTGATGGTGTCTAAGGCAAGCTTTGGCAGACCCTCCCACTGATCGAACTTACCTGGCCTCTTGGTGAAATTATGTTTTGATCGGATCACTTGACTATTCGAGCTGACCCATGTCAGCTAGGTAAATCAGTGTGACTGATTTAGGTGCTCCTAGACCAGCCCCTTTAATGGTCTCCCTTAAGCTGACTTGGTGAAGCCAGTGGGAGGATCATGATAAGCTGGTTCATCTGACCTCATCCTCTATATTATTTAAATCCTCTAAAATTATTAGGTCCTTAAAATGATAAAGTTATGGAGATAACTGAGTCATAGCCTCCCATTAAGGTGTTTGATAATGAGTCCATGAACTCAATAATCATTGCAGACCCAAAGGCCTGGTGCTTGTTGACTAATGGAATTATCACTCATCATATGACGACTTGGAAGTATCTCTCTAATGGTGGTTAGGTGAGCCAACCAAAGTTGGGCTTAATCATTCGTTGGTTAGATACACCAAGTATGATCATGTTAATGGTTGGACCTAACTGGATCCTTACAGTGGAGGCCAAAGCCTACTGATTAGGTTTCTGGGGCAAAATTAAAATTACTAGAAATTATTTAGAGAAACAATTGGTTATGAACCTACCCTTAGATGTACATGGGTTGGCCAACCAAAGTTGGGCTTGTGTGCAGTCTAAGTGGATTCTAGTACCCACTAAGGAATTAGGGTAATTCCTCGAATTGAAGGTAGAGGCTACCAATTCGAATAAAATAGTGGGAGAAACTTTTGATTAAAGTCCAAATCTTTAGGTTTAATGAATCAATTACTAATTAGGTTATGGTTCTCCTTTGTGCAAATATGGCCACTTCCCTATCGCTCCGATCATTGTTGGACAATGATAAGTTGGTGGGACCCAACTTCGGTAGCTGGTACCGAAAGTTGAAGATAGTCTTGGAGCATGAACGGATCCTATATGTGATAATGGATCCTGCACCTGAGGAGCCAGCTGTCAATGCACGTGGAACAGTCAGAGACACTTACCAGAAGTGGCTCAGTGACCAGACCACGGTGCGCTGTATCATGCTGGCTGCTATCATGAGCGACGAGTTCAGTCGCAGATTCGAGATGGCTCAGCCAAAGGACATGCTTCAAGTGTTGGAGGATACCTTTGGCACACCCGATGACGTAGAGAGGCACAAGACTAGTTGTGCCATCTTCAACGCCAAAATACGGGATGGAGTCTCTGTCACTGATCATGTATTGTACATGATCGAGCTGATGGAATGATTGAGCAAGCTCGGCTTTCCCTTGCATGAGCAGCTTGGGAAAGATGCAATACTGAACTCGCTGCCCAAGTCTTGTCTCCCATTCCTCACTCATTATAGAATGACAAAGCCTGAAGTAAACTATCATGGGTTAATGGGGTTGCTTCAGAACTTTGAGAAGGATCACCAACTCCTCAAGGAGTCGGTGAACTCAGTGAACTCAGTGGGAGGTTCATCTTCTGGATCTCGACCCTTTGAGAAAGGAAAGAAGAACAAGAAGAAGAAAGTCAAGAAGGTGCAAGTTCAGGCTGGTACATCTGTGCAGAGCCAGACCAAAAAGATCAAGCCTGATAAGAGTCTATTCTACTGGCAAGCACCCTAGATTAGATAGTGTGTCAAATATCTACTTATGGCATTGGAGGCTAGGTCATATAAATAAGAACAGAATAAACAGGTTGACTCAAGAGGGAATCCTCAAAGTCAGTGATTGTGAATCACTTCCAACCTGTGAGTTCTGTCTTCTTGGTAAAATGACCAAGTCACCTTTTACTGGAAAAGGTGAGAGAGCTACTGAGCTCTTGGGCCTAGTACATACTGATGTATGCGGGCCCATGAGCACCAGTGCTAGAGGTGGATATTTCTACTTCATAGCTTTCACGGATGACCTATCCCAATATGGATATGTCTATCTGATGAAACATAAGTCGGATTCATTTGAAATGTTCAAACGATTCCAAAGTGAAGTAGAAAAACAAACTGGAAAGAGTATTAAAACTCTTCGATCTGATCGAGGAGGAGAATACCTTTCTAGTGAGTTTCTCACATATCTAGGAGAGAATGGGATTCTCTCCCAATGGACTCCTCCAGGAACACCACAGCATAATGGTGTGTTTGAAAGGAGGAATCGGACTTTGTTAGACATGGTCCGATCCATGATGGGTTTTTGCTAGCTTGCTGATATCCTTCTGGGGATATGCACTCGAATCGGCCTGTTATCTGTTAAATAGGATTCCAAGTAAGTCTGTAATTAAGACTCCATATGAGATATGGATGGGATGTAAGCCAGCACTTTCACACCTTAGGGTCTGGGGGTGCCCGGCCTATATCAAACAATTAGTCACAAACAAACTTGGACCTAGGTCTGACAAATGCTCATTCATAGGGTACCCCAAAGAGACAAAAGGATATTTTTTCTACCATGCTGATGAACAAAAGGTGTTCGTCAGCCTTAAGGCAATCTTTTTAGAAAAGGAGTTTTTGGTGAATGAATCGTTGCCTCTAAGATTGAACTTGATGAAGTTCAACAGGTAGAAGGACCGACACCAATAGCTGAACCTGAGTCTGATATGATTAGATCATATTCGGAGCCCAATGTACCTGCACCATTAAGGCGATCTGGTAGAGTACCACGTCAACCGGACAGATACTACAGTTTCTTGGTCCGGGACGGTGATCCCATTGAATTTGATGAGAATAATGAGGATCCGATCACCTATATGGATGTAATGCAGAGATCTGATTTCGAGAAATGGCTTGAAGCCATGAAATCCGAAATGGAGTCCATGAAGGTCAACGATGTATGGACATTGGTTGACCCACCTGAAGGGGTTAAACCCATTGGGTGTAAATGGGTCTTCAAAAGGAAGAGGGGCGCAGACGAAAAGGTGGAGACCTATAAAGCCCGTCTGGTTGCCAAGGGGTATCGTCAACGTTATGGTATTGACTATGACGAGATATTTTCCCCTATGGCAATGCTCAAATCTATTCGGATAATGCTTGCAATAGCTGCCCATCTGGATTATGAGATCTGACAGATGGATGTAAAGACAGCTTTCCTGAATGGAGAGCTGACTGAAGAGGTGTATATGATACAACCTGAAAGATTTACATCCACAGATGAGTCCAAGGTGTGCAAGCTTCAGAGATCCATTTATGGACTGAAGCAAGCTTCTCGGAGTTGGAACATGTGTTTTGATAAGGTGATCAAAACGTATGGCTTCAATAAGATGGAGAAGAGCCCTGCATCTATAAATGGGCAAATGGTCCAGTTGTGGTATTCCTTGTCTTGTACGTGGATGACATTCTCTTAATCGGGAATGACATCCCCGCACTACAGGGAATAAAAGTTTGGTTGTCATCACAGTTCTCCATGAAGGACTTGGGTGAAGCATCCTACATCCTAGGGATGAAGATCTATAGGGATAGATCTAAAAGGATGCTTGGGTTATCCCAGTCCATGTACATAGACACTGTGCTGAAGAGGTTCAGCATGGAGAATTCCAAGAAGGGCTATCTACCGATAGGCCATGGAATTTCTCTCTCTAAGAAGGATTGTCCGACAACTCCTGAAGAGAGAGAGCGTATGAGTAGAGTCCCATATGCTTCAGCCGTGGGATCTATCATGTACGCCATGACATGTACAAGACCAGATGTGGCATACTCACTAGGAGTAGTGAGTAGATACCAATCTGATCCTGGAGAAAATCACTGAAAAGTGGTTAAAGCCATCCTTAAGTATTTGAGAAATACTAAGGACCAATGGTTGGTTTATGGCGAGTCAGATCTGAAACTTGTGGGGTTCACAGACTCCAGCTTCCAATCTGACCATGATGACAGCAGGAGCGTGTCGGGTTATATCTTTACTCTGAATGGTGGAGCCATCTGCTGGAAGAGTTCCAAGCAGCATACTGTGGCAGACTCTGTTTGTGAAGCGGAGTATATCGCAGCATCAGATGCCGCGAAGGAAGCTGTGTGGCTGAGGAAATACATCAACGAGCTCGGAGTAGCACCCTCCCTCGATGGTCCAGTCCTGCTCTACTGCGACAGCACTGGTGCCATAGCTCAGGTGAAGGAACCCAAAGCACATTAGCGGACGAAGCACATCTTGCACCGCTTCCACCTGATCCAAGAGATCGTGGATCGAGGTGACGTCGACCTTCAGAAGATCGACGGAAAGGAGAACCTAGCCGACCCCTTCACTAAAGCCCTGGCAATAAAGGAGTTTGACAACCACAAGTCGAAGATGGGTATTAGATACTGTGCCGAGTGGCTTTAGGACAAGTGGGAGTTGTTGAAAAATGTGTCCCAAAAAGCCAATCGTCAAGCTGTTGACGGTTGAGCAACCAAGTATTGTAATTGATTTGTTAATAAATAAAATATATTTGGCATCTTCATCATAAGCTTTCATTTTCTAATGAACTCCATTGTTATGATGAAGTCCTTAGGACTATTTAGGTTTGATAAAGAGAGGATTTATCGATTAGTCCTTAAAACTGTTCACGACCAAATGATAGGCTGTTAATAAGGACGACAGCTTCTATCGAGCATAGGTCGCTGTAGGCCATATGGGTTGGTTGTCCTCTTAACCAAGGAGTGTGGAGACACTGGTATGGCATACAGGTGAGATGTAAGAGTACATCATCATTGAACATGACCAACTCCAGAGTATTCTACTGTCGAGAATATCTCTGATGGGATATAGGTATAAGTGTCCCTTAGACCTGAGATCGCCTCAGTGACTTGCAAGCAACTCACTGTGCTTTGGTACTGAACTAACTGAATTTCTAATTCAGGGATGGAAGGCTTCTGGGCACAGTCAAGTACTTGTGAAGTCAGAGTGTGATCGAGATGGGATTGACCACTCCAAGAGTTGGAGAAGAATGAGTCGCTGTATTTCAATTTAGCAAAACCTTGGCCAGGGTAATCCATCAGATGGATTTGATATTTTGAAATACAATGTGGACAACCTGATCAGAGTTGACAGTTGAGCTCTGGAGTATCCTATGATCATTTTGGTCAAGGGGATGAATTATATGAAAACTATATCCGCATGGGTTCTAAGGATGTTGTTCTACACATTCGACCTATCCGATCGTCGGGTACCATTGCTAGATGGTCACTTCGATTGGTATAGGAATTTGTTCCTATGCTACCAGCTTAGGTTCGGACCTATGAGGTCACACACATTAGAGTTCATGATCCGATCAGATGGTTGATCAACGATTAAGAATCGTTCTAGGGTTAAATGATCAATACGATTGACATTTAACCCAGTGCAAGTGTTGCAGGAGGATTTATTAGCAATTCGATTGCTGATTGACTTAATTTGATTAAGCCAATGGGCTGAGATTAAGTCTAATTAAATATGATTTAATTAGATTTGGTTTGGGCTTGATTGGATCAAGTCCAATTGGTTTATTGGATAAGCCAAGTGCAAGGAAAAATTAGTCCTAGTTCAACTAGGACTTGGGTCAATCTAATTTCTAATTTGATTAGAAAATTAAATCAGATTTAAATCTAATTTAATCTGATTAAATTAGGTTCTTAATTGAGTTAAGACCTATTTTAATTGGGTTGATCTAATTTTGATTTGGTCTGGAAAACTAAATTAAAACAAGTCATAAGACAGAATCCTAGTAAGACTAGGATTCCACCTTGCGCCACATAAGCCTTCTCCACGCCCTCTCTCTTATTCAACGCCAATCTCCACTTATTTTGTGTAACAAAAGCCCTCTCCCAGATTTCTCCCACATTCACAAAAGGTCTCCTCTCTTCTTTCTTACATGGAAGGTGGTTTGGATCAAATCTAAAAGGAATAAGTTTGGATTTCGAATTCTATGAGATAGAGTTTTAGAAATCTAAAACTCTTTCAATTTTGTACCGAATTTATCCAAATTTTTTTTGGAATTTTCATGGCCTTTAGGGTTTACATTGTGAACCCTTTTCTGGTGATCTATTCATGAAAATATGGAGGAGGTGCTCAAGAGTTGGGCATCCCTTAACTTGCCATGTTTGGATAAGCCTTGACTAGGTGTTTGACCTAGATAAAGACTCTATCATATCTCTCTATATAAGATGAGTTTCTTCGTGAAATTTTAGGGGGAGATAGAGATATGAGATACCTTTGCGCCATCCAAAAATCAGAGAGAAATACATTTGGGTCGTGGAGATATAAAAGACACAAGTTAGGGCATTTAGAGAGAAAAACGTGAAGAAGAAGAGGATCTTCTTCTTGGGTTTTTGTTTTCACATCTTTCCTCCCTCCATCTTGAGTTTTCTGAGAGTGTCTCAGATCTGAAACTCCTCCTTCTACTTTTCATCTTTGGAAGAGTCCAAATCAAGAAGAAGGAGGCACCTGATCAACCATCAAAGAAGGATCAGCGCAGTACTAGCATACTGTGCTGATTTCCTGAAGCAGGACTTCTGATCGAGATTCGTGGGCTCGTGTGGACGACTCCTAGAGGCCGGACATGTGTGCGGCTTGCAACATCATCCTCAAGCCTAGATCAGCAAGGTTAGAACATCTAACTTGCAAGGTAATAGATCTGATCTATTGTTTAATACATACATTAGATGTAGTATAGAAACATGTTGATATGATCAACATGTAGTTCATGCTATATTTATATATTTTAATTTTTGATTTAATGCCATGTAATAATCATATAATAGGATCTTAGATCTAGAGATTTTTTGATCTTAGAAAATAAATTTTGATTTATTTTAGTCTTCCGCTGTATGATCTTGAAAAAGTTTCAAGATCTAACCCTGAAATCCTAGATCTGGTTCCTTCACCCCATAGTTAGCTTTCTGTTCAAATGGCTGGCTAATTTGCCGACTTGGTATTAACTAAGAAAGGCAAAATACCAAAACAACCAAGGTCGGTTGGAAATATACCGACATAGCCATGGCCAGTCGAGAGATATTCGGCTTACCACCGTTTATCAGATAATACGATGAATGAACCTGATCAAGTCTAGGTAATGGATATATGACTTACTATCATTATCCTAACTAAATACGTTGGAAACTACATGACTAGCAGACCTTACAATCTATGGCATGGTCGGATCTACGATCTACGTTTGGAGATTACTCCACGGACGGACATCACAGACATTTCAGCAAACAAAAATTCTGTACCTTGAAGAAAAATATTTTCATTCATTATTAGAAAAGAAAGTATAAAATTGGACCGAAGTTCAATTATAATTTTTTTTTTCAAAAAAAAAAAAAGATACACCGACTAAGCTTCATCATCATTCCTTTGTTCGGGAGTAGCATCTCCAACTTGAATGATTTCGGGCCCGATCGGTGCTTCACCCTGTGTCGGAGCGGTTTCTTCTTCATCAGCACCATCTTCTAATCTCAGAGGGATGATGCTACTCAGGTCAAGGTTCGGGTATAACTTACCGACCGCATCGTGGCCGTCTTCATACCCGACATGGTACAAAGTGAAGCCACTTTCGAGGATCTCTTCCTTGAACTTTTTCGAGCCTCAAAAATCCTCGACTGCCCGATCTAGTGCTTCTTTTGCCGACTCTACTTCCGTCTTTGCCAAATCAGTATCGGCTCGAGCCGACGATAATTCTTCTTCGGCCAGTGCCAACCTTTCCAGGCTGGCCCGATGACACCCATGCTCAGCTTCGAGTTCTTCATTGCACCCATCTCGCTCTTGTCGAAGTCGGTGGAGAGAATGCCTCTTGCTCTTGACCTGCGCATCAAGAGCCGAAATAATCTCGTGAGCTGATTTAAGCTCAACCCCCGAAGATGCCTAATCGTCGGTAAGTCGGAAAACCTCCTCCTGAAGTCTAGTTTCCCACTCCACCGTCGACTTGAGTTGTTGAAATGCGGTCGCCTTTTCGGCGTCAACGACCGCCACCTTATTCTTCCACGCACTCTGAATGTCGGCAAACTTTGTGTAGTTGGCCTTCAGATCGGACATGTCATGGATCAACTGCAAACAAGGGATAAGTTAGTTAAAAAAAGAGAGAGGGAGAGAAAAAAGAGAGAAAAAGAAAGAAGGGTTATACCAAAGAAACTTACCCCGATATTGTCGGGTAAAAGGATGAGAACATCTCGACCACTGACCGCTTCCTCCGACACTCCCGATCAATTGGAAGAAGGGTCGCCTGGCACAGTCACTTGGCCAATATAGAATTGACCAAGGCTGATTCACCCTCGAGCACTTGGAGGTCGAAGTGCACCGTGTGGTCCTCTGAGGCAGCTTCATCTGCTGATGCCATCGGAGCTTTCTCCCGATCCCTTGTCGGCGGCCCCATGTTTGAGAGTGAGGGGAAACTCGAGCTCAATTGTGCCGCGACTGAAGGAGCGACCAGTGCAGCCATAGATTACTCGAGTTCTCCTATCTCGACCCAAACCTCCTTAGATGATGGGACCACCGATGTTGCTTTAGTGGTCCCCCTTACTGCCCTCTCCTCGGACGGCACAGCAGGAAGCACTGCCGAAGCCGACAGTGCCAAGATAGGTTTGGAACCCAATAATCGATGGGATGTCGGGTTCCACAGCCGACTTCAAAACATCGATCGGAGTTGGTGCCTGATGCCTCTTCGGCAGACGTGAAGGCTTGGCCTCAGATGCTGCCCTCTTCTTGGTAGCGTGATGACGAATGTCGGCATCCGACATACGTACTCTTTTCTACGTAGCTACAATTACAATGGAGGTCAGTGTAAGTTAGCAAACAGGAAGAAAATCAAGAATAACCGACCAATTGCACTATACTATACCTAGGCGAGGAACCAAACTAAGGCCGGTGTCATAAAGAGCCTGTTCGGTTACAAGCTTTTTCTGCTTCGGAATTGACATATTTCTCAACCGATGAAAGTCTTCCTGGTCATCAACCTCCACTCGGCTGTTGTCATTAGGACCAGTTCGGGGGTTGTCCCAACGAGAAGGAAAACCCCAAGGAAGAGAAGAAGAGGCGAAGAAAAATTGATTCTTTTATTCATGAATAGACGATGGAAAAACTGTGATGAATGAAAGACCTTTTCGGAGGTTGAAGAACCACCACCCTCAAGCCTTCGGGTGGGGTCAGAGGATGAAGAAAATCCAGAAAAGAGAAGGGTGAGGGACGGTTGGCAACATCCGACACAATAAGGCAAAGCTGATTATCAATCAGATCGAATTTGGTGCCAGCTGAGCCGGACAGAGTCTATAGTAATCCAAGATATTTCAGACAAATTTTGAAATAAAAAATTAAAGACCTGCCTAAAGATCTTCGATGTAGAAGGCTACCTGACCCGATGGTGGGTTATTCACCCGACCATCAACCCCGGGGATGGAAAGTTGAAACTGCTCCGGGATGCAAAACTGCTCCCGGAGCCATTCAACATTCGGTCCCGAAAGTGAAGAAGCCTTCACGTCCAAACTCGATTGGGACTCATTAGCCAATTCTCTGACCGGTCTTCCCGAGAAGGAGAAACCCTAGCTATGAAAGTGACTCTAAAGAAGACAAGAACCTCAAGAAAAAAGGACTCGAAAGAAAAGTTAACTTGAGCTGGAGCAACGACCTTGGGTGTAGGGGCAACGATCTGGTAGAGTCCCAGTACCAAGAATAGGGAAAAGTGAAGATTTGGCTGAGAGTGACCCTATATATATAGGATCTATAAACGGTCGAGATGAAAGCGGTCGAATCAAAGATCTATCGGATGATGACATATGGCAACATCTGGGCCGACCATGGATCGGATGGTTCGATACACCTGCCCCAGATTGAACCATGTCATCCCTATCCATGTGAACATCTCCGACCCAATGGCACCCCGACACGTGGTGAAAATCTACATTCCAGAATTAAATCTCGCGATGTCGGTTCACCTTCCCAATGTAATAGCTGGCGTCGGCTCACCTTCTCGATATGATGCATTGTTGGAAAATATGTCCCAAAAGTCAATCGTCAATCTGTTGATGGTTGAGCAACCTTATATTGTAATTGATTTGTTAATAAATAAAATATATTTTTAGTATTTTCATCATAAGTTTTCATCTTCTAATGAACTCTGTTGTTGTGATGAAGTCTTTAAGACTATTTAGGTTCGATAAAGAGAGGATTTATCGATAAGTCCTTAAAATTGTTCATGACCAAATGATAGGCTGTTAATAAGGACGACAGCTTCTATCGAGCATAGGTCGTTGTAGGCCATATAGGTTGGTTATCCTCTTAACCAAGGAGTGTGGAGACACTGGTATTGTTGTGACCCAGGTGGTGTGCCCAAGGCCCAGGGGACCAACACTAAGGCCAAGGTCCATCATTCATGAGGGCTTCATGGAGGCTCTAGGGCTAGTTGGGCCCTAGGTTGAAAGGCTGTGGGCCTTTCGGTTTCTTGAGATCTAGGTTATGTGGGCCTCAAGAGACCAACTCTTTATGGGCCAGGTCTAGGCCCAGGATAGGTGAGATTAGGTCAAGTCATGGGTATACATAGGCTTGGGTTAACCTAATCTTCCATAGAGTTGGTCAAGGAAGTTTTGGGTTTGGGTCACTTAACCCTGTGTTTATATATACATGCACTGTATAGGTTTGATTAAGCCAAGGGAATACAAAAACTCTTTCTTCCAAGTCTCTCTCTCTCTTCTCCCTCTCTCTCCAGCTATTCTCCATGCCCCAGGAGCAAGAAACCCTAAGGTTTCTCACCGCCAGATCCATAGAAGGCAGGAAAGCAGGGGAGGCGCTAGCCCCTCCCCCTTTGTGCCGCCAACCACTTTTGCCTCTCCCTCTCTTGTAGCCATCCAAACATCAGGTTCAGGACTTGGAATCTCTTGCTACGAGGTTGGTACAAGTTTTTCTCAGATCTGGAGTTGATCTGAGGTCGTTTGAGGCACGGGTGAGATCTCCATCAACAGATCTACAGGAAAGGCTGCAGCAGGACAGATCTACAAGGTTTGGTTTTATCTATCTTCTTCCCTATCTAGAATACCTTGATTCAAGATCTATAATTGAAAGTTCTCGATCCAGGCCTGATCTAGTTGGGTACCAGATCTTGGATTTTTTAGAGGTGATCTTAGAGGTGTTCTTCATCTGGAACGAAAGGTTGACGAAGAAGACAGCAACCAGGCTGATTTTGTCAAGGGCCTTCGATCAAGTCCAGAAGTCTCCAGATTTGTTTGTTGCTGGTTTTGCTGCACCCAAGGTCCATGGGAGGAGCTAGGATTGTGCTCCAATAGTTGGTATCAGAGCCACGGTGGTGAGGAAGCGGTTCCAAGCATGAGAAGTTGAAGATCCCAAGTGCTGAAAATTTTCAGCAAGGTACCATCAAGGTATATTCTACACTTCTTGATTTTATATTGCTTGTTTGGCTTGGATCCAGTCATGGGCAGTAATATGAAGGTCAATTTTGAGAAGTTTGATGGCAAAAAAAATTTTTCCATGTAAAAAATTCGGATGGAGGATCTTCTGGTGCAAGCAGATCTGGATCAGGCTTTGGATGAGAAGCCTGAGGGAATGACAGATAGACAGTGAGCATCGTTGGAGAAGAAAGCATGCTCGATGATCAGAGGATGTTTGGCAGATGCGGTGTTATATTCAGTGCTGGAAGAAAAGACCCCGAAGGGCCTTTGGTCGAAGTTGCACAACATATATATAGGGAAGAATATGTGCAACAAGCTAATGCTGAAGAAGAGGTTGTACAATCTTCGAATGTAGGAGGGATCTAATGTGATTGGCCACATTCAGAGGTTCGACCAGTTGTGCACGGAGTTGATGAATATTGGGGTGAAGCTGGATGAGGAGGACAAGTCCCTGTTGCTTTTGTATTCGCTGCCAGGATCATATGACTCTTTGGTGACTACACTGCTCTCCGGCAAGGAGACTCTAGAATATGAGGACATGGTCTCCGTGCTGAGGTCTAATGAGCAAAGAAAAAAGTTGACCAGAGATCGGGCTCCCCAAGAGGGTTTGGCAGTAGGGGAGAGAACAGGTAGAGGCAGAGGTAGAAGCAAGTCCAGGGGGCGGTCCAAGTCCAGGAAGGGAAAGAAAGAGATGAAATGCTTCAAGTACAACGAGTTCGGGCACTTCAAACGAGAATGTCCACTATGGAAGAGCAAGAAGGGAAAAAGAAGTGGCTCAGAATCAGTGAGTGCAGTTGCTGGGCAGCAGGTGGAGGATGATCTACTTATGGTATCAGATGGTCACAGGCATTACACAGAGGAGTGGACACTAGACTCTACGTGCTCACATCACTACACACCACACAGGTCTTGGTTTGCGACATACACCAAGACAGATGAGGGATCAGTGACTCTAGGCGACAATCATCCTTACAAGGTGGCTGGGATAGGAACAATCAGGGTGAGGATGTTTGATGGGATTGTGAGGACATTAACAAATGTAAAGCACATCCCGAAGCTGAAAAAGAATCTGGGTCACTAGGCTACTTGGAGCGCAGTGGATACAGCTTCAGCAGTAGGGCTAGAAGCAGAGTATTAAACATCTTCAATGGAGCTATGGTGGTGATGAGAGGCAGGAGGTTGGACAATAATCTCTATCGCATGGAGGGATCTGTGGTGACTGGAGAGTCTGATGCAGCAGTTGCAGCACAGGACCAGCAGGGGGCTTACAAGATGTGGCACCACCGCCTAGGCCACATAGGTGACAAGGGGCTGAGGGAGTTGAGCAGGAGAGGACTCATCTCTGATCTGGAGGATGGTGCTACAAGGGAGATCTGTGAGCCTTGCCAGATGGGAAAGCAGAGGAGAGTTCAGTTCAACATCAGTACAACCCACAGTGCAGCCCCTCTGGAGTTGGTACACACGGATGTATGGGGACCAGCCTCAGTTTCAGCTAGGAATGGGGCCAGATACTTCATGATCCTGATTGATGATTTCTCAAGGAAACTCTGGATTTACTTCATGAGAGAGAAGTCTGAGGTCTTCACCAAGTTCAAAGTCTGGAGAGCTGAGGTGGAGAAGGAGCAGGGGAGGAGCGTGAAGTGTCTGAGGTCAGACAATGATGGAGAGTACACCAGCAGAGAGTTCCAGGACTACTGTGAGGAGTGTGGGATCAGGAGATACTTCTCAGTTAAGGAGACTCCACAGCAGAATGGGGTGGCCGAGAAGATGAATAGAATACTTCTGGAAAAGGCACGATGCATGAGGCTGCAAGCAGGGCTTCCAAAGGCGTTCTGGGTTGACACAGTTGACGCAGTGGGTTACTTGGTCAATCGGTCACCTCACACCAGGTTGGATGGCAGGCTTCCAGAGGAGGTGTGGTCTGGGAGGACAGTTGGACTGGGCCATCTACAGGTATTTGGGTGCACGGCCTATGTGCACATTGGAGCTGGTGAGCGGAGCAAGCTAGACGCCAGATCATGCAAGACGGTGTTTCTAGGCTATCCACGAGGAGTTAAGGGATACAGGCTGTGGGATCCTTTGGAAAAGAAGGTCATCATTAGTCGGGATGTGACTTTTGATGAGGAGTCAGTCCTACGGAGGCGAGCAGGCATGGAGGAGCAGCAGGAGCAGGAGGAGGTCCAGCAGGGCACTGCTGGACAGCTTACCTCTTTGATTTTGCCTCTTGTAGGTACTACTGGAGGACATAACATTCAGGTGGAGCACCTACCTAAGGTGTCTCCACAGGTGGGAGGACTCGGATGGATGATCGAGGTGAAGAGGTCCAACAGGAGCGAGCTAGACTGAGGACTGATATCGGTGTTGCCCTACACAAGCCCAAGAGGACCATCAGGCAATCAGACCGATATGGCTTTGAGGAGATGCTATCATATGCCCTGGTGACAGTGAATGGAGACCCATATACATATCAAGAGGTTATTGAGAGCCAGGACAGAGAGCGGTGGGTCCAGGCGATGTCCGAGGAGATGCAGTCTCTCCACCAGAACCAGACATGGCGATTGGTGCAGTTGCCACAGGGAAAGAGGCCCATTGGCTGCAAATGGGTCTATAGTCGCAAGGAAGGGCCTTCAGAGCAGGGAGGTATTAGATTCAAGGCAAGGTTAGTGGCCAAGGGATACTCCCAGAAGGAAGGCATCAACTTCAGCGAGGTCTTCTCTCCCGTCGTCAGACATACTTCCGTTAGAGTGCTGCTGAGCGTTGTAGCAGCTCAGGATTTAGAGCTGGAGCAGATGGATGTCAAGACAGTGTTCCTCTATGGGCATTTGGAGGAGAGGATTTACATGGAGCAGTCACCTGGTTTCAGGGATCCAGGATCAGAGAGAAAGGTTTGTTTGTTGCAAAAGTCGCTGTACGGGCTGAAGCAGTCGCTGAGGTAATGGTACAAGCGGTTCGACTCCTATGTGCGTAGCATTGGACTTTCCAGGTGCGAGTTTGATCCCTGTGTTTATGTTCAGTCTCTTGAGGATGGTTCTAAGGTGTTCCTACTCTTGTATGTGGATGACATGCTTATAGAATGCAAGAGTAGGAAGGTTGTACAGGATTTGAAGGCATCCTTATCTCGAGAGTTTGAGATGAAGGATTTGGGCCCTGCAAGGAAGATCCTAGGCATGGAGATTTTCAGAGACCGAGCCTGGAGGGTGCTGCATCTATCTCAGGGGGCTACATACAGAAGGTCTTAGAGAGGTTCGGGATGAAGGGAGCAAAGCCGGCGGAGCTGCCACTTGCCGGTCACTTCAGACTCTCGAAGACCATGATGCCACAGACTGAGGTGGAGGCTCAGGAGATGAAGATAGTTCCTTATGCTTCAGGAGTTGGGAGCTTGATGTATGCGATGGTCTGTTGTAGGCCAGACATCGCTCATGCAGTGAGTCAGGTTAGCAGGTTCATGGCGCAGCCTGGTAGGGAGCACTAGAGAGCTCTGAAGTGGATATTCAGATACCTGGCGGGTTCGATTGGAGTTGGCATCTGCTACGGACAGCAAGGAGGTACAGTGGGATACTCTGACATATCCAGGGAGGCTCAGGGGCTGATTGGCGGTTATGTAGATGCAGACTTCGATGGAGATGTGGATACCTGGAGGTCTACGACAAGCTTCATCTTTAGCCTGTATGGAGGTCCTATTTCTTGGAGATTGAGTTTGCAGCCTATCACGGCCCTATCCACTACAGAGGTGGAGTACATCGGGCTAACAGAAGTAGCTAAGGAGGCAATTTGGCTGAAAGATTTGTTGACAGAGATGGGCCTTACTCAGGAGGCCATTAGAGTGCACTGTGATAGCCAGAGTGCACTTCTATTAGCACAGAACTCAGTCTATCATGCAAGGACAAAGCACATCAACATTCGGTATCATCAGATCAGGAAGCTTGTGGAGGATGGTGAAGTGGAGCTGGTAATGGTACACACCAAGGAGAACCCAGCTGATGCACTTACGAAGGTACTTCCACGGGACAGCTTTCAGAGATGTGTTGAGCTGATTCGACTGATGGACAGAGTGGAGCTGGTTGAGGCCTTGGGACACCAAGGTGGAGATTGTTGTGATCCAGGTGGTGTGCCCAAGGCCCAGGGGACCAAGGCTAAGGCCAAGGTCCATCATTCATGAGGGCTTCATGGAGGCTCTAGGGCTAGTTGGGCCCTAGGTTGAAAGGCTGTGGGCCTTTCGGGTTCTTGAGATCTAGGTTATGTGGTTCTCAAGGGACCAACTCTTTATGGGCCAGGTCTGGGCCCAGGATAGGTGATATTAGGTCAAGTCATGGGTGTACATGGGCTTGGGTTAACCTAATCTCCCATAGAGTTGGTCAAGGGAGTTTTGGGTTTGGGTCACTTGACCCTGTGTT
This sequence comes from Elaeis guineensis, assembly GCF_000442705.2. Lineage (NCBI taxonomy): Eukaryota > Viridiplantae > Streptophyta > Magnoliopsida > Arecales > Arecaceae > Elaeis > Elaeis guineensis. Next base: position 58,797,620 of record NC_025995.2, on the reverse strand, counting down.
TATATATACATGCACTGTATAGGTTTGATTAAGCCAAGAGAATATGAAAACTGTTTCTCCCAAGTCTCTCTCTCTCTTCTCCCTCTCTCCCAGCTATTTTCCATGCCCCAGGAGCAAGAAACCCTAGGGTTTCTTGCTGCCAGGTCCATAGAAGGCAGGAAAGCAGGGGAGGCACTAGCCCCTCCCCCTTTGTGCCGCCAGCCACTTTTGCCCCTCCCTCTCTTGCAGCCACCCAAACATCAGGTCCAGGACTTGGAATCTCTTGCTATGAAGTTGGTACAAGTTTCTCTCAGATCTGGAGTTGATCTGAGGTCGTTTGAGGTACGGGTGAGATCTCCATCAACAGATCTACAGGAAAGGCTGCAGCAAGATAGATCTACAAGATCTGGTTCTATCTACCTTTTTCCCTATCTAAAACATCCTGATTTGAGATCTATGAATTGGAAGACCTCTGTCTAGCCTTGGTTTAGTTACCAGATCTTGGATTTTTTAGAGGTGATCTTAGAGGCGTTCTTCATCTGGAACGAAAAGCTGATGAAGAAGACAGCAACCAGGCTGATTTCGTCAAGGGCCTTCGATCGAGTCCAGAAGTCTCCAGATTTGTTCGTTGCTAGTTCCGCTGCACCTAAGGTCCGTGGGAGGAGTCGGGATCATGCTCCAATAGCTATGGCATATAAGTGAGATATAAGGGTACATCATCATTGAACATGACCAACTCCAGAGCATTCTGCTGTCGAGAATGTCTCTGATGGGATATAGGTATAAGTGTCCCTTAGACCTAAGATCGCCTCAATGACTTGCCAGCAACTTACTGTGCTTTGGTACTAGACTAACTAAATTTTTAATTTAGTGATGGAAGGCTTCTGGGCATAGTCAAGTACTTGCGAAGTCGGAGTGTGATCAAGATGGGATTGACCACTCCAAGAGTTGGAGAAGAATGAGTCGCTGTATTTCAATTTAGTAAAATCTTGGCTAGGGTAATCCATCAGATGAATTTGATATTTTAAAATATAATGTGGACAACCTGATCAGAGTTGACAGTTGAACTCTAAGGTATCCTATGAGCATTTTGGTCAAGGGGATGAATTATATGAAAACTATATCCGCATGGGTTCTAAGGATGTTGTTCTACACATTCGACCTATCCGACCGTCGGATACCATTGCTAGATGGTCACTTCGGTTGGTATAAAAATTTATTTCTATACTATCAGATTAGGTTTAGACCTATGAGGTCACACACATTAGAGTTCATGATCCGATCGGATGGTTGATCAATGATTAAGAATCGTTCTAGGGTTAAACGATCAATACGATTGACATTTAACCTAGTGCAAGTGTTGCAGGACGATCGATTAGCAATTTGATTGCTAATTGGCTTAATTTGATTAAGTCAATGGGTTAAGATTAAGTCTAATTGAATATAATTTAATTATATTCAGTTTGGGCTTGATTGAATCAAGTCCAATTGGTTTATTGGATAAGCCAAGTGCAAGGAAAAACTAGTCCTAATTCAATTAGGACTTGGGTCAACCTAATTTTTAATTTGATTAAAAAATTAAATCAGATTTAAATCTAATTTAATCTGATTAAATTAGGCTCTTAATTAAATTAAGACCTATTTTAATTATGTTGATTTGATTTTGATTTGATTTGGTTTGAAAAATCAAATTTGAACAAGTCATAGATTGAATCCTAGTAAGACTAGAATTTCACCTTGCACCACCTTAGCCCCCCACACCCACTCTCTCTTATCCCACGCCCACTCTCTCTTATTTTGTGCAACAAAACCCTCTCTCCTAGGTCTTCATGCATTCTCAAAACTTTTCTCTCTTTCTCTCTTATATGGAATGTGGTTGTGGACCAAGTCAAAGTAGGAATTAGTTTGGATTTCAAATTCTATGAGATAGAGTTTTAGGAAACCAAAACTCTTTTCTTATGGCACTAATTTTACTCAATTTTTTTTTGATATTTTTGTGACTTTTATGATACATAATATGCACCTTTTATTGGTGGTCCATTGTAGAAAAAGGAGGGGACGCCCAAGAGTTGGGCGCCCCTTGTCTTGCCTTGTTTGGATAATCCTTGACTAAGTATTTGACCTAGACAAGGACTCTTCATATCTCTCTATTTAAAATGAATTTCTTTATGAAATTTTTGTGGAACATAGAGCATTAAGAGACCTTTGGGGCATCTAAAAATCAAAGAGAAAGAGTCTTAGGACATGGAGATCTAATAGACACAATACTAGGTGTCTGGGTTAGAGCAAAGAGAAGAAATAGAGGGTCTTCTTCTAGAGTTGCTGGGTTCATCTCCTCCCTTCCTCCATCTGTCAATTTTCTGAGAGTGTCTCATCTAAAACTTCTTCTCTTACTTCTCATTTTTGAAGAGTCCAAATCAAGAAGAAGGAGGCATCTGATCGACCATCGAAGAAGGATCAGCATAGTACTAGCATACTGTGCTGATTTTCTGGATCAGGACTTCTGATCGTGATTCGTGGGCTCGTAGATGACTCCTAGAGGCCGGACACATGTGCGGCTCACAACATCATCCTCAAACCTGGATCAGCAAAGTTAGAATGTCTAACTTGCAAGGTAATATATCTGATCTATTATATTTTACATACATTAGATGTAGTATAGAAATATATTGATATGATCAACATGTAGTTCTTGCTTTTTATATTTTAATTTTTGATTTAATATCATGTAATAATCATGTAATAGGATCTTAGATCTAGAGATTATCTAATTTTATAAGATAAATTTTGATTTATTTTAGTCTTTCGCTGCCTGATCTTGAAAAAGTTTCAAGATCTAATCCTGAAACCCTAGATCTGGTTCCTTCAATTGGTATCCGAGCCTAGGTTGCTTATTACATGATTATTAATACATGCTTAGATTATTTTTTAAATTAGATCTAATTTATAATCTAATTGTTATATCTAAAATTAAAATTTTTAGATCAATCACGAACTGTAGGTTGTCCTGCCATATGGTTTACCCCTTACAATGCAAAGGTTGTCCTAGTTCGTGTAGATCTATCTTTAATCATAAATTTGTTAGACATGATTTACATTAAATTTATGATTTATTAGATTTAAAAAATATTTAAATATAAAATAAAATCTCTTTGTTAATAATTTTTGTGCAAAGAACCATCATATATTTGTCTGAAAAATTTGCACAGTTTAAAGTTGAAATTATTTCAATTACATGAACCTGTTTAGAATAGATCTAAAGTAGTTTTATGCTTTTTTCACTTGTATTTTGATTATGAATCAAACATGCAACTTTATTGATAGAACCATATTGTAAAAATATTTTACAAACATGAAAATTATTTTCAAAAAGCCGAACCCCAACCCTCAACCCAAAACTTAATTGAGAATTAAGAAGTTGTTTGATTAGGTTCTAGGATTGTGAATTAAAGAACCTAAGACACAAACCATAACACATTGGGTTAATGGGTTAGTGAAAATTAGATCCATTAATTGGGTTAGACCTAAGGTTAGATTAAAGATGGACTTAATTAGAGAATTGGCTAAATCTAATCAATTATTGTCTTAGATTAGGTCAAGGATTCTCTAGATCAATTACAATAGTTGTAGTTGGTCAAGTCCATGTCTTTAACGAGAACCAAATGGACTTGATTTTTGGCTAAACGGTCTAGCACAAACTGTTAGGTTGATCTAATTGAAACTAATTAAACCAGTTGGTGTCTAAGGTAAACCAGACCGGTAGTTTTTAATTGACAGCCCGCTTACCTGGTCATTTCTGATGGTATCTAAAGTAAGCTTACCTGACCTCTTGGTGAAATTATATTTTGATCAGATCACTTGACTATTCAAGCTGACCCATGTCAGCTAGGTAAATCAGTGTGACTGATTTAGGTGCTCCTAGACCAGCCCTTTTAATGGTCTTCTTTAAGCTGACTTGGTGATGCCAGTGGGAGGATCATGATAAGCTGGTTTATTTGACCTCCTCCTCTAAATCAATTAAATCTTCTAAAATTATTAGGTCCTTAAAATGAAATAGTTATGGTGATAACTAGATCATAGCCTCCCATTAAGTGAATGATAATGGGTCCATCAGTTGGATAATCATTGGAGGCCCAAAGGCCTGATGCTTATCGGTTGATGGAATTGTCATTCATAATATTATTTCTTGACTGCATCTTTTTAAATGATGGTTAGGTTAGCCAACCAAAATTAGGCCTAATCATTCATTGGCTAGATGGGCCAAGTATGGTCATGTTAATGGTTGAACCTAACTAGACCTTTTCAGTAGAGGCCAAAGCCTACTGATTAGGGACTGGGGCAAAATTAAAATTACTAAAAATTATTTAGAAAAATAATTGGTTATGAACCTATCCTTTGATGTACATGGGTTGGCAAACCAAAGTTGGGCTTGTGTGCAGTCTAAGTGGATTCTAGTACCCACTAAGGAATTAGGATAATTCCTCGAATTGGAGGTAGAGGCTACCAATTCGAATAAAATAGTGGGAGAAATTTTTTGATTAAAGTTCAAATCTTTAGGTTTAATGAATCAATTACTAATTAGGTCTTGCTTTTTTTTGTACAGATATGGCCACTTCCCTATCGCTCTGATCATTGTTGGATAATGAAATTTTGGTGGGACCCAACTTCGGTAGCTGGTACCGAAAGTTGAAGATAGTCCTGGAGCATGAATGGATCCTATATGTGATAACGGATCCTGCACTTGAAGAGCCAGCTGCCAATGCACATAGAACAGTAAGAGATACTTACTAGAAGTGGCTCAGTGACTGAACCATGGTGCACTGCATCATGCTGGCTGTCATGAGCGACGAGTTCAGTCATAGATTTGAGACGACTCAGCCAAAGGACATGCTTCAAGTGTTGGAGGATGCCTTTGGCACATCCGATGACATGGAGAGGCACAAGACTAGTTGTGCCATCTTCAATGCCAAAATATGAGATGGTGCCTCTATCACTAATCATGTATTGTACATGATCGAGCTGATGGAGCATTTGAGCAAGCTCGACTTTTCCTGAAGTAAATTTCAGTGCAGGGGTAAAACGATAATTTTAAAACTTTTCAAAATTATAATTTTATAGTAAAAATTATTAATTAATCTAATTAATTAACATGTATTAATTTACAAGGATCTAAATATGATATATATAGCATGCATTTAAATTTGAAATTTCAAATTCTACAGTAAACATTTTATTGTTATGTGTTCAGAACACATTACCTTCGTGCAGGTAGTCGATCGCTGCAGTCTGATCACCGTCGAAAAGGTCTGATCATTGCAATGCAGCCACATAGTATGTCTGATCTCTGTAGATCATCCACATGAAGCTCTCGATCTGATTGGCTCCTCTCGAATGCTAGTTCATTGCAGAACCCTTTCGATGGTCGATACTGATCGAACTCCTTCGATTAGTGTCTGCCGACTCCTTGAATACTCTGGATCATCAACAAATGTGCTTGAGAGATTGATGAAGTTCTTCCTGAAGTCTGGTGGGCTCACGACACTCGTAGCTCACCTTCTCACTTCCCGAATCCTAGGCAGAAACCCTAGGGTACTCACAGAAGACCCTGCGCCCTTTCTCTCTTCTTTTCTTTTCTCTTCTTTTCTTTTCTTTTCTCATGCAGAAGGCCTTTCTCATGCCATACTTTCTCTCTAAGAAAGTCATGTACATGCCCCACCTTCTCTTCCCTTTTTAAAATAGTGCAAGACTGCGTCTTCACCATGTGAGAGGATAAAGCTAGGTGGTTGCTTACTTGAATTCAAATCGAATTTGAATTCAAATGCCAACCAACCTATCCTTATCCACTCAAGGTGAGAGAAGAGAGGGGCGTGGGCTCTATGTGCATGGAGAGTCTACACGAGAAATATTTTCTCGTGTAGAGCAAGGGGCGCACAAATAGATAAGGTGGCGCACGGGTTAGTTGCCCATTCAAATTCAAACATCATTTGAATTTGAATGGCCAACCAACCAATCTTTATCCACCCAAATGGTGCACTAGGGAGGGGTGTGGGAAGGCTTCTGCATGGAAAAAATTCATGAGAACTTGTTTCTCATGAATTCAAATAGGCACAGGTGGGTGAGGTGGCGTAGGGAGATAAGTCAAAGGTGGTTTGAAATTTTAAACCAATCTAATTGAACCAACTTTATCAAAATAGGTTAGGCACAATTAGACTAAGTTAAACCCAACACAATTAGGCTTAATTAGGTTCAATAAAATCTTAATCAAATCAGAAATTGACTAAGCCAACCCTTGAGCAGATCAGGGACTAAACCACCTTGGCGATTAGGTCAACTCTTAACCTAATCGGGTCAAATCCAACTGAATCCAATTCAATTTGACTTGATCCAAAAATAATTACTCAATCAAATTGAGTTAATTAATGATCAAATTACTAATTAAACTTCTCATAAATATTGAGTCCAAATCTGATGGGCAATCGGGCATCAAAGTCCATCGATATGAAATCCTGATTGAAAAGTCCCAAACCAGTGGGACTTTTACCCCGATACCCAAAATTTGTGGAACTTGTGATCAGAGAATCCTGATTCTCGATCACAGAGTCCCAAATATGTAAGACTCAAAGTTCCTAACATTAGGACTCTTGATCGAAGAGTCCCAGTCTAATGGGACTCTTCACCAGCCATCAGATCAGATAGGAACCTCTAACGTGTGTGACCCCGCAGGTTCGAACCTAAGCTGGTAGCACAGGAACCAATTTCTGTACTAATCAAAGTGACCATCTAGCAATGGTACCCGACATTCAGATAGGTCGAATAGGCACAATCGCAACATTTAGAACCTACGCGAATATGGTTACTGTATAATTCATCCCTTTTGATCGATGACTCAGGGTTAAACTGTCAACCCTGATCAGATCATCTAAATCATGCTCAACTCAAATAGTCCTGTGACTCCTCACTAGGACTACCCTAGTCAAGATTTTGCTAAATTGAAACATGACTGTACACAGCTCCTAAACTGGAGTGGTCAATCCCATCTTGACACACGCACTGACAAGTCAAGTACTTGACTACCCTTGCAGCCTTCCGTCACTGAATTAAAAATTCAGGTAGTCCAGTGCCTAAGTACAGTGAGTTGCTTACAAGTCACCATGGTGGTCTCAGATCGGAGGGACAGTTATACCCATATCCCATCAGAGCAAATCTTGACAGCAAAAAAAGCTCCGGAGTCGGTCACGTTCAGTGCAGATATACCCTTACATCTCACTTGTACGCCATACCAGTGTCTCTATACTCCTTGATTAAGAGGACAACCAACCCATATGGCATACAACAACCTATGCTTGATAAATGTTGTTGTCCTTGATAACAACGTATCATTTGGTCGTGAACTGATTTAAGGACTAAACTACAAATCCTCCTTTGTTGAGTCTAAATAGTCTTAAGAATTTCACCACAACACAGGAGTATATTAGAAGATGAAACAATTTATGATGAAAGATACCAAAATAACTTTTATTTATTTATAATTCATATACTAATACAAGAAAGAGTACAACCGTCAAAAGGCTGACGATTGACTTTGGGATACTATTCCCAACAATCTCCAACTTGACCTAAAGCCAATCGGTGCAGTATCTAATACCCATCTTCTGTTGGAAAATGTGTCCCAAAAAGCCAATCGTCAAGCTGTTGATGGTTGAGCAACCAAGTATTGTAATTGATTTGTTAATAAATAAAATATATTTGGCATCTTCATCATAAGCTTTCATCTTCTAATGAACTCCGTTGTTATGATGAAGTCCTTAGGACTATTTAGATTCGATAAAGAGAGGATTTATCGATTAGTTCTTAAAACTGTTCACGACCAAATGATAAGCTGTTAATAAGGACGACAGCTTTTATCGAGCATAGGTCACCGTAGGCCATATGGGTTAGTTGTCCTCTTAACCAAAGAGTGTGGAGACACTGGTATGGCATACAGGTGAGATGTAAGGGTACATCATCATTGAACGTGACCAACTCCAGAGCATTCTGCTGTCGAGAATGTTTCTGATGAGATATAGGTATAAGTGTCCCTTAGACTTGAAATCGCCTCAGTGACTTGCAAGCAACTCACTGTGCTTTGGTACTGGACTAACTGAATTTCTAATTCAGGGATGGAAGGCTTCTGGACACAGTCAAGTACTTGCGAAGTCAGAGTGTGATCGAGATGGGATTGATCACTCCAAGAGTTGGAGAAGAATGAGTCGCTGTATTTCAATTTAGCAAAACCTTGGCCAGGGTAATCCATCAGATGGATTTGATATTTCGAAATACAATGTGGACAACCTGATCAGAGTTGACAGTGAAACTCTGGGGTGTCCTATGATCATTTTGGTCAAGGAGATGAATTATATAAAAACTATATCCGCATGGGTTCTAAGGATGTTGTTCTAAACATTCGACCTATCCGGTCGTCGGGTACCATTGCTAGATGGTCACTTCGATTGGTATAGAAATTTGTTCCTATGCTACTGGCTTAGGTTCGGACCTATGAGGTCACACACATTAGAGTTCATGATCCGATCGGATGGTTGATCAACGATTAAGAATCATTCTAGGGTTAAATGATCAATACGATTGACATTTAACCCAGTACAAGTGTTGCAGGAGAATCGATTAGCAATTTGATTGCTAATTGGCTTAATTTGATTAAGCCAATAGACTGAGATTAAGTCTAATTAAATATGATTTAATTAGATTTGGTTTGGGCTTGATTGGATCAAGTCCAATTGGTTTATTGGATAAGCCAAGTGCAAGGAAAAACTAGTCCTAGTTCAACTAGGACTTGGGTCAATCTAATTTCTAATTTGATTAAAAAATTAAATCAGATTTAAATCTAATTTAATCTGATTAAATTAGGTTTTTAATTAGGTTAAGACCTATTTTAATTGGGTTGATCTAATTTTGATTTGATTTGGTTTGGGAAACCAAATTAAAACAAGTCATAAGACAGAATCCTAGTAAGACTAGGATTCCACCTTGCGCCACATAAGCCTTCTCCATGCCCTCTCTCTTATTCAACACCAATCTCCACTTATTTTGTGTGACAAAAGCCCTCTCCCAGATCTCTCCCACGTTCACAAAAGGTCTCCTCTCTTCTTTCTTACATGGAAGGTAGTTTGGATCAAATCTAAAAGGAATAAGTTTGGATTTCGAATTCTATGAGATAGAGTTTTAGAAATCCAAAACTCTTTCAATTTTGCACCGAATTTATCCAAATTTTTTTTAGAATTTTTATGGCTTTTAGGGTTTATATTGTGCACCATTTTAAAGTGATCCATGTATAAAAATATGAAGGAGGTGCTCAGGAGTTGGACGTCCCTTAAATTGCCATGTTTGGATAAGCCTTGACTAGGTGTTTGACCTAGACAAGGACTCAATCATATCTCTCTATATAAGATGAGTTTCTTCATAAAATCTTAGGACAAGACAGAGATTTGAGAGATCTTTGTGCCATCCAAAAATCAGAGAGAAATACCTTTGGGTCGTGGAGATATAAAAGATGCAAGTTTGGGTGTCTAGAGAGAAAAACGTGAAGAAGAAGAGGGTCTTCTTCTAGGGTTTTTGTTTTCATATCATTCCTCCCTCCATCTTGAGTTTTCTGAGAGTGTCTCAGATCTGAAACTCCTCCTTCTACTTTCTATCTTTGGAAGAGTCCAAATCAAGAAGAAGGAGGCACCTGATCAACCATCAAAGAAGGATCAGCGCAGTACTAGCATACTGTGCTGATTTCCTGAAGCAGGACTTCTGATCGAGATTCGTGGGCTCGTGTGGACGACTCCTAGAGGCCGGATGCGTGTGTGGCTTGCAACATCATCCTCAAGCCCAGATCAACAAGGTTAGAGCATCTAACTTGTAAGGTAATAGATCTGATCTATTGTTTAATACATACATTAGATGTAGTATAGAAACATGTTGATATGATCAACATGTAGTTCATGCTATATTTATATATTTTAATTTTTGATTTAATACTATGTAATAATCATGTAATAGGATCTTAGATCTAAGAATTTTCTAATTTTAGAAAATAAATTTTGATTTATTTTAGTCTTCTGCTGTATGATCTTGAAAAAGTTTCAAGATCTAACCCTGAAACCCTAGATCTGGTTCCTTCAATTGGTATCAGAGCGAGGTTCTTTATTACATGATTATTGATATATGCTTAGATTATTTTTTAGATTAGATCTAATTTATAATCTGATTATTAAATCTAAAATTAAAATTTTAGATCAATCACAAACTGCAAGGTTGTCCTGCTGTAAGGTTTACCCCTTACAGTGCAAAGGTTGTCCTAGTTTGTATAGATCTATCTTTAATCATAAATTTGTTAGATATGATCTAGATTAAATTTATGATTTATTAAATTTAAAAGATGTTTAAATCTGAAATAAAATCTCTTTGTTAATAATTTTTGTGCAAAGAAATTGTTTAAAGTTGAAATTGTTTCAATTACATGAACCTGTTTAGATTAGATCTAAAGTAGTTTCATGTTTATTTCACTTGCATCTTGATTATGAATCAAACATGCAATATGGTTGGTAGAATCATATTGTAAAATTATTTTACAAATATGAAAATTATTTTTTGAAAAGCCAAACCCAATCCTCAGCCCAAAACTTAATTAAGAATTAAGAAGTTATTTGAATAGGTTCTAGGATTGTGAATTGAAGAACCTAAGACACAAATCATAGCACATTGGGTTAATGGGTTAGTGGGAATTAGGTCCATTAATTGGGTTAGACCTATGGTTAGATTAAAGATGGACTTAATTAGAGAATTGACTAAATCTAATCAATTGTTGTCTTAGATTAGGTCAAAGATTCTCTAGATCAATTACAATAGTTATAGTTGGTCAAGTCCATGTCTTTAACGAGAACCAAATGGACTTGATTCTTAGCTAAGCGGTCTAGCACGAACTGTTAGGTTGATCTAATCAAAACTAATTAAATCAGTTGGTGTCTAAGGTAAACCAGACCGGTAGTTTTTAATTGGGAGCCTGCTTATCTGGCCATTTCTGATGGTGTCTAAGGCAAGCTTTGGCAGACCCTCCCACTGATCGAACTTACCTGGCCTCTTGGTGAAATTATGTTTTGATCGGATCACTTGACTATTCGAGCTGACCCATGTCAGCTAGGTAAATCAGTGTGACTGATTTAGGTGCTCCTAGACCAGCCTTGTTCTCCCTTAAGTTGACTTGGTGAAGCCAGTGGGAGGATTATGATAAGCTGGTTCATCTGACTTCATCCTCTATATTATTTAAATCCACTAAAATTATTAGGTCCTTAAAATGATAAAGTTATGGAGATAACTGAATCATAGCCTCCCATTAAGGTGTTTGATAATGAGTCCATTAACTCAATAATCATTGCAGACCCAAAGGCCTGGTGCTTGTTGACTAATGGAATTATCACTCATCATATGACGACTTGGAAGTGTCTCTCTAATGGTGGTTAGGTGAGCCAACCAAAGTTGGGCTTAATCATTCATTGGTTAGATACACCATGTATGATCATGTTAATGGTTGGACCTAACTGGATCCTTACAGTGGAGGCCAAAGCCTATTGATTAGGTTTCTGGGGCAAAATTAAAATTACTAGAAATTGTTTAGAGAAACAATTGGTTATGAACCTATCCTTAGATGTACATGGGTTGACCAACCAAAGTTGGGCTTGTGTGCAGTCTAAGTGGATTCTAGTACCCGCTAAGAAATTAGGATAATTCTTCGAATTGGAGGTAGAGGCTACCAATTCGAATAAAATAGTGAGAGAAACCTTTTGATTAAAGTCCAAATCTTTAGGTTTAATGAATCAATTACTAATTAGGTTATGGTTCTCCTTTGTGCAAATATGGCCACTTCCCTATCGCTCCGATCATTGTTGGACAATGATAAGTTGGTGGGACCCAACTTCGGTAGCTGGTACCGAAAGTTGAAGATAGTCCTAGAGCATAAACGGATCCTATATGTGATAATGGATCCTGCACCTGAGGAGTCAGTTGTCAATGCATGTGGAACAGTCAGAGACACTTACCAGAAGTGGCTCAGTGATCAGACCATGGTGCGCTGTATCATGCTGGCTACCATGAGCGACGAGTTCAGTCGCAGATTCGAGATGACTTAGCCAAAGGACATGCTTCAAGTGTTGGAGGATGCCTTTAGCACACCCGATGACGTAGAGAGGTACAAGACTCATTGTGCCATCTTCAACGCCAAAATACGGGATGGTGCCTCTGTCACTGATCATGTATTGTACATGATCGAGCTGATGGAAAGATTGAGCAAGCTCGGCTTTCCCTTTCATGAGCAGCTTGGGAAAGATGCAATACTGAACTCGCTGCCCAAGTCTTATCTCCCATTCCTCACTCATTATAGAATGACAAAGCCTGAAGTAAACTACCGCGGATTACTGGGGTTGCTTCAGAACTTTGAGAAGGATCACCAACTCCTCAAGGAGTCGGTGAACTCAGTGGGAGGTTCGTCTTCTGGTTCTCGATCCTTTGAGAAAGGGAAGAAGAACAAGAAGAAGAAAGTGAAGAAGGTGCAAGTTCAGGCTGGGACATCAGTGCAGAGCCAGACCAAAAAGATCAAGCCTGATAAGAGTCTATTCAACCAGCAAGCACCCTAGATTAGATAGTGTGTTAGATATCTACTTATGGCACTGTAGGCTAGGTCATATAAACAAGAACAGAATAAATAGGTTGACTCAAGAGGGAATCCTCGAAGTTAGTGATTATGAATCACTACCATCCTGTGAGTCCTGTCTTCTTGGTAAAATGACCAAGTCACCTTTTACTGGAAAAGGTGAGAGAGCTACTGAGCTCTTGGGACTAATACATACTGATGTATGCAGACCCATGAGCACCAGTGCTAGAGGTGGATATTTCTACTTCATAACTTTCACGGATGACCTATACCGATATGGATATGTCTATCTGATGAAACATAAGTCGGATTCATTTGAAATGTTCAAATGGTTTTAAAGTGAAGTAAAAAATAAACTGGGAAGAGTATTAAAACTCTTCGATCTGATTGAGGAGGAGAATACCTTTCTAGTGAGTTTCTCACATATCTAGGAGAATGAGATTCTCTCCCAATGGACTCCTCCAGGAACACCACAGCATAATGGTGTATCTGAAAGGAGGAATCAGACTCTGTTAGACATGGTCCGATCCATGATGAGTTTTGCTAGCCTGCCGATATCCTTCTGGGGATATGCACTCGAATCGGCCAGTTATCTGTTAAATAGGGTTCCAAGTAAGTCTGTAATTAAGACTCCATATGAGATATGGACGGGACGTAAGCCAGCACTTTCACACCTTAGGGTCTGGGGGTGCCCGGCTTATGTCAAACGATTAGTCACAGACAAACTTGGACCTAGGTCTGACAAATGCTCATTCATAGGGTACCCCAAAGAGACAAAAGGATATTTTTTCTACCATGCTGATGAACAAAAGGTGTTCGTCAGCCTTAAGGCAATCTTTTTAGAAAAGGAGTTCCTTGGTGAAGGAACCGTTGCCTCTAAGATTGAACTTGATGAAGTTCAACAGGTAGAAGGACCGACACCAATAGCTGAACCTGAGTCTGATATGATTAGATCATATTCGGAGCCCAATGTACCTGCACCATTAAGGCGATCTGGTAGAGTACCGCATCAACCAGACAGATACTACGGTTTCTTGGTCCGGGATGGTGATCCCATCGAACTTGATGAGAATAATGAGGATCCGATCACCTATATGGATGCAATGCAGAGACCTGATTCCGAGAAATGGCTTGAAGCCATGAAATCCGAAATGGAGTCCATGAAGGTCAACGATGTATGGACATTGGTTGACCCACCTGAAGGGGTTAAACCCATTAGGTGTAAATGGGTATTCAAAAGAAAAAGGGGCGTAGAAGGAAAGGTGGAGACCTATAAAGCCTGTCTGGTTGTCAAGGGATATCATCAACATTATGGTATTAACTATGACAAGATATTTTTTTCTGTGGTAATGCTCAAATCCATTCGGATAATGCTTGCAATAGCTGCCCATCTGGATTATGAGATCTAGCAAATAGATGTAAAGACAGCTTTCCTGAATGGAGAGCTGACCGAAGAAGTGTATATGATACAACCTGAGAGGTTTACATCCACAGATGAGTCCAAGGTGTGCAAGCTTCAGAGATCTATTTATGGATTGAAGCAAGCTTCTCAGAGTTGGAACATGCATTTTGATAAGGTGATCAAAACGTATGGCTTCATTAAGAATGGAGAAGAGCTCTGCATCTATAAATGGGCAAATGGTCTAGTTGTGGTATTCCTTGTCTTGTACGTGGATGATATTCTCTTAATCGGGAATGACATCCCCACACTACAGAAAATAAAAATTTGGTTGTCATCGCAGTTCTCCATGAAGGACTTGGGTGAAGCATCCTACATCCTAAGGATAAAGATCTATAGGGATAGATCTAAAAAGATGCTTGAGTTATCCCAGTCTATGTACATAGACACTGTGCTGAAGAAGTTCAGCATGGAGAATTTCAAGAAGGGCTATCTACCGATAGGCCAAAAAATTTCTCTCTCTAAGAAGGATTGTCCGACAACTCCTGAAGAGAGAGAGCGTATGAGTAGAGTCCCATATGCTTCAGCCGTGGGATCTATCATGTACGCCATGACATGTACAAGACCAGATGTGGCATACTCACTAGGAGTAGTGAGTAGATACCAATCTGATCCTGGAGAAAACCACTGGAAAGTGGTTAAAGCCATCCTTAAGTATTTGAGAAATACTAAGAACCAATGGTTGATTTATGGCGAGTCAGATCTGAAACTTGTGGGGTTCACAGACTCCAGCTTCCAATCTGACCATGATGACAGCAGGAGTGTGTCGGGTTATATCTTTACTCTGAATGGTGGAGCCATCTGTTGGAAGAGTTCCAAGCAGCATACTGTGGCAGACTCTGTTTGTGAAGCGGAGTACATCGCAGCATCAGATGCTGCGAAGGAAGCTGTGTGGCTGAGAAAATTCATCAACGAGCTCGGAGTAGCACCCTCCCTCGATGGTCCAGTCCTGCTCTACTGCGACAGCACTGGTGCCATAGCTCAGGTGAAGGAACCCAAAGCCATCAGCGGACGAAGCACATCTTGCACCGCTTCCACCTGGTCCGGGAGATCGTAGATCGAGGTGACGTCGACCTTCAGAAGATCGACGGAAAGGAGAACCTAGCCGACCCCTTCACTAAAGCCCTGGAAATAAAGGAGTTTGACAACCACAAGTCGAAGATGGGTATTAGATACTGTGCCGAGTGGCTTTAGGACAAGTGGGAGTTGTTGGGAAATGTGTCCCAAAAAGCCAATCGTCAAGCTGTTGATGGTTGAGCAACCAAGTATTGTAATTGATTTGTTAATAAATAAAATATATTTGACATCTTCATCATAAGCTTTCATCTTCTAATAAACTCCGTTGTTATGATGAAGTCCTTCGGACTATTTAGATTTGATAAAGAGAGGATTTATCGATTAGTTCTTAAAATTGTTCACGACCAAATGATAAGCTGTTAATAAGGATGATAGCTTCTATCGAGCATAGGTCACTGTAGGCCATATGGGTTGGTTGTCCTCTTAACCAAAGAGTGTGGAGACACTGGTATGGCATACAGGTGAGATGTAAGGGTACATCATCATTGAACGTGACCAACTCCAGAGCATTCTGCTGTCGAGAATGTTTCTGATGGGATATAGGTATAAGTGTCCCTTAGACTTGAAATCGCCTCAGTGACTTGCAAGCAACTCACTGTGCTTTGGTACTGGACTAACTGAATTTTTAATTCAGGGACGGAAGGCTTCTGGGCACAGTCAAGTATTTGCGAAGTCAGAGTGTGATCGAGATGGGATTGATCACTCCAAGAGTTGGAGAAAAATGAGTCGCTGTATTTCAATTTAGCAAAACCTTGGCCAGGATAATCCATCAGATGGATTTGATATTTCGAAATACAATGTGGACAACCTGATCAGAGTTGATAGTTAAACTCTGGGGTATCCTATGATTATTTTGGTCAAGGGGATGAATTATATAAAAACTATATCCGCATGGGTTCTAAGGATGTTGTTCTACACATTCGACCTATCCGGTCGTCGGGTACCATTGCTAGATGGTCACTTTAATTGGTATAGAAATTTGTTCTTATGCTACCGACTAAGATTCGGACCTATGAGGTCACACACATTAGAGCTCATGATCCGATCGGATGGTTGATCAACGATTAAGAATCGTTCTAGGGTTAAATGATCAATACGATTGACATTTAACCCAGTACAAGTGTTGCAGGAGGATCGATTAGCAATTTGATTGCTAATTGGCTTAATTTGATTAAGCCAATAGGCTGAGATTAAGTCTAATTAAATATGATTTAATTAGATTTAGTTTGGGCTTGATTGGATCAAGTCCAATTGGTTTATTGGATAAGCCAAGTGCAAGGAAAAACTAGTCTTAGTTCAACTAGGACTTGGGTCAATCTAATTTCTAATTTGATTAAAAATTAAATCAGATTTAAATCTAATTTAATCTAATTAAATTAGGTTCTTAATTGAGTTAAGACCTATTTTAATTGGGTTGATCTAATTTTGATTTGATTTGATTTGGAAAAGCAAATTAAAACAAGTCATAAGACAAATCCTAGTAAGACTAGGATTCCACCTTGCGCCACATAAGCCTTCTCCACGCCCTCTCTCTTATTCAACGCCAATCTCCACTTATTTTGTGTGACAAAAGCCCTCTCCCAGATCTCTCCCACGTTCACAAAAGGTCTCCTCTCTTCTTTCTTACATGGAAGGTGGTTTGGATCAAATCTAAAAGGAATAAGTTTGGATTTCGAATTCTATGAGATAGAGTTTTAGAAATCCAAAACTCTTTCAATTTTGCATCGAATTTATCCAATTTTTTTTTGGAATTTTCATGGCTTTTAGGGTTTACATTGTGCACCCTTTTTTAGTAATCCATGCATAAAAATATGAAGGAGGTGCTCAAGAGTTGGGCGTCCCTTAAATTGCCATGTTTGGATAAGCCTTGACTAGGTGTTTGACCTAGACAAGGACTCTATCATATCTCTCTATATAAGATGAGTTTCTTTGTGAAATTTTAGGAGAAGACAGAGATTTTAGAGACCTTTGCGCCATCCAAAAATTAAAGAGAAATACCTTTGGGTCGTGGAGATATAAAAGATGCAAGTTTGGGTGTCTAGAGAGAAAAACGTGAAGAAGAAGAGGGTCTTCTTCTAGGGTTTTTGTTTTCATATCTTTCCTCCCTCCATCTTGAGTTTTCTGAGAGTGTCTCAGATCTGAAACTCCTCCTTCTACTTCTATCTTTGAAAGAGTCCAAATCAAGAAGAAGGAGGCACTTGATCAACCATCAAAGAAGGATCAGCGCAGTACTAGCATACTGTGCTGATTTCCTGAAGCAGGACTTACTGTGCTGATTTCCTAAAGCAGGACTTCTGATCGAGATTCGTGGGCTCGTGTGGATGACTCCTAGAGGCCGGATGCATGTGCAGCTTGCAACATCATCCTCAAGCCCAGATCAACAAGGTTAGAGCATCTAACTTGCAAGGTAATAGATCTGATCTATTGTTTAATACATACATTAGATGTAGTATAGAAACATGTTGATATGATCAACATGTAGTTCATGCTATATTTATATATTTTAATTTTTGATTTAATGCTATGTAATAATCATGTAATAGGATCTTAGATCTAGGGATTTTTTAATTTTAGAAAATAAATTTTGATTTATTTTAGTCTTCCACTGTATGATCTTGAAAAAGTTTCAAGATCTAACCCTGAAACCCTAGATCTTGTTCCTTCATCTTCGACTTGAAGTCGTCGAACTCCTTCACCGCAATGGCTTTAGTAAATGGGTCGGCCAGGTTCTCCTTTCCATCGATCTTCTGAAGGTCGACGTCACCTCGATCCACAATTTCTCGGATGAGATGGTAGCGGCACAGAATATGCTTCGTCCGCTGGCATGCCTTCGGTTCCTTCGCCTGAGCTATGGCTTCAGAGCTGTCACAATAGAGCAGAACTGGACCAACAATGGAGGGTGCTACTCCGAGCTCGGTGATGAATTTTCTCAGCCACACTGCTTCTTTGGCAGCATCTGATGCAGCGACATACTCTGCCTCGCAAACTGAATCAGCCACAGTGTGCTGCTTGAAACTCTTCCAGCAGACAGCCCTACCATTAAGGGTAAAAATAAATCCCGACACACTCTCGCTGTCATCATGATCAGACTAAAAATTGAAGTCTGTAAACCCCATAAGTCTCAAGTCTGATTCACCATAAACAAGCCACTGTTCCTTAGTATTTCTTAAATACTTCAGGATGGTTTTAATAACCTTTCAGTGATTCTCCCCTGAATCAGATTGGTATCTACTCACTACCCCTAGTGAGTATGCCACATCTGGGCGTGTACATGTCATGGCGTACATGATAGATCCCACTACTGAAGCATATAAAATTCTACCCATACACTCTCTCTCTTGAGGTGTTGTCGGACAATCCCTCTTCGAGAGAGAAATTCCATGGTCTATCGGTAGATAGCCTTTCTTGGAATTCTCCATACTGAATCTTTTCAGCATAGTATCAATGTACGTAGACTAGGATAAGCCAAGCAACCTTTTAGATCTATCCCTATAGATCCTCATCCCTAGGATGTAGGAAGCTTCTCCCAGATCCTTCATGGAGAACTGTGACGATAGCCAAATCTTTATTCCCTGTAATGCAGGGACATCATTTTCGATTAAGAGAATGTTATCCACATACAATACAAGAAATATCACTACTGGATCATTAGCCCACTTATAAATGCAGGGCTCTTCTCCGTTCTTAACGAAGTCATACATTTTGATCGTCCTATCAAAACGTATGTTCCAACTCCGGGATACCTGCTTAAGTCCATAAATCGACCTATATAGCCTGCACACCTTAGACTCATCTGTGGATGTGAACCCTTTAGGTTGTATCATATACACCTCTTCGTCCAGCTCTCCATTTAGAAAAGCTATCTTCACATCCATCTGCCAAATTTTATAGTCCAGATGGACAGCTATCGCAAGCATAATCCGAATGGATTTGATCATTACCACAGGAGAAAACATCTCATCATAGTCTATACCATAACGTTAATGATATCCCTTGGCAACCAGACGGGCTTTATAGGTCTCCACCTTTCCGTCTGTGCCCCTCTTCCTCTTGAAGACCCACTTACACCTTATGGGTTTTACTCCTTCAGGTGGGTCAACCAATGTCCACACATCGTTGACCTTCATGGACTCCATTTCGGATTTCATGGCCTCTAGCCATTTCTCAGAGTCAGATCTCTGCATTGCATCCACGTAGGTGATCGGATCCTCATCATTTTTATCAAGTTCGACAAGATTGCTATCCCAGACCAAGAAACCATAGTATCTGTTCGGTTGATGTGGTACCCTACCAGACCGTCTTAAGAGTGCAGGAAGAATGGGCTTCGAATCTAATCTAACCAAAATCGGTTCAGGTTCAGCAACTTGTGTCAGTTTTTCCACCTGTCGAACTTCCTCAAGTTCGACCTTAGAGACAACAGTCCCTTCACCAAGGAACTCTTTTTTCAAAAAGATTGCCTTAAGACTGACAAACACCTTTTGCTCATTAGCTAGGTAGAAATAATACCTTTTGGTCTCTTTTGGGTACCTTATGAAATAACACTTGTCAGACCTAGGTCCAAGCTTGTTCGTAATTAAACATTTAACATAAGCCGGACACCCCCAAACCCTAAGGTGCGAGAGTACTGGCTTACTTCTTATCCATATCTCATAAGGTGTTTTGGTTATAGACTTACTCAGAACCCTATTTAGAAGGTAACAAGTCGATTCGAGCGCATATCCCCAAAGGGAGATCGGCAGACCAGCAAATCCCATCATGGATCGAACCATGTCCAACAAGATCTGATTCTTTCTTTCAGACACACCATTATGCTGTGGTGTTTCAGGAGGAGTCCACTGAGAGAGAATCCCATTCTCCTCAAGATATGTCAGAAACTCATTGGAAAGGTATTCACCTTCTCGATCAGATCGAAGAGTTTTAATACACTTCTCAGTTTGTTTTTTTACCTCATTTCGGAATAATTTGAACATTTCGAACAACTTTGACTTATGCTTCATTAAGTAGACATACCCATACTTCGATAGGTCGTCTGTGAAGATTATGAAGTAGAAATATCCACCTCTTGCACTTGAGCTCATGGGTCCACATACATCAGAATGTATCAGACCTAAGAGTTCACTGGCTCGCTCATCTTTTTCAGTAAAAGGTGATTTGGTCATCTTCCCAAGAAGATAGGACTCACAGGTTGGAAGTGATTCACAATCACCAACTTCAAAAATTTCTTCTTGAGCCAACCTATTTATCCTGTTCTTATTGATATGACCTAGCCTACAGTGCCAAAGATAGACTTCTGACATATTATCCATTCTAAGGCGTTTACCGGAGGTTTGAACCATATTAACAGGCTGTGATAGTAAGTAAATTTCATTATTTAGTTGTTCAACAAACATTGTAACACCATTTAAAATGATATTGCAAACATTTCTTTTTATTAAAAATTCATAACTCTACATGGCCAAAAGGCCTACAGAAATAATATTTAATAAAAAACTTGGACGATAGTGACATTCACTCAGCATTACATTACGAGAGTTGATTACAAGGTTCATGATTCTTAAAGCTAGAACTGGAACTTTACTTCCATCTCTAACGTTCAGGAACCTCTCACCTTCATCAAATCTCCTACTGACCTGCAGACCCTATATCAAATTATAGATATGATAAGAGCTTTCGGTATCTAATACCCAGGTAGTAGTATCAAAAATGAAAAAGTTGCAAGGTGTTATCATATAATTACCTTGCTTCTTCTTCGGCCTGTTCAGATCCAGGGAGGCAATGTATAGAGGACAATTCCTCTTTCAGTTCTCCTGCTTCCTGCAAAAGAAGCACTCCACCTGGTTCAAGTCGGGCTTGCACTTCTTGGTCTGACCCTGTGCAAACGTCCCAACATGCGACCGCCTCTTCTTATTCTTCTTCTTCTTGTTCTTCTTCCCTTTCTTAAAGGGTCAACGACCAGAAGAAGACCCTCCCACAATATTCACCAACTCCTTATGGAACTGGTGGTCCTTCTCAAAGTTCTGCAGCAACCCCAACAAGCTGTGGTAGTTTACTGCAGGCTTTGTCATCCAAAAATGAGTAAGGAAGAGGAGGAAGGACTTGGGCAAAGAATTAAGGATCGCATCCTTACCGAGCTGCTCATGCAAGGAAAAGCCCAGTTTACTTAGGCGCTCAATCATTTCGATCATGTACAGTACATGATCGGTGACTAAGGCCCCATCCCTCATCTGAGCATTGAAAATGGCATAACTAGTTTTGTGCCTTTCAACATCGTCAAGCGTGCCAAAGGAGTCGTTCAACATTTGAAGCATCTCCTGTGGCTGGGCATTTTCGAACCTACGGCTGAACTCATCATTCATTGCCGCTAGCATTATGCACCGAACGGTGGTGCGGTCGTTGAGCCACTTCTGGTAAGTGTCTCGGACCTCCCTTCTAGCATTCGGGGCTGGCTCCTCAGGTGCCGGATCCAATACTACATAAAGGATCTGTTCATGCTCAAGGATGATTTTCAATTTTCGATATCAGCTATCGAAATTAGGTTCCATGAGCTTGTCATTATCTAATAATGATCGAAGCGATAGGATAGTAGCCATAGCTGCATAAAAAAAAATCAGACCTTTATTAGTACATAAATTATTAATACTAAAGACTTGGACTTTAGTCTAAAGTTTCTCCCAGTATTTTTACGAACTGGTAGCCTCAACCTCCAATTCGAGGAATTACTTTAATTCCTTAGTGGGTACCAGAATCCACACAGACCACACACGAGCCCAACTTTGGTTGGTCAACCCATGTGCATCTATGGGTAGGTTCATAACCAGTTGTTTCTCTAAACAACTTCTAGTAATTAATTTTGCCCCAGAACCTAATCAGTAGGCTTTGGCCTCCACTGAAAAGATCTGGTTAGGTCCAACCATTAACATGACTTGATTTGGTGAATCGGACCAATAAATAATCAGGCCCGACTTTGACCGGCCAACCTAACCACCATCAGAAAGACTCAACCAAATTATCATATTATGAATGATAATTCCATTAGTCAATAAGCACCAGGCCTTTGGACCTCCAGTGATTATTAAACTAATGGACTCATTATCACTCACTTAATGGGGGGCTATGACTTAGTTATCATATAACATAATCATTTTTAGGGACCTAATAATTTTTGAGAATTTTATTAAAGGATATGTTGGGTATAAAATATCCCTAGCCGAAGTTTGTAAAAGGCCGACCCTTCCAGGGCTCTTCTGGCTTCCGACTTTGTATGGCGTCTTTCTGAACTCCCTCGACCGTCTGAGCTTCCATAATACCATTCGGACTTCTCCAATAATAAGCTCCCCCATTCATCTACCGGACTGCTCCAAATGCTCTCTGGGCTTCACTATCAGCTGATTTTCTATAGTGATCGACTATTCTCTGAATCTCTTCCAGGCTTCTTCCGACCACGAATGACTTTACTCCAAACTCCTCTCGGACTCCTACAGGAGTTGGACTCTATCCAAACTTCTACAACGGATGGATTCCAGACGAATTCCTACAAAAACCAGATCTCTACCCTGAACTTCTATTGCAAGTGGACTTTATCCGAACTCCTACAAGGGCAGGGCTTCATCCAAACCTCTACAGTGGATGGATCACAAACAAGCTTCTACGACGAACATGCTCCACCAGCAGGATCTCTACTCCGAACCTCTTTCGAACTTCGTCAAGGATAGAGCTTCTCCAACGATGGGACTTCTACAGAATCGGATCCCGTCCGAACTTCTACAGCGGTTGGATTTCGGGCAAACTTCTACAACAGACGTGCTCCAACAGTCGGATTTCTATAGTGACTGACTGCCTCTGGTGTCTTCCGTACCTCTCCGGCCATTAACCTTCGACAGCGCTAGCCAACCTTCCACAGATCCATTCGATCTCCCCCAGCGGATGAACTTCTATAATGCCTTTTGAATTATGCTATCAGCCGACCTTCTGTCGGATTCCTCGTGCAATCGGACCTCTCCATCGGACAATCTTCAGACAAGCTTCTACATCAGGTAAATTTCAGATGGACTTCTCTAGCAATCAAATTTCTACCGAACTTCACCAATGAAAAGTCTCCATCCGAGCTTCTACAGCAGATGACTCCCACCTATAGCATCAGCGCCCAAGGCATCTGACAACAGTAGACTCGTCAGCAACCTCGAAAACATTCGAGCTTCTTCCGGATGGCTGAGATAGAGAGCCATTCTGCTCCATTAGACATCCCAACCGAGCTTCGGTCGTCAGGCCTGAACTCTCTGGCGAGCCACGACAAAGGTCACTACCCCACTCCACTCTCTGTAACAAGTTCCACACGGCCCCACTACTCTCTGGCAAGTCGCGACAAGGACACCACTCCACTCTCCGTAACAAACTCCACGTGGCCCTGAACGACCCACTACCAGGTGGTTATAGATGTCGCTGTCAATCAGTTATGCTCTTTGTCTATAAAAAGGGATCCCCAGATACGTTCTTCTCTAAGCTCTAAACTCTATCTCGAAACTCTGCTAAAATTTCCATTCGAGTGCTCCATTTTTGTTGAGACAGAGTACTGACTTGAGCATCGGAGGGTCTTGCCGGAGCAACCCCAACTCTGATTTAGACTTCCCTTGCAGGTCCCGATGGTGGATGCGATCCCCTTGACTCTAGCTTCTCTAACGTCGGCAGAATTCTGCACCAACAGAATTGGCGCTAGAGGAAGGGTGTGTGTCTTCGCAGTACCCTTGTTCTTAAAGGAGTGCTCAACGGGACTATCTCCGGTCATCTTCTCCGACATCTTCTTCTCCTTCTCTTGCCAGATCTCCACCTGATGCCTCTTCGAAAGGCATCCACCAGATGATCCACGTCCTCTACGGTCAGATCTCAGCGAGCCCCGCAAGCTCCGGCCTCGTCTCCAGTTTTTCAGGCTCCTCCTCCTCCGACAACGGCAGTCGGCATGGAGCAGTTCGACTTGCTGGTTCAGCAGGTCAGGGGCCTCACCGAAGCAGCACAAGCCATGCAACAGTAGCCGCAGCAGCTGCAGGCATCAGTGCGGCTGGAAAGAGCATCGTCGGAGTTTCAGGATCCGACGATCGGGCAGGCCACTTGGGCTAGTCGCCCCATCTTCCCCGAAAAGGGGAAGCCGATGGCGGAGAGCCCTCCATCCGATCATGATTCCACCCCCGGAGGGTCCCTACCTTCATTCTACCAGAAGACCTTCGAGACTTGCAGTCGAGAGGACCTCCTAGATCAAATATTCCAAGAAATGAACAGGCAGATCGAGGAGCTCATCAGATGAGATCGGCTTGACAGGTTCATCTGACATCGATATGAAGATAGGGAGGATCGATCGAGGGCCCTACCACAGCCAGAGCTGCCAAGGAGGGAGGAACAGCCTGAAGATCGGCCTCCAACCGAGATCGCCATCGCCATCTCTGAAGGACCCTGACGAGGAGTAGCCAGTGGATCGGCCGTACTGCCCAAGCGGCAGAGGACTGAAGAGTCTATAACCTTTACTGAAGAAAATGCACGAGAGGTTTAATTCCTACATAATGATGCGGTTGTAGTTTCTTTAAATATTGCTGACTATGATGTACGCCGCATTCTTGTTGATAGTGGAAGCTCGGCCGATATTCTATTTTACGATGCATTCTCGAAAATATCCATTCCGGATGGTCAGCTAGGACTAATGAACTCCCCATTGGTAGGGTTCACTGGCGATGCTGTGCCAGTGGAAGGGGTAATAACTTTAACCGTGGTTGCAGGCCGGTACCCAAAGCAATCAAGAGCGCAAGTAGATTTTCTGGTAGTAAGGGCACCTTCTGCTTACAACGTAATACTCGACTGACCTGACCTCAACGCCCTTCGGGCTGTGGTGTCGACCTACCACTTGAAGCTGAAATTTCCTACTAGTCAAGGAGTCAGAGAGATCAAAAGAGATCAAGCCCTGGCAAGACACTGCTACAACATAGCCCTTCAAAGAAATGGTCAGTCCGATCCTTGCCCGGTTGATGGATTGGACACTCGCGATGACCTTGCTGAAGAATGGGGTGAGCCAATTGAAGATCTTGTCTCAGTTCCTTTGAACGATGGGAATGAGGAGCATGTGGTAAAGATCGGCTCTAACCTAGAAGAAGAGATACGGACACAGCTCGTCAATTTCTTACAAAAGAATGTGGATGTTTTCGCTTGGATCCCGGTGGACATGCCAGGGATTGATGCGGGAGTCATGGAACACCGCCTGACTGTTGATCCCAAACATCAGTCGATGAAAAAAAAAATCCAAAATCATGCACCAGAAAGGCAAGTGGCAATAGCTGAGGAAGTTGATAAACTCCTAAAGGCCGGGTTCATCAGAGAAGTCAACTACCCGAACTGGGTCTCCAATGTGGTTCTCGTCAAGAAGGCGAACGGCAAGTGGAGGATGTGTATAGACTTCAAAAAGCTAAACAAAGCCTGTCCGAAGGATAGTTACCCTCTGCCCAGAATTGACCAATTAGTGGATGCGACCTCGGGCCTTGAGCTTCTCACTTTTATGGATGCATTTTCTGGCTACAATCAAATCAGGATGGCACCGAAGGATGAAGAAAAAATTACTTTTATTACTAACCGTGGTCTTTATTGCTATAGGGTCATGCCTTTTGGCCTCAAAAATGCAGGGGCGACCTACCAACGGTTGGTGAACAAGATCTTCAAAGGGCAGATTGGCTGCAACATGGAGGTCTACATGGATGATATGCTTGTAAAAAGCAAATCCACAAAGAACCACGTTGCCGACCTTGAGGAGACCTTCAGCGCCCTCCAAAAATATAAGATGAAGCTGAACCCGGCCAAGTGCACTTTTGGAGTAACCTCAGAAAAATTCTTGGGTTTCATGGTGTCGGGGCACGGGATCGAAGCAAATCCAAAAAAGATTCGTGCCATCCAGGAAATGACCACCTCGAAGCCAATAAAGAAGTTCAGCACCTTACTGGGAGAGTAGCAGCTCTGAATGAAGCCTTCATCTCAAGGTCGGTCGAATGATGCCTGCCTTTCTTTCAGACCCTCAAGCAGTCGAAGAACTTCTGTTGGCCACTAAATGCCAGCAAGCATTTGAAAAATTAAAGAGCTACCTCGGCTCACCCCCGCTATTGACAAAGCCCGAACCCAGAGAAGAGTTGTTCCTGTACCTGACGGTCTCTCCTATGGCTCTCGTAGCAGTCCTGGTTAAGGAAGAAGCAAAAATTCAACGGCCGATCTACTACATCAGTCGAGTATTGAGAGATGCCAAAACCAGGTATACCAAGTTAGAGAAACTAACTTACGCCTTGTTGATTGCAGCTCGAAGGCTCTGACCTTACTTTCAAGGGCACACCATAACACTGCTCACCGACTAGCCGATCAAGGTGGTTCTACATCGAGCGGATGCTTTTGGAAGGATAATGAAATGGACAGTCGAGCTCATGAAACTCGACATCAACTATCAACCTCGACCGACGATTAAAGCCCAAATATTAGTAGACTTCATAGTGGAGTGCACTATTCCAGAAGAGGCCAGACTTGAACGAGGTGAATTCGACAACTCAGGGCTCCAGTTGAATTCCCCTGAAGAAAGAATGGATCTCCCTGATGGTTTTTGGGCTCTTTACGTGGACGATTCCTCTAACATGTCAGGTGCAGGCACGGGTCTGATCTTGGTCAATCCAGAAGGAATTATTGTAGAGTACGCACTACGCTTCGAATTTTTTGCGACAAATAACGGAGCAGAATATGAAGCTCTGATTGCAGGATTGAGGATCGCCAAAGAGTTAGAAGTAAATCGGCTCCAAGTCTACAGTGACTCCCAATTGGTGGTGGGACAAGTCAGCAAAAATTATGAAGCTCGGGAGGACAGTATGGCCAAATACCTTGAAAGGTGAAAGAGATCATCCCTGCCTTCGGTAGCTTTGACATCAAGCAAATTCCAAGAGCAGAAAATACCAGGGCCGACCTTCTCTCCAAGTTGGCTACACTGGCTCCGACTGAACTGCTCAAGGAAGTCTTCTTCGAGGTTCTGAAGTGCCCAAATACGGAAGAACCGCAGCTTGTGATGGAGATCAACCATGAACCCAGCTGGATTGACCCACTGGTTGCATACCTCAAAGATGGGGTTCTTCCTCCTAATGCAAAAGAAGCTCGGAAGCTTAGGAACCAGGCCTCCCGATATATTCTTTATGAAGGCAAGCTGTACAAAAGGTCATACTCTTTTCCCCTTTTGAAATGTCTTCGACCTTCTGAGGCTGACTTTGTCTTATGGGAGGTACATGAGGGAGTCTGTGGAAGTCACCTGGGGGCCAGACTCCATCGAATATGTCAGAAGGTGTGATCGGTGTCAGAGATATGCAAATACCCAAAGGCAACCCGCCTCCGAACTTACATCCTTGAGTGCCCCATGGCCGTTTGCACAATGGGGGATGGATATCCTCAGACCTTTTTCCATGGCATCCGGGCAGCGAAAGTTCTTTTTGGTGGCAATTGACTACTTCACCAAGTGGGTCGAAGCTGAACCTTTGGCGAAAATTACAGAAGCTAAGGTGCAGGATTTCGTTTGGAAGTCAATTATTTGTAGGTTCGGCCTACCCAAAACTCTCATCACTGATAATGGGCGACAATTTGCTGGGGCAAAGTTTGCTGAATTTTGTGAGGACTTAAATATCTCCCACAACTTCACATCAGTAGCCCATCCGCAAGCAAACGGTGAAGCCGAGGTTACTAACAGGACTCTAGTGCAAGGGATCAAGGTGAGACTTGAAAAAACAAAGAGAACTTGGGCAGATGAGCTTTATCATGTGTTGTGGGCATACCAAACTACCCAAAGACTGCCTACAGGGGAGACCCCCTTTGCCTTAGCCTTCGGAATAGAAGCCGTGATCCCGATCGAACTCAAACTCCCGTCCGTGCGAATTGCGGCATTCAACGAGCAGCGCAACTCACAAGATCTCAAAGCCAACCTCGACTTATTAGAAGAAAAGTGAGAGACAGCTCAAGTTCGAATGGCCACCTACAAGCAAAAGGTGGCCCACTACTACAACTCCCGGGTCAAGAGCAAGGCCTTCAGAGTGGGGGACTTAGTACTTCGGTGAGCCGCTGTCTCACAGCCTCAGAATCAAGGGAAACTCGCACCTAATTGGGAAGGCCTGTATGAAGTCAGGGAGGTGGTTCGGCCTGGAACATACTATTTGAAAGAGCTCGAAGGAGTAAACCTTTCGTGACTGTGGAATTCAAAAAATCTACGAATGTACTACCGATAACTTTGCCTTAAATAAAAGTTTCTTTCATATTCGCATATCTTTTCTTTTGGTATGAGCTTATAATGACAGGGAGTAGCTCCTTTAGACAAATGAATGAAGGCCTGATTATGTAGAGACCGGATGGGGGGAGAGGCCCTTACAACGGCCCTTATGTGCCCCCACAGCCATGTTAGGAATAGGAGGAAAACCTCATTCTAACATGAGCAAAGTCGAAGGCCCGATTATGTAGAGACCAGATGGGGAGAGAGGCCCTTACAATGGCCCTTATGTGCCCCGACAGCCATGTTAGGAACAGGAGGAGAACCTCGTCCTAACGTAAGCAAAGTCGAAGGTCCAATTATTTAAAGATCGGATGGGGGGAGAGGCTCTTACAATGCCCTTATGTGTCCCCACAGTCATATTAGGAATAGGAGGAGAACCTCATCCTAACATGAGCAAAGTTGAAGGTCCGATTATTTAAAGATCGGATGGGGGGAGAGGCCCTTACAACGGCTCTTATGTGCCCCCACAGCCATGCTGGGAACAGGAGGAGAACCTCATCCTAACATAAGCAAAGTCGAAGGCCCGATTATTGAGAGACTGGATAGGGGGAGAGGCCCTTACAACAGCCCTTATGTGCCCCCACAGCCGACCTCATCCTAACGTAAGCTAAAATTGATTATGGCAGGAACAGGAGGAGAACCTCATCCTGACACAAATGAAGATCTGGTCATTTAAGATCGGATGAAGGGAAAAGCCCCTCAGCAACTCCTCTACACCCCTACAATCCCGTTAGGAGCAGAAGGGAAAACCCTCACCCTAACACAAAAAAGAAGATGAAAAAGCGACGAGCTACATAAAAAAAAAAAAGAACTACATTCGAGGTTCAAGGGACCTTATCTCGACAAGGAAGAAAACTCTTGTTGAAAATCTCCAGTCCCTAAGGGCAAATCAATACAGCGATGACCAGAAATCTTCAAACGACGCCGACGTCGAATAAGATGGAAGACAAATGAAGTTCGGTAAATGATGACTTAACGCAAGAAGGGACAAGGTAACAAAAAATTTTCTTTTCATTTCATTAGTAAAGTATGCGTTACAAAGCCTTTGAAGGCCAAAAAAAAAAGGCAACAAGAAATGAAAGGAATACATAGAATAAAAGGCAAAAAAAAAAGGAGCTTTAGGGAAGCTCGACTTCATCGGAGTTTGAACTCTCGATTCCAGCCATCATCGAGGATTGCTTTAAGTACCTGACTTCTTCTTCCAGCCCCCCTTCTACTCCCCCCTTCTGCAGGATCGGGAAGTACTCGTGGTCGAAGATGTACCACAAGCGCGGGCTCTAGACGATTAAGGCGAAGCACGGTTGGATCCGTTTCTTCTACCCTCGCCTTCTTCGTCGACCCAGAAGTTGCAGCGCCTTCCCTCTTGCAAGCCTTGAGACTCTTGGCTAACATCCGGGCCATGTCCGTGCCCATATCTGCAACAAAGGAAGATCGGCATAGTTTAGAAATAGAGCCACGAAAAAAGGAGAGTTCTGGAGCTAACCTAGGCTGGTCTGAAGGATGAAGGATGCAGAGATGGGGATGACTTGAAGAATGCCTAAGGCCAAGAATGGCATCGAGGAAGAACGAAACTCTCAGGAAGAAGGAGGGACTGAAGAAACTTCTGGGCAATGTGAGATCCCTGAAGGAGGGAGGCAGGTTTAAATAGGCGATGGGGTTCAGTGCAATAATGACTGTAGGTCTCCTCTGGCCGATCTATAACCGTCACGTGGCCCACTCACCTTGGCAGGTGGATGAAAGTGGTCGACAACTGACAGAACCATTATTGCACCGTACCTAGAGCAGTGCTCCAGCAGAAATTTCGAAAAAATCTTTTCGGGTCGCCTTGATTTGAAAAGGCTCCAGCACCAGCACACCAAAATATCTAGAAACAACTAAGTATGAAAATAGAGGGAGGCAACTTCGGCTGTGAAAATTTCTCTGTACTTCTTTTATTCGAAGCCCGAACTCGAAAGTAGGGAGACTGGTGTTGGGTATAAAATACCCCAGTCGAAGTTTGTAAAAGGCCGACCCTTCCGGGGCTCTTCCGGCTTCCGACTTTGTATGGCATCTTTTTGAACTCCCTCAACCGTCCGAGCTTCCATAATACCATCCGGACTTCTCCAATAATAAGCTCCCCCATTCATCTACCGGACTGCTCCAAATACTCTCTAGGCTTCACTATCAGCTGATTTTCTACAATGATCGACTATTCTCCAAATCTCTTCCAGACTTCTTCCGGCCACGAACGACTTTACTCCGAACTCCTCCCGAACTCCTACAGGAGTCAGACTCCGTCCGAACTTCTACAACGGATGGACTCCAGATAAATTTCTATAAAAGCCAGATCTCTACCCCAAACTTCTATTACAAGTGGACTTCATCCGAATTCCTACAAGGGCCGGGCTCTGTCCGAACCTCTACAGTGGATGGATCACAGACAAGCTTCTACAACGAACAGGCTCCACCAGTAGGATCTCTACTCCGAACCTCTTCCAGACTTCATCAAGGATAAAGCTTCTCCAGTGGTGGGACTTCTACGAAATCGGACCCCGTCCGAACTTCTACAATAGTTGGATTTCGGGCAAACTTCTACAATGGACGTGCTCCAGTAGTTGGATTTCTACAGTGACTGACTGCCTTTGGTGTCTTCCGTACCTCTCCGACCATCATCCTTCGACAGCACCAGCCGACCTTCCACAGATCCGTTCGGTCTACCCCAACGGACGAACTTCCACAATGCCTTTCGAATTATGCTATCAGCCAACCTTCTATCAAATTCCTCATGCAATTGGACCTCTTCGTCGGACAATCTTCAGACGAGCTTCCACATCAAGCAAATCCCAGATGGACTTCTCTGGCAATTGGATTTCTACCGAACTTCACCAATGAAAAGTCTCCATCCGAGCTTCTACAGCAGATGACTCTCGTCTGTAGCATCAGCGCCCAAGGCATCCGACAACAGTAGACTCATCAGCAATCTCAGAAACATCCGAGCTTCTCCCAGATAGCTGAGACAGAGAGCCATTCTGCTCCATTAGATGTCCCAGCCGAGCTTCAGCCGTCAGGCCCGAACTCTCTGGTGAGCCACAACAAAGGTCACTACCCCACTCCACTCTCTGTAACAGGTTCCACATGGCCCCACTACTCTCTGACAAGTCGTGACAACGGACACCACTCCACTCTCCGTAACAAACTCCACGTGGCCTTGAACGGCCCCCTGACGTCACTACTCTCCGTAACAAACTCCACGTTGCCTCGAACGGCCCACTACCAGGCGGTTACAGACATTGCTGTCAATCAGTTATGCTCTTCGTCTGTAAAAAGGGACCCACAGATATGTTCTTCTCTAAGCTCTAAACTTTATCTCGAAACTCTGCTAAAATTCCCATTCAAGTGCTCCATTTCTGTTGAGGCAGAGTACTGACTTGAGCATCGGAGGATCTTGCCAGAGCAACCCCAACTCCGGTTTAGACTTTCCTTGCAGGTTCCGATAGCGAACGCGATCCCCTCGACTCCAGCTTCTCCGATGTTGGCGGAATTCTGCACCAATAGAATAGAAGAGAAGAAATTGACCAGCCAATTTCAATCCTTCCACTGACTTCACCAAGTAAGATTAAAAAGAATTTAATTAAAGCTGACATTTGGAGCACCTAAATCAGTCACACTGATTTACCTAATGACATGGGTGAGCCCTAATCACCAAGTGATCTAATCAAAACCTAACTCATCAGGTTGGCCAGGTAAGTGAGATCAGTGGAAGGGATATGCTATTAACTCATCAGAGATCGAATCAATGTGAGTAGCTCCCAGTTAAAAACCACTAGTCAGACTGTCGAACTTACCTTAGACACCAATCGGTTCATTAGTTTTAATTTGATCAACTTAGTAAATAGGGTTCCACCGCGTAGCCATGAATTAAGTCCATCTTGGTCTAGTTAAAGACATGGACCCATTCAACTACAACTATTGGAGTTGAGTCTAGAGTATCCTTGACCTAATCTAATTCAACTTTTGATTAGATTTGACCAATTACTCTAATTTTCATTTCTTTAAGCTAACCTTAGGTTTAACCCAATTATGGACCTAATCCATCTATCCCATTGACCCATAAGTTTATGCAATTGTCTTAGATCTTAATTCATAATTCTAGACCAACTAGACAACACTTAATTCTTTTAATTAAGTATTTGGGCTGATGGGTCAGGGTTTGGTATTTCAAAAATAATATTCAAATTTGAAAGGTTTTATTTTCTGTTCACCAAATGTGTTGACTCATTTCACAAACGGATCAGCACATTTCATAAACAGCAATCCTATTGCTAATTACATAATAGAAAATAACTCAATCAAAATAAATCATGAATATTTCTTTAGATCTAATCTAACACATTCATGATAAATTTTACAATTGAACCTTTACAATTAAGTCCTTTCGCTGCTTCGTCTGTATGAGATATAATCGCTTGGCACCCCTACTGTCATAGGAGAACCCCATCGAATGGGAGCAGAGGACCTTTAAACCCTACTTTTCTCCTATGACCGGACGATCATGGCAACCAACCCAATTAGACTACTTGCTACTTGGATCAAGTATATCTAAATATATCAATTTTAAAATTTAAATTTTAAATTTTAAATTTTAAATTTTAAATTTTAAATTTTAAATTTTAAATTTCAAATAAATTTCAAATTTTAAATTTCAAATTTTTTAAATTTTAAATTTTGAATTTTAAATTTGAAATTTGAAATTTAAACTTTTAGATTACTACTTAATCTACGCATGCAAATGTATATCATATTTTAGAACATGCTCTGATACCATTTGTGGTGAATTTCAGTGCAAGGGTAAAACGATAATTTTAAAACTTTTTTAAAATTATAATTTTATAGTAAAAATTATTAATTAATTTAATTAATTAACATGTATTAATCTTACACAAGGATCTAAATACGATATATATACCATGTATTTAAATTTAAAATTTTGAATTCTACAATAAATATTTTACTGTTATGTGTTCAGAACACATTACCTTCGAGTAGGTAGTCGATCACTGCAGTCTGATCACCGTCGGAAAGGTCTGATCATCACAATACAGCCACACAGTATGTCTGGCCTCTGCAGATCATCCATACGAAACTTTCGATCTGATCGGCTCCTCTCGAATGCTAGTTCGTTGTAGAATCCTTTCGACGGCCAATGCTGATTGAACTCCTTCAATCAGTATCTGTCGACTCTTCGGACACTCTGGATCATCAGCAAATATGCTTGAGAGGTTGATGAAGTTCTCTCTAAAGTCTGGTGGGCTCACGACACTTGTAGCTCACCTTCTCACTTCCCGAACCCTAGGCAGAAATCCTAGGGTACTCACAGAAGACCCTGCACCCTTTCTCTCTTCTTTTCTTTTCTCTTCTTTTCTTTTCTCACGCAGAAGGCCTTTCTCACACCACACTTTCTCTCTAAGAAAGTCATGTACACGCCCCACCTTCTCTTCTCTTTTTAAAACAGTGCAAGTCCGCATCTTTACCGCGTCTTCACCGCATGAGAGGATAAAGCTAGGTGGTTGCTCACTTGAATTCAAATCGAATTTGAATTCAAATGCCAACCAACCTATCCTTATCCACTGAAGGTGAGAGAAGAGAGGGGTGTGGGATCTTTGTGCATGGAGAGTCTACACGAGAAACATTTTCTCGTGTAGAGCAAGGGGCGCACAAATAGATAAGGTGGCACATAGGTTAGTTGCCCATTCAAATTCAAACATCATTTGAATTTGAATGGCCAACCAACCAATCTTTATCCAGCCAAATGGCACACTAGAGAGGGGCGTGGGAAGGCTTCTACATGGGAAAAATTTATGAGAACTTGTTTCTCATGAATTCAAATAGGTGCAAGTGGGTGAGGTGGTGCAAGGAGATAAGTCAAAGGTGGTTTGAAATTTTAAACCAATCTAATTGAACCAACTTTATCAAAATAGGTTAGGTACAATTAGACTAAGTTAAATCCAATATAATTAGGCTTAATTAGGCTCAATAAAATCTTAATCAAATCAAAAATTGACTAAGCCCAACCCTTGATCAGATCAGGGACCAAACCACCTTGGCAATTAGGTTAACTCTTAACCTAATCGGGTCAAACCCAACTGAATCCAATTCAATTTGACTTGATCCAAAAATAATTACTCAATCAAATTGAGTTAATTAGTGATCAAATCACTAATTAAACTTCTCATAAATATTGAGTCCAAATCTGATGGGCAATCGGGCATCAAAGTCCATCGATATAAAATCCTGATCGAAGAGTCCCAAACCAGTGGGACTCTTGACCCCGATATCCAAAATGTGTGAAACTCATGATCAGAGAATCTTGATTCTCGATCACAAAGTCCCAGACATGTAGAACTCAGAGTCCCTGAGCATTAGGACTCTTGGTCGAAGAGTCCCAGTCCAGTGGGACTCTTCACCAGCCATCAGATCAGATAGGAACCTCTAATGTGTGTGACCCCGCAGGTTCGAACCTAAGTCGGTAGCACAGGAACCAATTCCTGTACTAATCGAAGTGACCATCTAGTAATGGTACTCAACGTCTGGATAGGTCGAATAGTCACAATCGCAACATTTAGAACCTATGCGAATATGGTTATTGTATAATTCATCCCTTTTGACCCCTGTGTATAGGACAACTCAGGGTTAAACTGTCAACCCTGATCAGATCATCCGAATCATGCTCAACTCAAATAGTCCTGTGACTCCTCACTAGGACTACCCTGGCCAAAGTTTTACTAAATTGAAACACGACTGTACACAGCTTCTGAACTGGAGTGGTCAATCCCGTCTTGACACACGCACTGACAAGTCAAGTACTTGACTACACCCAGTAGCCTTCCGTCACTGAATTAGAAATTTAGGTAGTCCAATGCCTAAGTGTAGTGAGTTGCTTGCAAGTCACCATGGTGGTCTCAGGTCGGAGGGACAGTTATACCCATATCCCATCGGAGCAAATCTTGACAGCAAAAAAAGCTCCGGAGTCAGTCACGTTCAGTGTAGATGTACCCTTACATCTCACCTGTATGCCATACCAGTATCTCTACACTCCTTGGTTAAGAGGACAACCAACCCATATGGCACACAACGACCTATGCTTGATAAACATTGTTGTCCTTGGTAACAACATATCATTTGATCGCGAACTGGTTTAAGGACTAAACGACAAATCCTCTTTTGTCGAGTCTAAATAATCCTAAGGACTTCACCACAACACAGGAGTTCATTAGAAGATGAAACAATTTATGATGAAAAATACTAAAATAATTTTTATTTATTTATAATTCATATACTAATACAAGAAAGAGCACAACCATCAATAGGCTGACGATTGACTTTGGGACACTATTCCCAATATTTTCTTGCATGAGCAGCTTAGAAAAGATGCAATACTGAACCACTGCCAAAGTCTTATCTCCCATTCCTCACTCATTATAGAATGATAAAGCCTGAAGTAAACTATCATGGGTTACTGGGGTTGCTTCAGAACTTTGAGAAGGATCACCAACTCCACAAGGAGTCGATGAACTTAGTAGGAGGTTCGTCTTTTGATTCTCGACCCTTTGAGAAAGGAAAGAAGAATAAGAAGAAGAAAGTGAAGAAGGTGCAAGTTCAGGCTGGGACATCAGTGCAGGGCCAGACCAGAAAGATCAAGTCCGATAAGAGTCAAGCTGAATGCTTCTTTTGCAAGAAGTGGGGGCACTGAAAGAGGAACTATCCTCAGTACATTGCCTCCCTGGATCCGAACAGGTAGAGAAAGAAGCAAGCTGTTGTTGGGCAAGATATTTATATGATAACTTCTTGCAATTTCTCTATTTATGATATAACTGACTGAGTATTGGATATCGATAGCCCTTACCATATTTGCAATTCGTTACAGGGGTTGCAGGTCAGTAGGAGATTCGAGCAAGACGAGAGGTTCCTAAACGTTGGAGATGGAAGATCAGCTCTAGTTCTAACATTAGGAATCTTGAAACTTATATTGAGTCCCATATCGTTGTTCTTAATAATTGTCATTTCTATCCCAGTTTCTTTTTAATATTATTTCTATAGGCCTTCTGACCAAAAATGATAATAAAATTTCAATAAAGAAATAAGTTTGTAATATCATTATGAATGGTGTTACTATTTTTTATGGACACTTGAACAATGGTGTGTATATGTTATCACAACCTATTAACGTAGTCTATTCTACAGGCAAGCACCCTAGATTAGATAAGTGTATCAGATATCTACTTATGACATTGTAGGCTAGATCATATAAACAAAAATAGGATAAATATGTTAACTCAAGAGGGAATCCTTAAAGTTAGTGATTGTGAATCACTTCCAACCTGTGAGTCCTGTCTTCTTGGTAAAATGACCAAGTCACCTTTTACTGAAAAAGGTGAGAGAGCTACTGAGCTCTTGGGCCTAGTATATGTTGGAGCACGATCCCGGCTCCTCCCACGGACCTTGGGTGCAGCAGAACCAGCAACGAATAAATCTGAAGACTTCTGGACTCGATTGAAGGCCCTTGACGAAATCAGCCTGGTTGCTGTCTTCTTCATCAGCCTTTTATTCTAGATGAAGAACACCTCTAAGATCACCTCTAAAAAATCCAAGACCTGGTATCCAACCAGATCAGGCCTAGACTGAGGTCTTCCAATTCATAGATCTCAAATTGGGGCATTCTAGATAGGGAAGAAGGTAGATAGAACCAGACCTGGCAGATCTGTCCTGCTGCAGCTTTTCCTGTAGATCTGTTGATGGAGATCTCACCCGCACCTCAAACGACCTCAGATCAACTCCAGATCTGAGAAAAACTTGTACCAACCTTGTAGCAAGAGATTTTAAGTCCTGAACCTGATGTTTGGATAGCTGCAAGAGAGGGAGAGGCAATATGGTTGGCGGCACAAAGGGGGAGGGGCTCAAAACCCCAGTGCCTCCCCTGCTTTTCCTGCCTTCTATAGACCTGCCGGCAAGAAACCCTAGGGTTTCTTGCTCCCGAGGCATGGAGAATAGCTGGAGAGAGAGGGAGAAGAGAGAGAGAGACTTGGGAGAAAGGGTTTTCATATTCCTTGGCTTAATCAAACCTATACAGTGCATGTATATATAAACACAGGGTCAAGTGACCCAAACCCAAAACTCCCTTGACCAAATCTATAGGAGATTAGGTTAACCCAAGCCCATGTACACCCATGACTCGACCTAATCTCACCTATCCTAAGCCCAGACCTGGCCCATAAAGAGTTGGTCCCTTGAGGCCCACATAACCTAGACCTCAAGAACCCGAAAGGCCCACAACCTTTCCACCTAGGGCCCAACTAGCCCTAGAGCCTCCATGAAGCCCTCATGAATGATGGACCTTGGCCTTAGCCTCGGTTCCCTGGGCCTTGGGCACACCACCTGGATCACAACAATCTCCACCTTGGTGTTCCAAGGCCTCAACCAGCTCCACTCTGTCCATCAGCCGAATCAGCTGGGTTCTCCTTGGTGTGTACCTTTATCAGCTCCACCTCGCCATCCTCCACAAGCTCCCTGATCTGATGATACCGAATGTTGATGTGCTTTGTCCTTGCATGATAGACTGAGTTCTGTGCTAATAGAAGTGCACTCTGGTTGTCACAGTGCACTCTAATGGCCTCCTGAGTAAGGCCCATCTCCGTCAACAAATCCTTCAGCCAAATTGCCTCCTTAGCTACTTCTGTCAGCCTGATGTATTTCGCCTCTGTAGTGGATAGGGCCGTGATAGGCTGCAGACTCGATCTCCAAGAAATAGGACCTCCATACAGGCTAAAAATGAAGCCTGTCGTAGACCTCCGGGTATCCACATCTCCATCGAAGTCTGCATCTACATAACCGCCAATCAGCCCCTGAGCCTCCCTGGACATGTCAGAGTATCCCACTGCACCTCCTCGCTATTCGTAGCAGATGCCAACTCCAACCGAACCTGCCAGGTATCTGAATATCCACTTCAGAGCTCTCCAGTGCTCCCTGCCAGGCTGCGCCATGAACCTGCTAACCTGACTCACTGCACGAGCAATGTTTGGCCTATAACAGACCATCACATACATCAAGCTCCCAACTCCTGAAGCATAAGGAACCGTCTCCATCTCCTGAGCCTCCACCTCAGTCTGTGGCACCATGGTCTTCGAGAGTCTGAAGTGATCGGCAAGTGGCAGCTCTGCCGGCTTTGCTCCCTTCATACCGAACCTCTCTAAGACCTTCTGTATGTAGCCCCCCTGAGATAGATGCAGCACCCTCCGGGCTCGATCTCTGAAAATCTCCATGCCTAGGATCTTCCTTGCAGGGCCCAAATCCTTCATCTCAAACTCCCGAGATAAGGATGCCTTCAGATCCTGCACAACCTTCCTACTCTTGCATGCTATAAGCATGTCATCCACATACAAGAGTAGGAACACCCTAGAACCATCCTCAAGAGACTGAACATAAACATAGGGATCAAACTCGCACCTGAAAAGTCCAATGTTGTGCACATAGGAGTCGAACAGCTTGTACCATTGCCTCGACGACTGCTTCAGCCCGTACAGTGATTTCTGCAACAAACAAACCTTTCTCTCTGATCCTGGATCCCTGAAATCGGGTGGCTGCTCCATGTAAATCCTCTCCTCCAAATGCCCATGGAGGAATGCCATCTTGACATCCATCTGCTCCAGCTCTAAATCCTGAGTTGCTACAATGCTCAGCAACACTCTGATGGAAGTATGTCTGACGATGGGAGAGAAGACCTCGCTGAAGTCGATGCCTTCCTTCTAGGAGTATCCCTTGGCCACTAACCTCATCTTGAATCTGATACCTCCCTGCTCTGAAGGCCCTTCCTTATGACTGTAGACCCATTTGTAGCCAATGGGCCTCTTCCCCTGTGGCAACTGCACCAATCGCCATGTCTGGTTTTGGTGGAGAGACTGTATCTCCTCGGACATCGTCTAGACCCACCGCTCTCTGTCCTGGCTCTCAATAGCCTCCTGATATGTATATAGGTCTTCATTTGCTGTCACCAGGGTATATGACAGCATCTCCTCGAAGCCATATCGATTTGATTGCCTGATGGTCCTCTTGGGCTTGTGTAGGGCAACACCGATATCAGTCCTCGGTCCAGCTCACTCCTGCTGGACCTCTTCGCCTCGATCATCTGTCTGAGTCCTCTCCACCTGTGGAGACACCTTAGGTAGGTTCTCCACCTGAATGTCATGTCCTCCCATAGTACCTGCAAGAGGCAAAATCAAAGAGGTAAGCTGTCCAGCAGCGCCCTGTTGGACCTCCTCCTGCTCCTGCTGCTCCTCCATGCCTGCTCGCCTTCGTAGGACTGACTCCTCATCAAAAGTCACATCTCGACTAATGACGACCTTCTTTTCCAAGGGATCCCACAGCCTGTATCCCTTAACTCCTCGCGGATAGCCTAGAAACACCATCTTGCGTGATCTGGCGTCTAGCTTGCTCCGCTCACCAGCTCCAATGTGCACATAGGCGTGCACCCAAATACCCGTAGATGGCCCAGTCCAACTGTCCTCCCAGACCACACCTCCTCTGGAAGCCTTCCATCCAACCTGGTGTGAGGTGACTGATTGACCAAGTAACCCGCTGCGTCAACTGTGTCAACCCAGAATGCCTTTGGAAGCCCTGCCTGCAGCCTCATGCATCGGGCCTTTTCCAGAAGTATTCTGTTCATCCTCTCGGCCACCCCATTCTGCTGTGGAGTCTCCTTAACTGAGAAGTGTCTCCTGATCCCACACTCCTCACAGTAGTCCTGGAACTCTCTGCTGGTGTACTCTCCGCCATTGTCTGACCTCAGACACTTCACGCTCCTCCCCTGCTCCATCTCCACCTCAGCTCTCCAGATCTTGAACTTGGTGAAGACCTCTGACTTCTCTCTCATGAATTAAATCCAGAGTTTTCTTGAGAAATCATCAATCAGGGTCATGAAGTATCTGGCCCCATTCCTAGCTGAAACTGGGGCTGGTCCCCACACATCCGTGTGTACTAACTCCAGAGGGGTTGCACTATGAGTTGTACTGATGTTGAACTGAACTCTCCTCTGCTTTCCCATCTGGCAAGGCTCACAGATCTCCCCTATAGCACCATCCTCCAGATCAGAGATGAGTCCTCTCCTGCTCAACTCCCTCAGCCCCTTGTCACCCATGTGGCCTAGGCGGTAGTGCCACATCCTGTAAGCCCCCTGCTGGTCCTGTGCTGCAGCTGCTGCATCAGACTCTC
This sequence comes from Elaeis guineensis, assembly GCF_000442705.2. Classification (NCBI taxonomy): domain Eukaryota; kingdom Viridiplantae; phylum Streptophyta; class Magnoliopsida; order Arecales; family Arecaceae; genus Elaeis; species Elaeis guineensis. The sequence goes on along the minus strand of NC_025995.2, from coordinate 58,756,871 downwards.
TGGTCACCACAGATCCCTCCATGCGATAGAGGTTATTATCCAACCTCCTGCCTCTCATCACCACCATAGCTCCATTGGAGATGTTTAATACTCCGCTTCTAGCCCTACTGCTGAAGCTGTATCCACTGCGCTCCAAGTAGCCTAGTGACACCAGATTCTTTTCCAGCTCCAGGACGTGCTTTATATTTGTCAATGTCCTCACAATCCCATCAAACATCCTCACCCTAACTGTCCCTATCCCAGCCACCTTGCAAGGATGATTGTCGCCTAGACTCACTGATCCCTCATCTGTCTTGGTGTATGTCATAAACCAAGACCTGTGTGGTGTGTAGTGATGTGAGCATGCAGAGTCTAGTGTCCACACCTCTGTGTAATGCCTGTGACCATCTGATACCACAAGTAGATCATCCTCCACCTGCTGCCCAGCAACTGCACTCACTGATTTCGAGCCACTTCTTTCTCCCTTCTTGCTCTTCCATAGTGGACATTCTCGCTTGAAGTGCCCGAACTCGTTGCACTTGAAGCATTTCATCTCTTTCTTTTCCTTCCTGGACTTGGACTATCCCCTGGACTTGCTTCTGCCTCTGCCTCTACCTGTCCTCTCCCCTACTGCCAAACCCTCCTGGGGAGCCCGATCTCTGATCAACTTTTTTCTTTACTCATTAGACCTCAGCACCGAGATCAAGTTCTCATATTCCAGAGTCTCCTTGCCGTAGAGCAGTGTAGTCACCAAAGAGTCATATGATCCTGGCAGCAAACACAAAAGCAACAAGGACTTGTCCTCCTTATCCAGCTTCACCTCGATATTCATCAACTCCATGCACAACTGGTCAAACCTCTGAATGTGGCCAATCACATCAGATCCCTCCTGCATCCAAAGACTGTACAACCTCTTCTTCAGCATTAGCTTGTTGCACATATTCTTCCCCATATATATGGTGTGCAACTTCGACCAAAGGCCCTTTGGGGTCTTTTCTTCCAGCATCGAATACAATGCTGCATCCACCAAACATCCTCTGATCATCGAGCATGCTTTTTCTCCAATGATGGCCACTGTCTATCTGTCATTCCCTCAGGCTTCTCATCCAAAGCCTGATCCAGATCTGCTTGCACCAGAAGATCCTCCACCCAGATTTTCCACATGAAAAAATTTTTCTTGCCATTAAACTTCTCGAAATCAACCTTCATATTGCTGCCCATAACTGGATCTAAGCCAAACAAGCAATATAAAATCAAGAAGTGTAGAATATACCTTGATGGTACCTTGCTGAAAATTTTCAGCACCTGGGATCTTTAACTTCTCATGCTTGGAACTGCTTTTTCACCATCGTGGCTCTGATACCAACTATTGGAGCATGATCCTGGCTCCTCCCATGGACCTTGGGTGTAGTAGAACCAGCAACGAACAAATCTGGAGACTTCTAGACTCGATTGAAGGCCCTTGACGAAATCAGTCTGGTTGCTGTCTTCTTCGTCAGCCTTTCGTTCCAGATGAAGAACGCCTCTAAGATCACCTCTAAAAAATTCAAGATCTGGTACCCAACCAGATCAAGCCTGGACTGAGGTCTTTCAATTTATAGATCTCAAATTGTGGTATTCTAGATAGAAAAGAAGGTAGATAGAACTAGACCTTACAGATCTGTCCTGCTGCAGCCTTTCTTGTAGATCTGTTGATGGAGATCTCACCCGCACCTCAAACGACCTCATATCAACTCCAGATCTGAGAGGAACTTGTACCAACTTTGTAGCAAGAGATTTCAAGTCCTGAACCTAATGTTTGGGTGGCTGCAAGAGAGGGAGAGGCAATATGGTTGGCGGCACAAAGGGGGAGGGGCTCAAAACCCTAGCGCCTCCCCTGCTTTTCCTGCCTTCTATGGACCTGGTGGCAAGAAACCCTAGGGTTTCTTGCTCCTGGGGCATGGAGAATAGCTAGAGAGAGAGGGAGAAGAGAGAGAGAGACTTGGGAGAAAGGGTTTTCGTATTCCTTGGCTTAATCAAACCTATACAGTGCATGTATATATAAACACAGGGTCAAGTGACCCAAACCCAAAACTCCCTTGACCAACTCTATGGGAGATTAGGTTAACCCAAGCCCATGTACACCCATGACTCGACCTAATCTCACCTATCCTGGGCCCAGACTTGGCCCATAAAGAGTTGGTCCCTTGAGGCCCACATAACCTAGACCTCAAGAACCCGAAAGGCCCACAGCCTTTCAACCTAGGGCCCAACTAGCCCTAGAGCCTCCATGAAGCCCTCATGAATGATGGATCTTGGCCTTAGCCTTGGTCCCCTGGGTCTTGGGCACACCTCCTGGATCACAACAGTACATACTGATGTATGTGGGCCCATGAGCACAAGTGCTAGAGGTAGATATTTCTACTTCATCACTTTCACGGATGATCTATCCAGATATGGATATGTCTATCTGATGAAACATATGTCGGATTCATTCGAAATGTTCAAACGATTTTGAAGTGAAGTAGAAAAATAAACTGGAAAGAGTATTAAAAATCTTCGGTCTGACTGAGGAGGGGAATACCTTTTTGGTGAGTTTCTCACATATCTAGGAGAGAATGAAATTCTCTCCCAATACACTCCTCCAGGAACACCACAGCATAATGGTGTGTCTGAAAGGAGAAATCGAACTCTATTAGACATGATCCAATCCATGATGGATTTTGCCATCTTGCTGATATCCTTCTGGGGATATGCACTCGAATCGGCCTGTTATCTGTTAAATAGGTTTCAAGTAAGTCTGTAATTAAGACTCCATATGAGATATGGACAGGGCATAGGCCAGCACTTTCACACCTTAGGGTCTGGGGGTGCCCGGCCTACGTCAAACGGTTAGTTACAGATAAACTTGGACCTAGATCTGACAAATGCACATTCATAGGAAACCCCAAAGAGATCAAAGGATATTTTTTCTACCAAGCTGATGAACAAAAGGTGTTCATCAGCCTTAAGACAACCTTTTTAGAAAAGGAGTTCCTTGGTGAAGGAACCATTTTCTCTGAGGTTGAACTTGAAGAAGTTCAACAGGTAGAAGGACCGACCCCAATAGCTGAACCTGAGTCAGATTTGATTAGATCATATTCGGAGCTCAATGTACCTGCACCATTAAGGCAATTCGATAGAGTACCATGTCAGTCAGACAGATACTATGATTTCTTGATCCGAGATGGTGATCCCATCGAACTCGATGAGAATGATAAGGATCCGATTGAAAGGAAAAATCACCTTTTTTCTGTGTAGGATCTTCCAGATTTCATCAAATCTGGAGTGGAATAAATTAAAAATATTTATCCTATGCTATTTTAGATCTAATGTCTATTAAATCTAATTTTAGTATCTGATATTTAAAATCTAAAATTAAATCTAAAAGTATGAAAAATATAGACATACCTCAAGGGTAATCTAATTACCCTGTAGATGATCGCAGCACTGCTTGAGGTTTTGATGTAGCCATGCAAGTGCCTAGCCTCTACCAGTATCTACTCAGGTAGGATCTAGAATATCTTCTCCTCATAATTCTACACTCCAAAAATTAGATCAATATCTGATTTGGAAGTACTTCAGAACTCTTTCTGAAGTTGGAGCAGCAGCCTATCGAAGATGTCCTGCAGCCTTCTATTCCAGGCATCACCACACCTTGTACCTTTGCCAGATGAATGTCCAACTTCTTAGACAAGAAGAGGGGAGAAAGGAGAGTAGGGAGGATATAGAAAAGAGGGGAGGGGGTTACAGCTAATGGGTTTTTTGCATAAATCAAGTTCTATCTCGAAACCCTAGGTGCAGCAGGGTTTATATAGATCCTGTATGCTGCGCAGTGCCACATCATTCGACCAATCAAAAAATTTCAATAAATTTTGGAAAAATTCTAATTGGTGGAGTGATGTCATCTGATCACATCAGATAAGAATCCCCATGCTCTCTCCTATGTTGGCACCAACATTGGATAAGCACAAATAAGGTGGCGCCAAAGAGTCCAAGTTTATCAGGACTCTTTGGTTCTTATCCATTTGGGGCGCCCACTTAAATCCAATTGAGCTCACACCATAATCTGATTATGGTGCCCAATTTGAAGTGGTTTGGACATGTGGACACTCCACAAAAATCCTCCAATGAATCCTCTTCAGTTTAAGACCCATATGTCAACTTTTGACAGATGTTCTAAAATGAAATTGGCAGGTGCTAAAAATTAGCAGGTGTTGTCTTAAATTCATCTCATGAATTAAGACAAGCCTTTTCTGAGCTGGACAAATTTCAATTAGATTGAGAAAAATCTTCCCAAGGTTCTCTGGATGAGCCAGATCACATTTGGCTCAGTAGAGATAGAAAAGATTACACGAGGAGAAAGTTAAGCTCAATCGAGTGCTAGCACGATTTCCTTGAACCTAATTGAATCTTATCCAAATCAATTGGGGTAGCCCAATTGATGACATCCAGACCTTAACCCTTATTTGTGTGACCCAGTTAGGTTCAATTCTATATGGTAATGAGATATGTCGTGATCTCATCATCGACATCATCGAAACTTCTTTTGATGGATCAGAACTCTTCTGATTCAGACAATTAGAATGATCGATCATCAAAATCATTCTAATTGCTTCCAAAATCCACCAGTGACACCTAGCAGTATATGGTGGCAACCCATCAGAACTGAAGACGAACCTCTTGGTGCAGCTACCTGTGTGATTGAGTTCCTCTATCATGAGTCCTGACTAAATTAGGATTTAGGTGAACTCATCAAACCCAACATCAGTCATATCAATCAATCGATCAATCCGAGTCCGATGTGAAACCCAATGGAAAACTCTTTTCCATTATTTCACTCTGCCATGGCCATGGGCTTAAGGGCTCGAACTTTCGATCATCATAGGACTACTCCTCTCATCTACCGAGGTTGATAGATCCCATCTTGGTACGATCTGGTTCCTACAATGGATATGCTACAGCCAACATACACCTCAGGGTTTCGAATGGCTAGGAGACCGAGTTATGGTAGAGTCAAATTATAATATACTCAAGGTGAACCGTCGATGCACCTTAAGTCAAAGAACTAGACACACAACTACAGCATCGAGCTAGTCATTGACGAGAAGGTAGACTTTCTTATGACTGTTCGAGGTGGTCACGCTCAGTACTCTCATTCTCAACGAATACCTGTACTCTCGCTCTGGTATCTCCATACCGTAGACTCAAGACTCATCTACCCTAAGAAAGTGATCGTACACCAACCTTCCAGATCGATCACCATCCTCGTAATGATCCTATGGTCAGGAGCAGTTTATGAGTTAGTTATGTAAATTCATGCCTTAAATTTTCAACTCTTGAAAATATGAATTTGCATTCCCACTAACTCAAAGGATGTATCATAGACACAATGTACACAATGTGATAGAAGAATAACCCTTTTATTCATTTATAGTCAAAATTATAAATTTGTCCTTATTTTTGTACAGGAATATGTCAGTCGATCTGGCATCTAGGGCACACATCTAACAGACTCCCACTTGATCTAATGCCAATTGGCTAGATATCTAAGTTCCATCTTCTCAAGGTGGGCTTCGATCTTCTGTTGGCCCAATGGCTTAGTCCACGGGTCTACCACATTATCTGTGGAGTCAACTCTCTTGACCTCGACATAACCTTTTTCGAGGTAATCATGGATCAGATGGAATTGCCACTCGATGTGCTTGAACTTCTGGTGAGATCTTGGCTCCTTAGCTAGGGCTATGGCACCATTATTGTCACAGTAAAGAGGTATGGCATCCGATGACATCACTCCAAGCTCTACGGCAAATTTCTTATACCATAATGCCTCCTTCGCAGCTTCCGATGCGGCAATATACTTTGCCTCCATGGTGGAATCTGCAATTACCGTTTGCTTGAAACTCTTCCAGCTAACTGCACCACCATTGCAAATGAACAGACTCCCAGATGTCGACTTTCGATCATCTATATCAGACATAAAGTCTGAGTCTGTATATCCCTGAATCTGGAGTTCTCCATTCCCAAAGACTAGAAATATATCCTTAGTCCTTCTCAAGTACTTAAGGATACATTTCACAGAAGTCCAGTGCTCTTCGTCTGGATTCGACTGATATCTGCTCGTGACACTCACAGCATGGGCTATATCAGGTCGTGTACATAGCATGGCATACATGAGACTCCCTATTACCGAAGCATAAGGGATCTTGCTCATGCGTTCAATCTCCTCAGGTGTGCTAGGGCACATCTTCTTGGAGAGATGAATGCCATGTCTAAAAGGAAATAAACCTCTTTTGGAGTTATCCATGCTAAACCTTTTTAGCACCTCCTCTATGTACATCTTCTGTGAAAGTCCCAGCATCCTATTTGGTCTATCTCTATAGACCTTAATACCCAGTATAAAGGATGCCTCTCCTAGATCTTTCATAGAGAACACCTTAGACAACCATACTTTGACTGAGGTCAACATGGGAATGTCATTCCCAATTAGGAGGATGTCATCCACGTACAATACGAGGAAGACAACTACGCTCTCACTGACTTTTTTGAACACACATGGTTCCTCCTCATTCTTGATGAAACCAAATATTTTGATCACATCATTGAAACGAGTATTCCAACTCCGAGATGCTTGCTTAAGTCCATAAATGGACCTTTACAGTTTGCAGACCTTGTGATCATCATCACTGGATGTGAAACCAAGCGGCTGTTCCATATAGATATCTTCCTCAAGATATCCATTTAAGAATGTCATTTTCATGTCCATCTGCCATATTTCATAATCAAAATAGGCTGCAGCAGCAAGCAATGTGCGGATGGATTTTAGCATGGTTATGGGTGAGAAGGTATCCAGATAGTCAATGCCTTCGCGCTGACTATAACCTTTCGCTACGAGTCTAGCCTTGAATGTTTCCACATTCCCATCTGCACCTATCTTTCTCTTGAAGATCCATTTACACCCAATAGGTACAATACCTTCAGGTGGATCTACCAAGGTCTAGACTTGGTTTGAGTGCATAGAGTCAATTTTTGATCTCATTGCCTCTAACCATTTCTCGAAGTCGATATCTGATATCACCTCGTCATAGGACTTGGGATCATCACCATGAACCCCATTTCCCGTGAGGAACATTTCCTTTACATCTTCTTGTATGGTACCTAAGTACCTTTCAGGAGGATGGAAAACCCTAGTCGATCTACGAGGTGGAAGAGGTTGTGTTAGGACTGGTTCTAATTGATTAGGTTCCTCAGGTTCTTTAGCTCGTTGCTCTTGGGAGACATTCTCCTTGAGCTTAATTATTCTTCGGATGCCACCATCTTGAATAAACTATTTTTCAAGAAAAATAGCATTTCGACTCACAATCACATTGTGGTCTTTCAAAATATAAAAATAATATCCTAATGACTCTTTAGGATATCCTATGAACCAAGCTCTAAAAGACCTGAACTCTAACTTGTCCGTCTGCTGTCTCTTGACATGAGCCGGACAACTCCAAATTCTGAGATGATTCAGACTTGGCTTCTTACCATGCCATATCTCATACGGTGTGGTAGGAACAGTTTTAGAGGGAACCCTTTTCAATACATAAATTGCTGTCATGAGATAATGTCCCCAAAAAAATTCTGGGAGGTCTGTGAAGCTCATCATGGAACGGACCATATCTAACAGGGTCCGATTTCTCCATTCTGAAACCCCATAGAGTTGAGGCATTCCAGGTGGAGTCTATTGAGAGACTATACCATTGTCCTTAAGATAGTCTAGGAATTTCCAACTAAGGTGTTCACCTCCTCGATCTGATCGAAGAACTTTAATGGGTTTTTCTATTTATTTTTCTACCTCATGTTTGAATTCTTTGAATCTTTCAAAGACTTCAGACTTGTGTTTCAATAGAAACACATACCCGTACCTAGACATATCATCGGTAAAGATAATGAAGTAGACAAAGTTATCTCTAGCCGGCACATCAAATGGGCCACACACATCCGTATGTACTAGGGCAAGTAGGTCTGTGAACCTTTCCCCATGTCCCACAAAAGGGAGCTTGGTCATTTTGCCTTGAAAGTATGATTCACAAACTGGATATGACTCAGAAGTCAACGGACTCAATAGTCCGAATTTCTCCAATTTGTTAACCCTATCTTCTGCTATATGACCTAGCCTTAGGTGCCACAGATACTTATCATTTAGACTATCTCTAGGCCTTTTAATTCCTATGGCATTCACATTTTGTTCAATATTAAAAATAGATACATCAACATGTAACTGATAGAGACCATTAATAACAAAACCATTTGTAACTTTATTATTTTCATAAAATATGTTACAATGGTCCTTATGAAAGCTAATCACATAGCCTTCTTGTGCTAAACATGAAACAGAAATCAAATTTCTGCTTACTGTAGGCACATAATAACAGTCTCTTAAAACTAAATCTAATCCTAACGGTAATCGCAGAGGGTAGGTATCTACGGCCACAGCAGCAACTCTTGCTCTATTTCCGACACGTAGGATCATCTCCCCATCCCTCAGCCTCCTGCTCTCCTCAAGACCCTGCATAGAAGTGCACAAATGAGCACTAGAACCAGAGTCAAGCACCCAACTGGATGCAGAAGAAACCATAAGATTAGATTCGATAATGAGCATACCTCTAGAAGGACCATCCTTCTTGTTCTTCAGGGTGGCCAGGTACTGAGGACAGTTTTGCTTCCAATGGCCTTCTGACTGACAGTGGAAATACTTTCCCTTTTCAGAAGCCTTCTTCTTCGGTCCTGTCTGCCTGTTCTTGCCATCCACCTTCTGCTTCTTCACGGACTTCTTTTTCTTTTCAAAAGACTTTCTCTTAGAGGAAGTTTGCTCCACAATAAGAACTGAGCCTTTTGAACCTTTCATTAAAAGCTTAGCCATAACCAGCATATTCATTAACTCAACCAAGGTACATTGCATCTTATGCATATGAAAGTTCATGACGAACTGACCATATGCATCGGACAAGAACTGAAGGATCACATCAATCTGAAAATTCTTGTCTAAGATGATATCGAGCTTCTCAAGCTCCTCAAGATCCTTGATCATTATCAAACAATGATCTTGGACTGATTGTCCATCACGCATCTTGGCCTTAAAAAGTCTTTGACAGACTTGATACTTGGCCGCGCGACTCTGTTCACCAAACAACTCTTGTAGGTGAGCCAACATTTGGCGAGTAGTCAAAATATTTTTATGTTGGCGCTGCAAATCATCAGACATTGCACCCAACATGGAGTACCTGGCTTTGTTATCATCATTCATCCACTTTTTCAGAGACGCTCTCTGTTCAGCAGTCCGAGGTGCTGGCATGGCAGGTGGGTTCTAGTCCAAGATATGAGTCAATTTTTTGAAATCTAGAATAATTCTGTAGTTCCTCAACCAGTCCTTAAAATATGGTCCAGTCAGTCTATGAGTGTCTAAAATTTTGGTCAGGGGGTTTGAGGCAGATATGTTTCCTGCAGAGAGTCAAAAATTTCTTGTTAGATTTTATAATCAGACTCAACCAATTTATTTAGGGTTTTCATTTTTAAATAAATTAGGCTCCCACTATTTTCTCAGATCCCTACACTCCCTTGGTAGAGATGTGAAAATCTCCGTGATTAGTGATTTCTAGTGGGTGGTGCAGTCTCACCGACTGGCTCATCACCTCACCTAACGGTTATTGGTGATGGATCAACCGATGAGTGGACAACTCTTGTCCAATGATTCTCTAATCATGGTGCACTCAAAACTTCATCTCTAATTCATGAAGCTCGCCGTATCCGGGATATTGCTCCAATCCTTAGTTAAGCCAAACCCACCATTTGCACGAACTAGATTCCTGATTGGGTCCCTCACCGTATCCAAAATATTGAGCCCAACCCATCCTCTAATCCGTAGCATCCAATGCCTAATGGACATGGTTGCATCTTCCCGGTGCAACTGAGCCACTGTAACCAGCTGAGAACAATCAACCCCAGGAAGGGCCCACACATCCACAATGGTGGAAGACCTTGACTTAATATTTTCTTTGAGAGATTTGATTTAGGTCTCTTTAAACTTGACTTGACATAGTTATAACAATTATGACTAACCTAGTGGCATGGGTCAGCTCGAATTATGAGCCACCTAAAATCAGAACTGGGTCGATATATATGGCCAGGTAAGTGAGACCGGTGGGAGAGATATGCTATTAACTCGACAAGAACCCATTCGAGTCGAGTAGCTCCCAATTAAAAATCAGTCGGTCGCATCTGCCCAACTTACCTTAGACACCAAATTATCGAACCAGAACTAATTGAGTTAGTCTACAATCCAGGTTTTAATCACTGAGCCAAATTAGGTCTTAACTTGATCGAGTCACATCTAAAAGTGATTCGACTTTGACCCAGACTTAACCTATTAGGCTGGTCAATTATTAGCTTTCATGATCCCACCTAACCAACTTTTGATTCGGTTTGATCAATCACTAGATCTAATTGAGCTACCCAAGCCCGAACCCAATCTTATGAAAATATCTTAGATCTGAAATTCTCAATTTTAGACCTAACTTAATTTCATAAGCTCAATACATTAATTAAGTTTGGGTTCATAAACAAAGCATGTAAAATAAATCATAGGGTTTCAGGATCTAGAGTTTTGGAGAAAAGTAAGTTTTGATTTCTGATTAAGGATGAACGTGCGGTACCCCTACACGTCATATGAACACCCCATTAAATGGAAAGATAGGGTCTTAAAACTCTACTTTGTTCTTATGACCGGACGGCCATGAGGAACACCTTAATCAGAAATATAAATTTAACTACAAAACTAGTTAGATCTAAATTAACGTATCACATTTACAATTTAAGATCTAACTAATACATGCTTTGCATACATCTCATGTATCAAAAATCAATCTAATTAACATACTTTCAGATCTGATACATCATATGTAATATCTAAAAAATAAAATTTAAATTGAACTATTCAAAATAAAAATTATTCTAGACAAGTTACTAGAACAATTCTACAACTAGTCTAAGCATGCAACAGATCAATTTTATGAAATAATTAAAATTTTATTTTTTATTTTTTGATCTAATTATAACAATTATAATATTAAAAAAAATAGAGAATAAATTGTATTTAATTCATATTTTAATCTTATTAAAATATAAAACTTAAGACTATTCATGGATTCAATTAATCATAGTCTAGTTATGCATCTCATGCATGTTAGATCTTCTTAGATTTAATTTCAAATATTTTGATTTCAGATTATATCATATCTGATGTGACATTTGAAATTATTTAATATTAGATAAATTAAAATTAAAATCAGATCAAAAATAGATCTGAAATAGAGCCAACAACCTGGCTCTGATACCACTTGAAAGGAAAAACCGTCTTTTTCCTGTGTAGGATCTTTCAGATTTCATCAAATCTGGGGTGGAATAAATTAAAAATTTTTATCCTATGCTATTTCAGATCTAATATCTATTAGATTTAATTTTATTATCTGATATTTAAAATCTAAAATTAAATTTAAAAGTATGAGAATATAGACATACCTCAAGGGTAATCTAATTACCCTGTAGATGATCGCAGCACTGCCTGAGGTTCTGATGTAGCCATGCAAGTGCCTGGCCTCTAGCAGTATCCACTTAGGTAGTATCTAGAAAGCCTTCTCCTCATGATTCTACACTCCAAAAATCAGATCAATATCTGATTTGGAAGTACTTCAGAACTCCTTCTAAAGTTGGAGCAGCAGCCTGTCGAAAATGTCCTGCAGCCTTCTGTTCCAGGCATCACCACGTCTTGTACCTTTGCCAGATTAATGTCCAACTTCTTGGACATGAAGAGGGGAGAAAGAAGAGCAGGGAGGATATAGAGAAGAGGGGAGGGGGCAGCAGCTAATGGGTTTTTTGTATAAAACAAGTTCTATCTCGAAACCCTAGGTGCAGCAGGGTTTATATAGATCCTGTATGCTGCGCAGTGCCACATCATTCGACCAATCAAAAAATTCCAATAAATTTTGAAAAAATTTTGATTGGTGGAGTGATATCATCTGATCACATAAGATAAGAATCCCCATGCTCTCTCCTATGATGACGCCAACATTGGATAAGCACAAATAAGGTGGCGCCAAAGAGTCCAAGTTTATAAGGACTCTTTGGTTCTTATCCATTTGGGGCGCCCACTTAAATCCAATTGAGCTCACACCATAATCTAATTATGGTGCCCAATTTGAAGTGGTTTGGATATGTGGACACTCCACAAAAATCCTCCAATGAATCCTCTTCAGTTTAAGACCCATATGTCAACTTTTGACAGATGTCCTAAAATAAAATTGGCAGGTGCTAGAAATTAGCAGGTGTTGTCTTAAATTCATCTCATGAATTAAGACAAGCCTTTTCTGAGCTGGACAAACTTCAATTAGACTGAGAGAAACCTTTTCAAGATTCTATGGATGAGCCAGATCATATTTGGCTCAGTAAAGATAAAAAAGATTACACGAGGAGAAAGTTGGGCTCAATCGAGTGCTAGCATGATTTCCTTGAACCTAATTGGATCTTATCCAAATCAATTGGGGTAGCCCAATTGATGACATCCAGACCCTAACCCTTGTTTGTGTGATCTAGTTAGGTTCAATTCTGTATGATAATGAGACATGTCGTGATCTCATTATCGACATCATCGAAACTCCTTTCGATGGACCAGAACTCTTCTGATTCAGATAATTAGAATGATCGATCATCAAAATCATTCTAATTGCTCCCAAAATCCACCAGTGACACCTAGCAGCATATGGTGGCAACCCATCAGAACTGAAGATGAACCTCTTGGTGCAGCTACCTGTGTGATTGAGTTCCTCTATCATGAGTCCCGACTGAATTAGGGTTAAGGTGAACTCGTCAAACCCAACATCTGTTATATGAATCAATCGATCGATCCAAGTTCGATGTGAAACCCAATGGAAAACTCTTTTCCATTATTTCACTCTGCCATGGCCATGGGCTTAAGGGCTCGATCTTTTGATCATCATAGGACTACTCATCTCATCTACCGAGGTTGATAGATCCCATCTTGGTGTGATCTGGTTCCTACAATGATATGCTATAGCCAACATACACCTCAGGGTTTCGAATGGCTAGGAGATTGAGTTATGGTGTAGTCAAACTATAACATACTCAAGGTGAACCATCGATGCACCTCAGGTCAAAGAACTAAACACACAACTGCAGCATCGAGCTAGTCATCGATGAGAAGGTAGACTTCCTTATGACTGCTCGAGGTGGTCACGCTTAGTAATCTCGTTCTCAATGAATACCTGTACTCTCACTCTGGTGTCTCCACACCGTAGACTCAAGACTCATCTACCCTAAGGAAGCGATCGTACACCAACCTTCCGGATCGATCACCATCCTCGTGATGATCCTATGGTCAGGAGCAGTTTATGAGTTAGTTATGTAAATTCATGCCTTAAATTTTCAACTCTTGAAAATATGAATTTACAATTCCACTAACTCAAAGGATGTATCACAGACACAATGTACATAATGTGATAGAAGAATAACCCTTTTATTCATTTATAGTCAAAATTATAAATTTGTCCTTAGTTCTGTACAGAAATGTGTCAGCCGATCTGGCATCTAAGGCACACATCTAACAGACTCCCATTTGACCTAATGCCAATTGGCTACATATCTAAGTCCCATCTTCTCAAGGTGGGCTTCGATCTTCTATTGGCCCAATGGCTTAGTCAGCGGGTCTGCCACATTGTCTGTGGAGTCGACTCTCTTGACCTCGACATAACCTTTTTCGAGGTAATCACGGATCAGATGGAATCGCTACTCGATGTGCTTGGACTTCTGGTGAGACCTTGGCTCCTTAGCTAGGGCTATGGTGCCATTATTGTTGCAGTAAAGAGGTATGGCATCCGATGACATCACTCCAAGCTCTGCGATAAATTTCTTATACCAGAATGCCTCCTTCACAGCTTCCGATGCGGCAATATACTCTGCCTCCATGGTGGAATTTACCATTTACTTGGAACTCTTCCAGCTAACTACACCACCATTGTAAATAAACAGACTCCCAGATGTCGACTTTCAATCATCTATATCAGACATAAAGTCTGAGTCTGTATATCCCTGAAACTGAAGTTCTCCATTCCCAAAGACTAGAAACATATCCTTAGTCTTTCTCAAGTACTTAAGGATACATTTCATAGAAGTCCAGTGCTCTTCGCCTGGATTCGACTGATATCTGCTTGTGACACTCACAGCATGGGCTCTATCAGGTCGTGTACATAGCATGGCATACATGAGACTCCCTATTGTCGAAGTATAAGGGATCTTGTTCATGCGTTCAATCTCCTCAGGTGTGCTAGGGCACATCATCTTGGAGAGATGAATGCCATGTCTAAAAGGCAATAAACCTCTTTTGGAGTTATCCATGCTAAACCTTTTTATCACCACCTCTATGTACATCTTCTGTGAAAGTCCCAGCATCCTATTTGATCTATCTCTATAGACCTTAATACCTAGTATAAAGGATGCCTCTCCTAGAGCTTTCATAGAGAACTCCTTAGACAACCATACTTTGACTGAGGTCGACATGAGAATGTCATTCCCAATTAGGAGGATGTCATCCACGTACAATACGAGGAAGACAACTGCACTCCCACTGACCTTTTTGAACATACATGGTTCCTCCTCATTCTTGATGAAGCCAAACATTTTGATCACATCATTGAAATGAGTATTTCAACTCTGAGATGCTTGCTTAAGTCCATAAATGGACCTTTACAGTTTGCAGACCTTGTGATCATCATCACTGGATGTGAAACCAAGCAGCTGTTCCATATGGAGATATCTTCCTCAAGATATCCATTTAAGAACTTCGTTTTCATGTCCATCTGCCATATTTCATAATCAAAATAGGCTGCAACAACAAGCAATGTGCGGATAGATTTTAGCATGGCTACGGACGAGAAGGTATCTAGATAGTCAATGCCTTCACGCTGACTATAATCTTTCGCTACGAGCTTAGTCTTGAATGTCTCCACATTCCCATCTGTACCTATCTTTCTCTTGAAGATCCATTTACATCCAATAGGTACAATATCTTCAGGTGGATCTACCAAGGTCTAGACTTGGTTGGAGTGCATCGAGTCAATTTCTGATCTCATTGCCTCTAATTATTTCTCGAAGTCGATATCTGATATCGCCTCGTCATAGGTCTTGGGATCATCACCATGAACCCCATTTCTCGTGAGAAATATTTTCTCTACATCCTCTTGTATGGTACCAAAGTACCTTTCAGGAGGACGAAAATTCCTAGTCGATCTACGAGGTGGAAGAGGTTGTGTTAGGACTGGTTCTGATTGATTAGGTTCCTTAGGTTCTTTAGCTCTTGGGAGACATTCTCCTTGAGCTTAATTATTCTTCCGATGCCACAATCTTGAATAAACTATTTTTCAAGAAAAATAGTATTTCGACTCACAATCACATTGTGATCTTCTGAAATATAAAAATAATATCCTAAGGACTCTTTAGGATATCCTATGAACCGAGCTCTAAAAGACCTGAACTCTAACTTGTCCGTCTGCTGTCTGTTGACATGAGCCGGACAACTCCAAATTTTGAGATGATTCAGACTTGGCTTCTTACCATTCCATATCTCATACGGTGTGGTAGGAACAGTTTTAGAGGGAACCCTTTTCAATACATAAATTGCTGTCATGAGATAATATCTTCAAAGAAATTCTGAGAGGTCTGTGAAGCTCATCATGGAACGGACCATATCTAATAGGATCCGATTTTTCTATTTTGAAACCCCATTGAGTTGAGGCATTCCAGGTGGAGTCCATTGAGAGACTATACTATTGTCCTTAAGATAGTCTAGAAATTTTTGACTAAGGTATTCATCTCCTCGATCTGATCGAAGAACCTTAATGGGCTCTTCTATTTATTTTTCTACCTCATGTCTGAATTCTTTGAACCTTTCAAAGGCTTCAGACTTATGTTTCATTAGAAACACATACCCGTACCTAGACATATCATCGATAAAGGTAATGAAGTAGATAAAGTTGCCTCTAGCTGGCACATCAAATGGGCCACACACATCCGTATGTACTAGGACAAGTAGGTCTGTGAATCTTTCCCCATGTCCCACAAAAGGGAGCTGGTCATTTTGCCTTGAAAGCATGATTCACAAACTGGATATGACTCGAAAGTCAACGGACTCAGTAGCCCAGATTTCTTCAATTTGTTAACCCTGTCTTCCACTATATGACCTAACCTTAGGTGCCACAGATACTTATCATTTAGACTATCACTAGGCCTTTTAATTCCTATGGCATTCACATTTTGTTCAATATTAAAAACAGATACATCAACATGTAACTGATAGAGACCATTAATAATAAAATCATTTGCAACTTTATTATTTTCATAAAATATGTTACAATGGTCCTTATGAAAGCTAAACACATAGCCGTCTTGTGCTATACATGAAACAGAAATCAAATTCCTGCTTGCTGTAGGCACATAATAACAGTCTCTTAAAACTAAATCTAATCCTAACGATAATCGTAGAGGGTAGGTTTCTACGGTCACAGCAGCAACTCTTGCTCCATTCCCGACATGTAGGATCATCTCTCCATTCCTCAGCCTCCTGCTCTCCTCAAGACCTTGCATAAAAGTACACAAATGAGTACTAGAACCAGAGTCAAGCATCCAACTGAATGCAGAAAAAACTATAAGATTAGATTCGATAATGAGCATACCTCTAGAAGGACCATCCTTCTTGTTCTTCAGGGTGGCCAGGTACTGAGGACAGTTCCGCTTCCAATGGCCTTCTGACTGACAGTGGAAATACTTTCCCTTTTCAGAAGCCTTCTTCTTCGATCTTGTCTTCTTGTTCTTGCCATCCACCTTCTGCTTCTTCATGGACTTCTTTTTCTTTTCAAAAGACTTTCTCTTGGAAGAAGTCTGCTCCACAGTAAGAACTGAGCCTTTTGAACCTTTCATTGAAAGCTCAGCCGTAATCAGCATATTCATTAACTCGGCCAAGGTACGTTGCATCTTATGCATATGAAAGTTCATGATGACTGGCCATATGAATCGGACAAGGACTGAAGGATCACATCAATCTGAAAATCCTTGTCTAAGATGATATCGAGCTTCTCAAGCTCCTCAAGATCCTTAATCATTGTCAAACAATGATCTTGGACTGACTGCCCATCATGCATCTTGGCCTTAAAAAGTCTTTGACAGACTTGATACTTAGCTGTGCGACTCTGTTCACCAAACAACTCTTGTAGGTGAGCTAACATTTGGCGGGTAGTCAAAATATTTTCATGTTGGCACTGCAAATCATCAGACATTGCACCCAACATGTAGTACCTGGCTTTGTTATCATCATTCATCCACTTTTTCAGAGACACTCTCTGTTCAGCAGTCGGACGTGCTCGCATGGCAGGTGGGTCCTGGTCCAAGACATGAGTCAATTTTTCAGAATCCAGAATAATTCTGTAGTTCCTCAACCAGTCCTTTAAATTTGGTCCGGTCAGTCTATGAGTGTCTAAAATTTTGGTCAGGGGGTTTGAGGCAGACATATTTTTTGTAGAGAGTCAAAAGTTTCTGGTTAGATTTTGTAATCAGAATCAACCAATTTATTTAGGGTTTTTATTTTTAAATAAATTAGGCTCCCACTATTTTCTCAGATCCCTACACTCCCTTGGTAGAGATGTGAAAATCTCCATGATTAGTGATTTCTAGTGGGTGGTGCAGTCTCACCGACTGGCTCATCACCTCACCTAACAGTTATTGGTGATGGGTCAATCGATGAGTGGACAACTCTTGTCCAATGATTCTCTAATCGTGGTGCACCCAAAACTTGATCTCTAATTCATGAAGCTCACCGTATCTGGGATATTGCTCCAATCCTTAGTTAAGCCAAACCCACCATTTGCACGAACTAGATTCCTGATGGGTCCCTCACCGTATCCAAAATATTGAGCCCAACCCATCCTCTAATCTGTAGCATCCAATGCCTAATGGACATGGTTGCATCTTTCCGGTGCAACTGAGCCACTGTAATCAGTCGAGAACAATCAACCCCGGGAAGGGCCCGCACATCCACAATAGTGGAAGACCTTGACTTAATATTTTTTTAGGGAGATTTGATTTAGGTCTCTTTAAACTTGACTGGACATAGTCATAACAATTATGACTAACCTAGTGCCATGGGTTAGCTCGAATTGTTAGCCACCTCAAATCAGAACTGGGTCGATACATATGGCTAGGTAAGTGAGATCGATGGGAGGGATATGCCATTAACTCGACAAGAACGTATTCGAGTCGAGTAGCTCCTAATTAAAAATTAGTCGATCGCATCTGCCCAACTTACCTTAGACACCAAATTGTCGAACCAGAACTAATTGAGTTAGTCTACAATCCAGGCTTTAACCACTGAGCCAAATTAGGTCTTAACTTGATCGAGTCACATCTAAATGTGATTCGACCTTGACCCAGACTTAATCCTATTAGGCTGGTCAATTATTAGCTTTCATGATCCCACCTAACCAACTCTTGATTCGGTTTGATCAACCGCTAGACCTAATTGAGCTACCCAAGCCCGAACCCAATCTTATGAAAATATCTTAGATCTGAAATTTTAATTTTAGACCTAACTTAATTTCATAAGCTCAATACATTAATTAAGTTTGGGTTCATAAACAAAGCATGTAAAATAAATCTTAGGGTTTCAGGATCTAGGATTTTACAAAAAAGTAAGTTTTGATTTTTGATTAAGGATGAACGCGCGGTATCCCTATACATCATATGAACACCCTATTGAATGGAAAGAGAGGGTCTTAAAACTCTACTTTATTTTTATGACCGGACGTTCATGAGGACCACCTTAATCAGAAATATAAATTTAACTACAAAACTAGTTAGATCTAAATTAACATATCACATATACAATTTAAGATCTAACTAATACATGCTTTGCATACATCTCATGTATCAAAAATCAATCTAATTAACATGCTTTCAGATCTGATACATCATATATAATATCTAAAAAATAGAATTTACATTGAACTATTCAAAATAAAAACTATTCTAGACAAGTTACTAGAACAATTCTACAACTAGTCTAGGCATGCAACAGATCGATTTTATGAAATAATTAAAATTTTATTTTCTATTTTTTTATCTGATTATAATAATTATAATATCAAAAAAAATAGAGAATAAATTATATTTGATTCATATTTTAATCTCATTAAAATATAAAACTTAAGACTATTCATGGATTCAATTAATCCTAGTCTAGTTATGCATCTCATGCATGTTAGATCTTCTTAGATTTAATTTTAAATATTTTAATTTCAGATTCTATCATATCTGATGTGATATTTGAAATTATTTAATATCAAATAAATTAAAATTAAAATCAGATTAAAAATAAATATGAAATAGAGCCAACAACCTGGCTCTGATACAACTTGAAAGGAAAAACCGCCTTTTTCCTGTGTAGGATCTTCTAGATTTCATCAAATCTGGGGTGGAATAAATTAAAAATTTTTATCCTATGCTATTTTAGATCTAATATCTATTAGATCTAATTTTATTATCTAATATTTAAAATCTAAAATTAAATCTAAAAGTATGAGAAATATAGACATACCTCAAGGGTAATCTTATTACCCTATAGATGATCGTAGCACTGCCTGAGGTTCTGATGTAGCCATGCAAGCGCCTGGCCTCTACCAGTATCCACTCAGGTAAAATTTGTAACATCTTCTCCTCATTATTTTAACCTCCAAAAATCAGATCAATATCTGATTTGGAAGTACTTTAGAACTCCTTCTGAAGTTGGAGCAGCAGCCTATCGAAGATGTCCTGCAGCCTTCTATTCCAGGCATCACCATGCCTTGTACCTTTACCAGATGAACGTCCAACTTCTTGGACATGAAGAGGGGAGAAAGGAGAGTAGGGAGGATGTGGAGAAAAGGGGAGGAGGTAGTAGATAATGGGTTTTTTGCATAAAACAAGTTCTATCTCGAAACCCTAGGTGCAGTAGGGTTTATATAGATCCTGTATGCTGCGCAGTGCCACATCATTCGACCAATCAAAAAATTTCAATAAATTTTGAAAAAAATTTGATTTGTGGAATGATATCATCTGATCACATCAAATAAGAATCCCCATGCTCTCTCCTATGTTGGTGCCAACATTGGATAAGCACAAATAAGGTGGCGCCAAAGAGTCCAAGTTTATCAGGACTCTTTAGTTCTTATCCATTTGGGGCACCCACTTAAATCCAATTGAGCTCATGCCATAATCTGATTATGGCACCCAATTTGAAGTGGTTTGGACATGTGGACACTCCACAAAAATCCTCCAATAAATTCTCTTCAGTTTAAGATCCATATGTCAACTTTTGACAGATGTCCTAAAATGAAATTGGCAGGTGCTAGAAATTAGCAGGTGTTGTCTTAAATTCATCTCATGAAATAAGACAAGCCTTTTCTAAGCTGGACAAGCTTCAATTAGACTGAGAAAAATCTTCCCAAGGTTCTCTGGATGAGCCAAATCACATTTGGCTCAATAGAGATAGAAAAGATTATACGAGGAGAAAGTTAGGCTCAATCGAGTGCTAGCATGATTTTCTTGAACCTAATTGGATCTTATCCAAATCAATTGGGGTAGCCCAATTGATGACATCCAGACCCTAATCCTTATTTGTGTGACTCGGTTAGATTCAATTCTGTATGATAATGAGACATGTCATGATCTCATCATCGACATCATCAAAACTCCTTTCGATGGACCAGAACTCTTCTGATTCAGATAATTAGAATGATCGATCATCAAAATCATTCTAATTGCTCCTAAAATTCATCAGTGACACATAGCAGTATATGGTGGCAACCCATCAGAACTGAAGATGAACCTCTTGGTGCAGCTATCTGTGTGATTGAGTTCCTCTATCATGAGTCCCGACTGAATTAGGATTAAGGTGAACTCATCAAATCCAACATCAGTCATATGAATCAATCGATCGATCCGAGTCCGATGTGAAACCCAATGAAAAATACTTTTCCATTATTTCACTCTACCATGGCCATGGGCTTAAGGGCTCGATCTTTCGATCATCATAGGACTACTCCTCTTATCTACCGAGGTTGATAGATCCCATCTTGGTGTGATCTGGTTCCTACAATGGATATGCTACAGCCAACATATACCTCAAGGTTTCGAATGGCTAGGAGATCGAGTTATGGTGTTATCAAATTATAACATACTCAAGATAAACCGTCAATGCACCTCAGGTCAAAGAACTAGACACACAACTACAGCATCGAGCTAGTCATCGACGAGAAGGTAGACTTCCTTATGACTGCTTGAGGTGGTCACGCTCAGTACTCTCGTTCTCAATGAATACCTATACTCTCACTTTGATGTCTCCACACCATAGACTCAAGACTCATCTATCCTAAGAAAGTGATCATACACCAACCTTCTGGATCGATCACCATTCTCGTGATGATCCTATGGTCAGGAGCAGTTTATGAGTTAGTTATGTAAATTCATGCCTTAAATTTTCAACTCTTGAAAATATGAATTTACATTCCTACTAACTCAAAAGATGTATCACAGACACAATGTACACAACGTGATAGAAGAATAACCCTTTTATTCATTTATAGTCAAAATTACAAATTTGCCCTTAGTTCTGTATAGGAATGTGTCAGTCGATCTGGCATCTAGGGCACGCATCTAACTTTCTCATCGATTGAGCCTATATGGATCCGATCACCTATATGGATGCAATGCAGAGATTTGATTCCGAGAAATGGCTTGAAGCCTTGCAATCTGAAATGGAGTCCATGAAAATCAATGATGTATGGACATTGGTTGACCCACCTGAAGGGGTTAAACCTATTGGGTGTAAATGAATCTTCAAATGGAAGAGGGGTGCAGATGGAAAGGTGGAGACATATAAAGCCTGTCTGGTTGTCAAGGGGTATCGTCAATGTTATAGTATTGACTATGACGAGACGTTCTCTCCTGTGGTAATGCTCAAATCTATTCGGATAATACTTGCAATAGCTGCCCATCTGGATTATAAGATCTGGCAGATGCATGTAAAGACAGCTTTCCTAAATGGAGAGCTGACCGAAGAGATGTATATAATACAACCTGAGGGGTTTACATCTACAGATGAGTCCAAGATGTGCAAGCTTCAGAGATCCATTTATGGATTGAAGCAAGCTTTTCGAACTTGGAATATGTATTTTGATAAGGTGACCAAAACGTATGGCTTCGTTAAGAACGAAGAAGAGCCCTACATCTATAAATGGGCAAATGATCCAGTTGTAGTATTCTCTGTCTTGTACATGGATGATATTCTCTTAATCAGAAATGACATCCCTGCACTACAAAAAATAAAAGTTTGGTTGTCATCATAGTTCTCCATGAAGGACTTGGGTGAAGAATCCTACATCCTAGGGATGAAGATCTATAGGGATAGATCTAAAAGGATGCTTGGGTTATCCCAGTCCATGTTCATAGACACTGTGCTGAAGAGGTTCAGCATGGAGAATTCCAAGAAGGACTATCTACCGATAGGCCATAAAATTTTTCTCTCTAAGAAGGATTGTCTGATAACTTCTGAAGAAAGAGAGCGTATGAGTAGAGTCCCATATGCTTCGATCGTGGGATCTATCATGTACGCCATGACATGTATAAGGCCAGATGTGGCATACTCACTAGGAGTAGTGAGTAGATACCAATCTGATCCTGGAGAAAATCACTGAAAAGTGGTTAAAGCCATCCTTAAGTATTTGAAAAATATTAAGGATCAATGGTTGGTATATGGCGAGTTAGATCTGAAACTTGTGGGGTTCACAGACTATAGCTTTCAATCTGACCATGATGACAGCAGAAGCATGTCGGGTTATTTCTTTACTCTAAATGGTGGAGCCATCTGTTAGAAGAGTTTCAAGCAGCATACTGTGGCAGACTCTATTTGTGAGGCGGAGTACATCGCAGCATCGGATACCGGGAAGGAAGCTGTGTGGCTAAGAAAATTCATCACCGAGCTCGGAGTAGCATCCTCTCTCGATGGTCCGATTTTGCTCTATTGCGACAGCACTAGTGCCATTGCTCAGGCGAAGGAACCCAAAGCACACCAGTGAATGAAGCACATTTTGTGCCACTTCAACCTGATCCGAGAGATCATGGATCGAGGTGATGTCGACCTTCAGAAGATCGATGGAAAAGAGAACCTGATCGACCCCTTCACTAAAGCTCTAACAATAAAGGAGTTCAACAATCACAAGTCGAAGATGGGTATTAGATACTGTGCCGAGTGACTTTGGGATAAGTGGGAGTTGTTAGAAAATATATCCCAAAAGCTAATTTCAACCTGTTGACGGTTGAGCAACCTTGTATTGTAATTGATTTGTTAATAAATAAAATATATTTTTAGTATTTTCATCATAAGTTTTCATCTTCTAATGAACTCCGTTGTTATGATGAAGTCCTTAGGACTATTTAGGTTCGATAGAGAGAGGATTTATCGATTAGTCCTTAAAACTGTTCATGACCAAATTGTTGAAAAATGTGTCCCAAAAAGCCAATCGTCAAGCTGTTGACGGTTGAGCAACCAAGTATTGTAATTGATTTGTTAATAAATAAAATTATTTGGCATCTTCATCATAAGCTTTCATCTTCTAATGAACTCCGTTGTTATGATGAAGTCCTTAGGACTATTTAAGTTCGATAAAGAGAGGATTTATCGATTAGTCCTTAAAACTGTTCACGATCAAATGATAGGCTGTTAATAAGGATGACAGCTTCTATCGAGCATAGGTCGCTGTAGGCCATATGGGTTGGTTGTCCTCTTAACCAAGGAGTGTGGAGACACTGGTATGGCATACAGGTGAGATGTAAGGGTACATCATCATTGAACGTGACCAACTCCAGAGCATTCTGCTATCGAGAATGTCTCTGATGGGATATAGGTACAAGTGTCCCTTAGACTTGAGATCGCCTCAGTGACTTGCAAGTAACTCACTGTGCTTTGGTACTGGACTAACTGAATTTTTAATTCAGAGATGGAAGGCTTCTGGGCACAGTCAAGTACTTGCGAAGTCAGCGTGTGATTGAGATGGGATTGACCACTCCAAGAGTTAGAGAAGAATGAGTCGCTGTATTTCAATTTAGCAAAACTTTGGCCAGGGTAATCCATCAGATGGATTTGATATTTTGAAATACAATGTGGACAACCTGATCAGAGTTGACAGTTGAACTCTGGGGTGTCCTATGATTATTTTGGTCAAAGAGATGAATTATATGAAAACTATATCCGTATGGGTTCTAAGGATGTTGTTCTATACATTCGACCTATTCGATCGTCGGGTACCATTGCTAGATGGTCACTTTGATTGGTACAAAAATTTATTCCTGTGCTACCGACTTAGGTTCAGACCTATGAGATCACACACATTAGAGTTCATGATCTGATCGGATGGTTGATCAACGATTAAGAATCGTTCTAGGGTTAAATGATCAATACGATTGACACTTAACCCAGTGCAAGTATTGCAGGAGGATCGATTAGCAATTTGATTGCTAATTGGCTTAATTTGATTAAGCCAATGGACTGAGATTAAGTCTAATTAAATATAATTTAATTAGATTTAGTTTGGACTTGATTGGATCAAGTCCAATTGGTTTATTGGATAAGCCAAGTGCAAGGAAAAACTAGTCCTAGTTCAACTAGGACTTGGGTCAATCTAATTTCTAATTTGATTAGAAAATTAAATCAGATTTAAATCTAATTTAATCTAATTAAATTAGGTTATTAATTGGGTTAAGACCTATTTTAATTAGGTTGATCTAATTTTGGTTTGATTTGGTTTGAAAAACCAAATTAAAACAAGTCATGAGATAGAATCCTAGTAAGACTAGGATTCCACCTTGCGCCACATAAGCCTTCCCCACGCCCTCTCTCTTATTCAACACCAATCTCCACTTATTTTATGCGACAAAAGCCCTCTCCCAGGTCTCTCCCATGTTCACAAAAGGTTTCCTCTCTTCTTTCTTACATGGAAGGTGGTTTGGATCAAATAAAAAAGGAATAAGTTTGGATTTTGAATTCTATGAGATAGAGTTTTAGAAATCCAAAACTCTTTCAATTTTGCACTAAATTTATCCAAATTTTTTTTGAAATTTTCATGACTTTTAGGGTATATATTGTGCACCCTTTAATGGTGATCCATGCACAAAAATATGGAGGAGGTGCTCAAGAGTTGGGCGCCCCTTAACTTGCCATGTTTGGATAAGCCTTGACTAAGTATTCGACCTAAACAAGGACTCTATCATATCTCTCTGTATAAAATGAGTTTCTTCATGAAATTTTTGAAGAAGATAGATATTTGAGAGACCTTTAATCTATCCAAAAATTAGAGAGAAATACTTTTGGGTCATGGAGATATAAAAGACACAAGTTAGGATGTCTAGAGAGAGAAACGAGAAGAAGAAGAGGGTCTTCTTCTAGGGTTGTTTGTTTTCATATCTTTCCTCTCTCTATCTTGAGTTTTCTGAGAGCGTCTCAGATCTGAAAGTCCTCCTTTTACTTTCCATCTTTGGAAGAGTCCAAATCAAGAAGAAGGAGGCACCTGATCAACCATCAAAGAAGGATCAGCACAGTACTAGCATACTGTACTGATTTCCTGAAGTAGGACTTTTGATCGAGATTCGTGGGCTCGTGTGGATGACTCCTAGAGGCCGGATGTTGTGCGGCTTGCAACATCATCCTTAAGCCCAGATCAGTGAGGTTAGAGCGTCTAACTTGCAAGATAATAGATCTGATCTATTGTTTAATACATACATTAGATGTGGTATAGAAACATGTTGATATGATCAACATGTAGTTCATGCTATATTTATATATTTTAATTTCTGATTTAATGCTATGTGTTGGGTACAAAATACCCACGGCCGAAGTTCTCAGCGGGATTAGCCATTGCGAGCTCAGCCCGGACCCCTACAAGAGCCAAGCTACGTCGCCAATTTCAACTGAAGAAGGACTCCGCCCGGACTCCTACGGGAGCCGGGCTTCGTTCTCGACTCCAACGGCTGCAGACAGACTTCGTCCGGACTCCTACGGGAGCCGGACTCCATCGACAACTTCAACCGCAAATAGACCCCACCCGAACTCCTACGGGAGCCGGACTCCGTCCTCAACTTCAACTGCCGGTAAGCCTTGTCCAGACTCCTACGGGAGCCGGACTTCGCCTTTGACTTTAATTGCAGGAAGACTCCGCCCGGACTCCTACGGGAGCCGGGCTTCATTCTCGACTCCAACGGCTGCAGACAGACTTCGTCCGGACTCCTACGGGAGCCGGACTCCGCCGACAACTTCAACCGCAAGTAGACTCCGCCCGGACTCCTACGGGAGTCGGGCTCCGTCCTCAACATCAACTGCCGGTAAGCCTTGTCCGGACTCCTACGGGAGCCGGACTTCGCCTTTGACTTTAATTGCAGGAAGACTCCACCCGGACTCCCACGGGAGCTGGGCTTCGTCCTCGACACCAACGGCTACAGACAGACTTCGTCCGGACTCCTACGGGAGATGGACTCCGCCGACAACTTTAACCGCAAGTAGACCCCGCTCGAACTCCTACGGGAGCCGGGCTCCATCCTCAACATCAACTGCCAGTAAGCCTTGTCCGGACTCCTACGGGAGCCGGACTTCGCCTTTGACTTTAATTGCAGGAAGACTCCGCCCGGACTCCTACGGGAGCCGGGCTTCGTTCTCGACTCCAACGGCTGCAGATAGACTTCGTCCGGACTCCTACGGGAGCCGGACTCCGCCGACAACTTCAACCGCAAGTAGACTCCACCCGGACTCCTACGGGAGCCAGGCTCCGTCCTCAACATCAACTGTCGGTAAGCCTTGTCCAGACTCCTACGGGAGCCAGACTTCGCCTTTGACTTTAATTGCAGGAAGACTCCGCCCGGACTCCCACGGGAGTCGGGCTTCGTCCTCGACACCAACGACTGCAGACAGACTTCGTCCGGACTCCTACGGGAGCCGGACTCTGCTGACAACTTCAACCGCAAGTAGACCCCGCCCGAACTCCTACGGGAGCCGGGCTCCATCCTCAACATCAACTGCCGGTAAGCCTTGTCCGGACTCCTACGGGAGCCTGACTTCGCCTTTGACTTTAATTGCAGGAAGACTCCGCCCGGACTCCTACGGGAGCCAGGCTTCGTTCTCGACTCCAACGGCTGCAGATAGACTTCGTCCGGACTCCTACGGGAGTCGGACTCCGCCGACAACTTCAACCGCAAGTAGACTCCGCCCAAACTCCTACGGGAGCCGGGCTCTGTCCTCAACATCAACTGCCGGTAAGCCTTGTCCGGACTCCTACGGGAGCCGGACTTCATCTTTGACTTTAATTGCAGGAAGACTCCGCCCGGACTCCTATGGGAGTCGGGCTTCGTTCACGACTCCAACGGCTGCAGACAGACTTCGTCCGGACTCCTACGGGAGCCAGACTCCTACGGGAGCCGGACTCCGCCGACAACTTCAACCGCAAGTAGACTCCGCCCGAACTCCTACGGGAGCCGGGCTCCATCCTCAACATCAACTATCGGTAAGCCTTGTCTGGACTCCTACGAGAGCCAGACTTCGCCTTTGACTTTAATTGCAGGAAGACTCCGCCCGGACTCCCACGGGAGCCGGGCTTCATCCTCGACACCAATGGCTGCAGACAGACTTCGTTCGGACTCCTACGGGAGCCGGACTCCGCCGACAACTTCAACCGCAAGTAGACTCCGTCCGAACTCCTACAGGAGCCAGACTT
Source organism: Elaeis guineensis (assembly GCF_000442705.2). Lineage (NCBI taxonomy): Eukaryota > Viridiplantae > Streptophyta > Magnoliopsida > Arecales > Arecaceae > Elaeis > Elaeis guineensis. The sequence goes on along the minus strand of NC_025995.2, from coordinate 58,728,984 downwards.
CGCACCTGATTTTGATTGCAGGGGACTCCGCCCGGACTCCTACAGGAGCCGGGCTCCGCCTGCGACTTCAACTCTGAGAGGACTCTGCCCGGACTCCCACAGGAGATGGGCTCTGTCCACAGCTCCAACCTCAAGAGGGACTCCGCCCGGACTCCTATGGGAGTCGAGCTCCGTCACCAACTTCAACCGCCGGTAAGATCCGTCCGGACTCCCACGAGAGCCGAACTTCGCACCTAACTTTAATTGCAGGAGGACTCCACCCGGACTCCTACGGGAGCCGGGCTCCATCGCCAACTTCAACTGCAGAAGGACTCCGCCCGAACTCCTACGGGAGCCGGGCTCCGCCCGCGACTTCAACTCCGAGAGGACTCCGCCCGGACTCCCACGGGAGCCGGGCTCCGCCCACGACTCCAACCGCAAGGAGGACTCCGCCCAGACTCCTACGAGAGCCAGACTCCGTCATCAGCTTCGACCGCTGTCGAACTTCAGCCGACGGATCTGCACTCCCAGGCAGGCCACAATAACGGACAACACTGCTCCACTCCCTGCGACGGACCCTACGCGACCCCATTACTCCCTGACAGGCTGTATTAACGGCCATGATTCTGCTCCACTCCCTGCGGCGGACCCTACGCGGCCCCATTACTCCCTGACAGGCTGTATTAACGGCCATGATTCTGCTCCACTCCCTGCGGCGGATCCTGTGCGATTCCACCACCCCCAGATGAGTCACGACAGCGGACGCCGCTCCACTTCCTGTGGCAGGCCCCACGTGGCACACCCCGATGATAGCCACGGGTCCACCCCACTACTCTCTGCAACAAACTCCGCCTGACCCTGGGCAGCCCGCTGCCAGACGGTTAAGATGTCGCTATCAGGCTACCGCCCCCTCCTCCTATAAAAGGGAGGCTTCAGATATGTTATTCAATAAGCTCTCATCTTTCATCTAAAAACTCTGCTAAATTCTCCGTTCGAGCACTCCATTCTTGTTGAGGCAGAGAACTGACTTGAGCGTCGGAGGGTCTTGCCGGAGCAACCCCACCTCCGGTTTAGACTTCCTTTGCAGGTCTCGGTGGCGACCGCGACTTCCTCGACTCCAGCTTCTCCGACGCAAGCGGATTTTTGCACCAACATGATTGACGCTAGAGGAAGGGTTGAACCTTCGCAATACCCTTGTTCTTAAAGGAGCGCTCAACGGATCCACCTCCGATCATCTTATCCGGCACCCACTCCTCCTTTCCTCATCTGATGCCTTCTCGTGAGGCATTTGCACAACTACCTCCGACTATGGTCGCCGACAAGGAGTGGCCGGACAATCGGCCTCTATCGAATTCCGTCAACACCATTTCGGGGGGATCCCGATGGGAGGCAACCAACATACCGGCTGTATTTCCCAAGCAGCAAAAGGTTGAAGAACCCATAACCTTTATCGAAGAAGACACCCAGGGAGTCCAATTCCCTCATAACGATGCGGTCGTAGTTTCCTTGAATATAGCAAATTATGACGTCGTCGCATTCTTATCGACAACGAAAGTTCAGCCGACATCTTGTTCTACGATGCCTTTTCAAGAATGTCCGCTCTTGGTGGTCATCTGAGGCCGATTTGCTCCCCCCTGGTAGGGTTTACCGATGACGCCGTTCCGACGGAAGGAATGATAGCTTTGACTGTGGCTGCGGGTCAATATCCAAAGCAATCCAGGGCTCTGGTGAATTTTTTGGTGGTGAAGGCGCCATCCGCCTACAATGCAATCCTTGGCCGACCCAGCCTCAATGCTCTCCGAGCTGTCGTTTTGACCTACCATTTGAAGTTGAAGTTCCCCACCAACCAGGGGATCGGAGAGGTCCGGGGAGACCAAGCCCTGGCCAGACACTGCTACAACATCGCCTTACAAAGAAGCGATCAGGCTGACCCCTGTCCCGTCGATGGACTAGATGCTCGCGATGACCTCACCGAAGAAAGGGGCGGCCCAATCAAAGATCTGGTACCAATCCCTTTGAATGATGGGAATGCGGAGCATGTGGCGCTAATTGGCTCCAACCTGGGGGAGGAGGTGCGGACGCGTCTTATTGATTTTCTACGAAGGAATGCGGACATTTTCGCTTGGGTTCCAGCAGACATACCGGGGATTGACACGAAAGTCATGGAGCATCATCTGGCCGTCGATCCAAAGCATCGACCGACGAAAGAAAAAATCTGGAGTCATGCCCCGGAGAGGCAGAAGGCGATAGCCGAGGAAGTGGATAAGCTCCTCAAGGCCGGATTCATTAAGGAAGTCAATTATCCTGATTGGATTTCCAATGTTGTTCTGGTCAAAAAAGCAAACGGCAAGTGGAGGATGTGCATAGACTTCAAAAAGCTGAATAAAGCTTGTCCAAAGGACAGCTACCCCCTTCCCAGAATCGACCAACTGGTGGATGCGACCTCAGGCCATGAGCTCCTCACCTTTATGGACGCATTCCCCGGCTATAATCAAATTAGAATGGTGTCGGAAGATGAAGAAAAGACAGCTTTCATCACTAATCGCGGCCTTTACTGTTACAGGGTCATGCCTTTCGGCCTCAAGAATGCGGGCGCAACCTACCAACGGTTGGTGAACAAAATCTTCAAAGAGAAGATCGGCCAAAACATGGAGGTCTACGTGGACGATATGCTCATAAAAAGCAAGTCTTCCAGAAATCATGTCGCCGACCTTGAGGAGACCTTTGACACTCTCCGAAAGTATAGAATGAAGCTGAACCCAACTAAATGCGCTTTCGGAGTAACCTCAGGAAAGTTCCTGGGCTTCATGGTATCAGGGCGTGGGATTGAGGCCAATCCAGAGAAAATTCACGCCATCCAGGAGATGACCGCCCCAAAGTTGATCAAAGAGGTTCAGCACCTCACAGGGAGGATAGCGGCTCTTAATCGCTTCGTCGCGAGGTCGGCCGAACAGTGCTTGCCCTTCTTTCAAACCCTCAAGCAGCCGAAGAACTTCTGTTGGACCCCTGAGTGCCAACAGGCGTTCGAAGAGTTAAGAAGCTACCTTAGCTCACCCCCGCTGTTGGCAAAGCCTGAACCTGGGGAGGAACTATTTTTATACCTAGCGGTCTCTCCCATGGCCCTCGCGGCCGTCCTTGTCAAAGAAGAAATGAAAGTCCAGCGACCAGTCTACTACATTAGCCGCGTGCTGAGGGACACCGAGACCAGGTACACCAAATTAGAAAAACTGACCTATACCTTGTTGGTTGCAGCTCGAAGGCTCCGACCCTACTTTCAAGGGCACACCGTGACGCTACTCACCGATCAACCGATCAAGGCAGTTTTGCACCGGGCTGACACCTTCGGAAGAATGGCAAAATGGGCGATCGAGCTCATGGAATTCGACATCAACTACAGACCTAGACCAGCAGTAAAGGCCCAAATACTGGCAAATTTCATAGTAGAGTGCACCATCCCAGAGGAGGCCGAACCTGAGCAAAGCAAAGCTGACGACCTGAAGTCTCAACCGAACTCCCCCAACGAAGAGGCCAATCCCTCCGATCGCTTTTGGACCCTCTATGTGGACGGATCTTCCAACATGTCGGGCGCAGGTGCAGGCCTGATCTTGGTCAATCCGGAGGGAGTCATCATGGAGTACGCTCTGCGTTTCGAGTTCTCCGCAACAAACAATGGAGCGAAATATGAAGCTCTAATCGCAGGACTAAGGATCGCCAGAGAGCTGGGAATAAGTCAGCTTCGGGTGCACAGTGACTCTTAACTGGCGGTGGGGCAAGTCAGCGGGAGTTACGAAGCGCAGGAGGACAGTATGGCCAGATACCTTGAGAAGGTAAAGGAGCTCACCCCCACCTTCAGCAGCTTCAACATTAGACAGATTCCAAGGCTGGAGAATACCAGAGCCGATCTTCTTTCCAAGTTGGCGACATTGGCTCCGGCCGAATTGCCCAAAGGCATCCCCTTTGAAGTTCTAAAACACCCGAGTACAGAAGAATCGCGGCCCGTAATGGAAATCGACCACGAGCCCAGCTGGGTCGACCTGCTGATAACCTATCTTAGAGATGGAGTTCTCCCCCAGGATGCGAAGGAGGCTTGGAAGCTCCGAAATCAAGCCTCTCGGTACATCCTTTATGAGGGCAAATTGTACAAAAGATCATACTCCTTGCCCCTCTTGAAATGTCTCCGGCCCTCAGAAGCTGACTACGCCTTGTGGGAAGTACATGAGGGGATTTGCGAAAACCATTTGGGGGCTAGATCTTTGTCCCACAAGCTGCTCCGCCAGGGATATTACTGGCCAACGATGCATCGTGATTCGATTGAATATGTCAAAAAGTGTGATCGATGCCAGAGATACGCCAACATCTAGAGACAACCCACCACCGAGCTCGCACCCTTGAGTGCCCCATGGCCTTTTGCGCAATGGGGAATGGATATCCTTGGCCCTTTTCCTGTGGCATCTGGGCAAAGAAAGTTCCTCCTCGTAGCAATCGACTACTTCACCAAATGGGTTGAAGCCGAACCACTAGCAAAAATCACGGAAGCAAAAGTGCAAGATTTCGTCTGGAAATCGATCGTGTGTAGGTTCGGTTTGCCTAGAACCCTAATCACTGATAATGGACGATAATTTGTGGGAGCAAAATTCATCGAATTCTGTGAAGATCTAAACATCTCCCACAACTTCACATCAGTAGCCCATCCCCAGGCGAACGACGAAGCTGAGGTGACCAACAGAACCCTTTTGCACGGGATTAAGACAAGGCTTGAAAAAGCGAAGGGAACTTGGGCGGACGAACTTTATCATGTGTTGTGGGCGTATCGAACTACTCAGAGGCTACCTACGGGGGAGACCCCTTTCGCTTTAGCCTTCGGTACGGAAGCCGTCATCCCCATCGAGCTTAAACTCCCGTCGGCACGAGTCATGGCGTTCGACGAACATCAAAGTTTGCAAGGTCTTAGAGCCAACCTCGACCTACTGGAAGAAAGAAGGGAGATAGCTCAGGTTCGGATGGCAGCCTACAGACAGAAGGTTGCTCGATATTACAACGCCCGGGTTAAGAACAAAGCCTTTGGAGCGGGAGATCTAGTGCTTCGACAAGCCGCTGTCTCGCAACCTCAGGACCGAGGGAAACTCGCCCCAAACTGGGAGGGACCGTATGAAGTCAAAGAAGTAGTCCGGCCCGGAACTTATTATCTTAAGGAACTCGGAGGAGCCGACCTCCCGCGACCGTGGAGCTCGGAAAACTTGTGGATGTACTACCAGTAACTTCATTTTAATTGGAAATCACCTACCTATATGTCCTTGGACAATGCAAACAAACTGTAGGGAAACCTCATCCCGACAAGGTCGAAGGCCTGGTTCCATTTAGACCGGATGGGGGGAGAGGCCTTACAGCACCCTAACGTGCCCCCACAGCCATGTCAGGAACAGGAGGAGAACCTCGTCCTGACATGAGCAAAGTCAAAGGCCCGATTATTTTAGACCGGATGGGGGGAGAGGCCTTACAGCGCCCTAATGTGCCCCCACAGCCATGTCAGGAACAGGAGGAGAACCTCGTCCTGACATGAGCAAAGTCAAAGGCCTGGTTCTTTTAGATCGGATAGGGGGAGAGGCCTTACAGCGCCCTAACGTGCCCCCACAGCCATGTCAGGAACAGGAGGAGAACCTCATCCTGACATGAGCAAAGTCAAAGGTCCGGTTCTTTTAGACTGGATGGGGGGAGAGGCCTTACAGCGCCCTAACGTACCCCCACAGCCATGTCAGGAACAGGAGGAGAACCTCGTCCTGACATGAGCAAAGTCAAAGGCCCGGTTCTTTTAGACCGGATGGGGGGAGAGGCCTTACAGCGCCCTAACGTGCCCCCACAGCCATGTCAGGAACAGGAGGAGAACCTCGTCCTGACATGAGCAAAGTCAAAGGCCCAGTTCTTTTAGACCGGATGGGGGGAGAGGCCTTACAGCACCCTAACGCGCCCCCACAGTCGGACCGAGAACGGGAGGAGAACCTCGCCCTGGCTCGAGCAAAGTGGAAGGCCCGGACTCCTACGGGAGCCGGGCTCCATCCACGACGCCAAGGAAGACTCCACCCGGACTCCTACGGGAGTCGGGCTCCATCCACGATGCCAAGGGGGACTCCACCCGGACTCCTACGGGAGCCGGGCTCCGTCCACGACGCCAAGGAAGACTCCACTCGGACTCCTATAGGAGCCGGGCTCCACCCATGACTCCAATCACAGGAGGGTTCCGTCCAGACTCCCACGGGAGCCGAACTTCGCCTTGACTTCAGCGGAGAAAAATTTCGAGCGAAAAGGAAAAAGGAAGGCAACGGACCATGACAGCTACGATTGGAAAACGGACAGCGGTCGAGGTATAGAAAACTCTGTCACCGCAAGGACTGGGGCTCCCATCGGGAGTCCCAGCTTTTGAGGAAGTTTTCGACACAAAATAGGATAACTTACTTAGGGTGACAGAAGCTCGGATCCCCGAATTCAAGCCCTAGGAGGGACCCCAGGCCCGAATGGCCCCAAGCGAACCTGCAGCCATTGATGGAAAAATGACAACTGGGTATCTTTGAACGGCATAAAAGTCAAAAAGGAGCTCGGCAAATAACAATCCAACACGAATAAAAGAGGTCATCGATGACCTTAGGATGACGTGAAAAAGAAAAGAAGAAAAGGAGGAAGAGAGAAGAAAGAAGAATAAAGAAGTTCGACAGACGACTATTCGATGCAAGGTGTACATTACAAGGTGTACGTTACAAAATCTCCTTTTCATTTTTCGATGCAGACGAGGTAACAAAATCTCCTTTTCATTTTTCAACCAACAAGGTGTACGTTACAAGACCCGATGGGCCAAAAAAAAAATAATAATAAATACATCATCGACGACATCGAGAATACGGTTTGGAAAGGATACACCGGAAGCCACTTCAAGCTGCAAACTTCTCTTCCCATTTCGTGTCCAGTGCATGTGGCGGGCCTATCGGATTTCGCCCCGCCTTGCTTCGCCCCACCTCCGAAGTCCCAACCTCAGGGGGAAAAGGATGGGATAGATTCCCGAGGGCGGTAAGGGCAACAGCAGCAGCAACGAAGACCTGTTTCAAGAAGAACCGGAGTCACCCTTGTTGCTCCCTAGATTGATTTTGATGATTACAAAGCAGTTGAAGGGGTACTAATGATTTTCACTTGAAAAAGACTTATTGCTCTTCAGGGGAAAAATTATAATTTTATCAAAACTCTGATTTGATAGTATCAAATGATAGAACAAAAGATTTGTGATCCAATGGTGAAAATTTTATTGATTTTGGACTTGTATTTTGAAAGTTATGCATGTTTGAAAATCATGAGTCGACCCGTGAGTCAACTCATGGCACAATGAGCTGTTTGGCACGCAGAATTTTTGGCTTGGCACAACTTGTGAGTCAACTCATGAGTCAACCCCCAAGGCATGAGTCGATCCATGAGTCGACCCATGCAGTTTTTAGGCCAAAAATTACGGAACCCTATTTTCTGGTATTCTTCCACAGAGGTCGACCCATGAGTCGACCCCCAGGCATGAGTCGACCCATGAGTCGACCCCTGTGACGGGATTTCTCCGCAACGGCTAGTTTTTAACCCATTTTAAGTGCTTTTAATGCTCATTTAATGTGGTCTAACGGCTCTTTTTCAGCCTAGAATATTTTCCTCTATTTCTTAAAGCTATAAAAGGATCCAAAAGGTGGGAAACAAAAAAAGAGATTGGAAGAGTTAAGAAGAGCATTCAAGAGAGTATTCAAGAGCATTCAAAAGAGAGATTTTGAAAAAGGATTTTTCAAGCCAACTTTTCAGCCCTAATCAAGAGTTCATTCAAAGCTTTGAAGAAGTCCTTAAACCAAGCTCACCAACTCCTCAAGTGCACATTCAATCTCCAACCACTTTGAGAAAATCCGAAGAGGGTCTTCTTCTCTTGAGTAAAGTGTATTTAAAGTTATATTCACTCATTAAAGGAGCTTTCTCTGTACTTGTTTGTGATATAAATTGTTATACTCAGTTTGAGTGTTTGATTTTGTTTTGGAGGGGTTTCAAAATAAGGGAAGGTTGATCCGAACCTAGAATCAGAGTGTATTGGGTTTTTTTGTACCCGGAAAATAAGTGGTCTAGCTTGGAATAGCTAGAGTCAGAGTTTTCGACGTTTGTATTCGGGTTGAATACAAGATTAGTGGATTGGAATTCCCAAATAGGAGCTTGGGGAGTGGATGTAGGTGCAAGGTTGGCACCGAACCACTATAAATCCTTTTGTTTGTGGTGTGCATATTTGCTTCCCTTTAACTCTTCATTATTTTCTTGCATTCTTGCTTTTAGCCATTAGTCCTGAATTAATTTAACTCTTCATATTCATTTAGCTATTGCCAAATATTTTTCATAAGTCATAAGTTAAGCTTAAAATTTTTAGAAACCCAATTCACCCCCCCCCCCCCTCTTAGGTTGCATAGCTGGGCAACAAGTGGTATCAGAGCCTGGTGCTCTAGCCCTTCTTTGATCTAAACAATCAAGGAGCCAAAGATCTATGGCAACCCACGTCGGCACTTCTCTTGCCGAGGGGCAATCCACCAACCGACCTCCACTTTTCAATGGATCTAATTACACCTATTGGAAAGCTCAGATGAAAATATTCATACAAGCACTCGACTATGATATGTGGAGTATCATAGTGAACGGTCCTCACACACCCACTAAAATTATAAATGGTGAGGAATCAACCAAACCCGAGAAAGAATGGGATGAGGTTGATAAGAAGATGGCCCAATTAAATGCTAAAGCAATGAATGTTCTTTATTGTGCTCTTGATGCAAATGAATTTAATCGCATTTCTACTTGCTCATCTGCTAAAGAAATATGGGATAGGTTAGAAGTAACCCACGAGGGAATCAATCAAGTAAAGGAGTCTAAAATCAACATGCTTGTGCATAAATATGAATTATTTAAAATGGAGCATGATGAGTCCATAACTGTAATGTTTACTCGCTTTACTGATATCATTAATGATTTAAAGAGTCTTGGTAAGTCCTATACTAACAGTGAGCTTGTAAGAAAGATTCTCAGGTCCCTACCAAGAACTTGGAAAGTCAAAGTGACTGCCATCCAAGAAGCCAAGGACTTGAACACTCTACCTCTAGAAGAGCTTCTTGGATCTTTGATGACTCATGAGCTAAGCATGAAGCAACATCAAAAGGAAGAAGTCAAAAAGAAAAGAACCATTGCCCTCAAATCCACAGCTCCACCAGATGAAGAAACTGATGACACTGAAGATGAAGAACAGGATGAAGAAATGGCACTCATTACCCGAAGATTCAAAAAATTTTTGAGAAAAAGGAAACACGAGATGAGGAAGAGGCCATTCACAAAAGGAGAACAGAGCAAAGAAAAAGAGAAAGACCAACCCCTTATCTGTTACGAATGCAAGAAGTCGGAAAACTTCAAATCTGAATGCCCACAATTGAAGAAAGGTCCCAAGAAGTTCAAGAAGAAGGCCATGATGGCCACATGGAGTACGAGTGATGACTCAAGCTCCGATGAGGAAACCTCAACCGAATAAGCCAACCTGTACCTTATGGCACACGAAAATGAGGTAATTTTTGAAACCCCTAGTGACTTTACATTTGAAGAATTACATGAAGCATTCTATGATTTAGTTGATGAATTAAAGAAACTAGGGATGAAAAACAAAGAGCTAAAATTGAAAAATCAATCTTTATTGAAACAGACTGAAAACATTTCAATTGAAAAATCCACCCTGCTTCAAGAAAATCAAAGCTTAAAGAATGAAATTGCCAAGCTAAAACTAATAGTAAAAAAGTTCACCATGAGTTCAAATAAACTCAATATGATTCTTGATAATCAAAAAGCCGTGTATGATAAGGCTGGACTTGGCTATAACCCCTTGAAGAAACAAAAATATCTGAAAAATATTTATATAAACTCTTTAAGTAACAAGTCTACCAATATTATTTGTTTCAAATGTGGTATAGTAGGACATAAATCATACACTTGCTTCTCTAACAAATCTGCAAAATCAACTATAAAGAAAATATGGGTCCCAAAAGGAACCATTATGACTAACCAAAAAGGACCCAAGAAAGCTTAAGTACCTAAAACAAAAACTTGACTTTTGCTTGCAGGTGTGTCTAGCATCCCAAGGAGGAAACAGGAAATGGTATCTTGACAGTGGATGCTCGAGACACATGACTGGTGATGAATCACAATTCATCACGCTTGATGCTAAGGATGGAGGGATGGTCACCTTTGGAGACAATGGCAAAGGAAAGATCATCGGTATAGGTAACATTGGTATCACTCCCTCCAAATATATTGAAAATATTTTGTTAGTGGATGGTTTAAAGCACAATTTACTAAGCATTAGTCAATTTTGTGATAAAGGATATAAAGTTGTTTTTGAATTGTCTGTTTGCATTGTAACTAGTCCTATTAACGATGGCATTAAATTTATTGGACATAGACATGGCAATGTTTATATGGTAGATTTAAATGATTTAGCCAAAATAAACATGCAATGCCTAGTATCCTTGAATACTAAAGTTAATGAGACTAGTTGGCTTTGGCATCGTAGACTTGCATACATTAGCATGCATTCTCTTTCAAAATTAAGAAAGAATTAGTTCTTGGCTTGCCTAAACTGAATTTTGAAAAAGATAGAATTTGTGATGCATGCCAACTAGGTAAACAAACAAGAGTTTCATTTAAATCCAAAAATATTATTTCAACTTCTAGACCTTTAGAGCTTCTGCATATGGACTTATTTGGACCAACTAGAACCACTAGTCTAGGAGGAAAACGATATGGTTTTGTAATTATAGATGATTACTCTCGTTTTACTTGGATTTTCTTTTTAGCACACAAAGATGAAATTTTTCATATTTTCACTAAATTTTATCGAAAAGTCACTAATGAAAAAGAATTTTTAATTCAAAATATTCGAAGCGATCATGGAACTGAATTTGAAAATCAAGACTTTGAAAACTTTTGTGATGAAAATGGAATTGGCCATAACTTCTCTGCTCCTAGGACACCCCAACAAAATGGGGTAGTAGAAAGGAAAAACAGAACCTTAGAAGAAATGGCCCGTACCATACTTTGTGAAAGCAACCTTCCAAGATATTTTTGGGCGGAAGCAATTAACACAGCATGTTACATTTTAAATCGTGCTTTGATTAGACAAATTTTAAAGAAAACCCCCTATGAACTTTGGAAAGAAAGAAAACCAAATATTGCATATTTTTATATTTTTGGTTGTCGATGTTTTGTGTTAAATAATGGTAAAGAAAGACTTGGTAAATTTGATGCAAAATCAGATGAAGCAATCTTTCTTGGTTACTCCTCCACTAGTAAAGCTTTTAGAGTTTTTAACAAAAGAACTTTAGTAGTAGAGGAGTCCATACATGTTGTTTTTGATGAATCTAACGATCTTCCTTCAAGGAAGAATGAGGATGTTGATGATGCAGATCCTCTAATAGAAGGAATGAAGGAGATCACTCTGAAAGATTCAACAACTCAAGAGGATGAGGAACAAGAAGACAAACAGGATGAGAGAGGTGAAGAAATTCAAGAACAACCTCAAGGTACAAATGACTTACCCAAAGAATGGAGGTATGTTCACAATCACCCTAAGGAATTAATTATTGGTGATCCTATGCATGGGGTAAAAACTCATTCTTCACTTAGAGATGTATTTAATCATTGTGCTTTTGTATCTCATCTTGAACCAAAAACTATTGAAGAAGCTGAAAATGATCATAATTGGATTAATGCAATGCAAGAGGAACTTAATCAATTTGAAAGAAATAATGTATGGACTTTAGTATCAAGATCTAAAAATTATTCAATAATTGGCACAAAATGGATCTTTAGGAACAAATTAGATGAACATGGTAATGTAATAAGAAATAAAGCAAGATTGGTTGCTAAAGGTTATAATCAAGAAGAAAGAATTGATTTTGATGAGACCTTTGCACCTGTTGCTAGATTAGAAGCCATTAGACTTCTACTTGCATATGCTTGCTTTATGAAATTCAAATTATTTCAAATGGATGTCAAAAGTGCATTTTTGAATGGATATATTGCTGAAGAAGTCTATGTAGAACAACCCCCAGGATTTAAAAATCATGCTTTTCCTAATCATGTTTTTAAATTAAATAAAGCTTTATATGGATTAAAACAAGCACCTAGGGCTTGGTATGATAGGCTAAGTAAATTTTTACTAAATAATGATTTTTCAAGAGATAATGTAGACACAACCCTCTTTATTAAAAGAAATCGAAATGACATGTTAGTTATACAAATTTATGTTGATGATATTATTTTTGGGTCTACTAATGAGTCTCTTTATCAAGACTTTGCTAAGCTCATGCAGGGAGAGTTCGAAATGAGCATGATGGGAGAACTCACTTTCTTCCTCGGACTCCAAATCAAACAAACAAAAGAAGGAATCTCCATCACCCAAAGCAAGTACACCAAGGAATTACTTAAAAGATTTGGAATGGAGAACTCCAAGGCAATTGGCACACCCATGAGCCCCTCATATAAGCTTGACAAGGATGAAGAAGGTAAATGTGTAGACTTAAAATACTATAGAGGTATGATTGACTCTCTATTATATTTAACTGCAAGTAGACCTGATATCATGTTTAGTGTCTGTTTGTGTGCTAGATATCAATCTAATCCTTAAGAATCTCACTTGAATGCTGTTAAAAGAATCCTTAGATACTTGAATGCTACTCAAACTCTAGGGTTATGGTACTCTAAGGACTCACTAATTGATCTATTAGGATATTCAGATGCTGATTTTGCTGGATGTAGATTAGATAGAAAAAGCACAAGTGGAACTTGCCAATTTCTTGGAGTTAACCTAATCTCCTGGTTTAGCAAGAAACAAAAATCGGTAGCACTGTCTACGGCTGAGGCCGAATACATTGCAGCCGGAAGTTGTTGTGCTCAAATCTTGTGGATTAAGCAACAACTCGAAGACTTTGAAATCAAACTTAATGAAACACCCATAAGATGCGACAACACTAGTGCCATAAATCTAACTAAAAATCCAATTCAACATTCAAGGTCTAAGCATATTGAAATAAGACATCATTTTATAAGAGAACATGTTCAAAACAAAGATATAACTCTTGAATATGTTTGCACTAAAAATCAATTAGCTGATATCTTTACAAAGGCCCTTAGCGAGGATAGATTCTGTGAAATTAGGAGAAATCTAGGAATTCTTGATCCTTATGCCTAAGTGTTTCTCCATTTCCAAGGAATCGATTTGAGATCAATTTCCACCATCTCTCTTGGTCCTAAAAGCTCAAGATTATCATTCTCACAACCTGTCATTGAGCAAAATTCTTTCTCCCAAAATTTTAAATTTTTTTGGAATTTATTCATATTTTTTTCTTAATTTTTGTGATTCATGAGTCGACCCCCTAGGGTCGACTCATTGGCAAACTTGTAATTTTCGGCCAACATCCCACGGGCTCATTCCATTTTAAAACCTGTTCATGAGCCGACCCTCTATTCTCTTTGTCTTCCTCCCTCCAAGACCCGTCATCCTCATCTTCTTTCTCTCCAAAACCAAGGATTTAACCCAAGAACATTCTCCCTTCTCCTCTCCACCTCAAATCACTGCCTGAGAAAGGAGCTTTTCGCATCTTTCTCCCTTGATTGAAGCGGTTGGAGCGTGCCCTAGCCTCCACCGTTCCACTTAAAATCGTCTCTTCTCTCAGCCAAAATCCCTTTCCATCCTCTTGTAACCCTCCTTCTACTCATCCATTTGATCCTCCGAGTCTCCCTGCCTGCTCTTGTGGTAAGAATGGCCCCAAAGATGAAGCTTCCTCAAAGAAGAAAATCAGTCCGTGAGCTGGAAGAAAGCATCCGCAAGAAAAGGCAAGCTGCTCAGTCCTCCACTGCTCCCATTCCGACTTCAGTGTCTGCTCAAGGTCCCTCTCAGTCTCCCCTTAGCCCTAGCAAAATCCCTCTATCTGATAGGAAAGTTGAAACCGGCAAGAATGTGGATTTTAGATTCTTTGAAAAAGAAGGTTTCTCCTTTGGGACAAAGATAAAAAATCAGGGTTGGGGTTTTTACTGCTCTCTCAAGGAAGTTACTTTTGTAGACTTAGTTAGAGAATTTTATCAAAATCTGCATTATGGCAATGGAACAGTAACTTCTACAGTTAAGGGAGTTGATATCTGTTTGGATCCTATTATTTTGGGAGAGATACTACATTTGCCCTGTGAGGGATATTCTTACATGGAACTCTCAGTAAAGGAAGAGGGGATCAATGTAATTCTAGGAGGAACCTACTCGGGAAGTTTGAATAAATTGGAAGCCAAAATTTTGTCAATTGAAATGAGAATCTTACATCAATTAGTGACAAAGCTTTTCTTTCCAAGGAGTGGTAGGCATGAACTCCTTTCTGGCCGAGATATTTGTATAATGTTTCATGTGATCACTTAAACCCCATTAAACCTCCCTGCTTTAATGATTGAGGCCATGAGACAGACACTGAACAGATCCAAGGACATCTGCCTTTTGGTATGGCTCTCACACTAGTTTTCAAGAGGTTTGGAGTCAGTTTTGAGGGGGAGGCATCTGCTAAGCTTTCTCATGCAGACACCATCAACCATCACACTCTGCACCGTATGGGATTCACTAAAACTGATGGTGGTTGGATCAAGGGTTCTAAGGAGAGAGCTGAGGACAGAGTAGAAGACAGAGCTGAAGAAGAAGGTCCCTCATCTCCTCTCCATGACTTCAGGGTAGCATCTCCAGATATCCAGTTTGTTTCAGATCCAGAGGTTGGCCCTTCAGATTCTGCCAGGAGGTACACACCAGTACAGCAGCCAGAGAGCAGAGCACCTCCTCCAGAGTTCAGATTAGCTGATGATCAGATCGAGCAGATTTCTCAGCATGTGGCTTCCTTGCTTTCTCGACAGTGGAGCACTTCTACATTTGCACCGGGATCCACATCATTAGTTTCATCTGATCAGATCTTGATTCCCCATATCTCCACTGTATTTCAGTTGATCTCAGATCAGTCTATTCGGATTCAGCAGCTCGAGGACAGCATTTTGAGACTGACTGGGAGAGTTCTTGACTTGCAGGGGCAAGTCATAGCTTTGGCCCATCCTCAGCCATAGGAGAGCACTATTGAGGTCACAGACCTTACTGCAGAGACTGGCAGGCTTAGAGGTGCATTGGAGGGTGGTTATGAGTTATTGAGGAGAGAGATCAGAGGCTCGAGTGAGCATGCATCTACTCAGTTCACTGCTCTGCTTCAGTCTATTTCGAGAGCACTGAACGTTCTTGATTCCATTAGACTCACTCTTTCAGTCCAGTCTTTGGCCTCTCAACGTTCTCAGCCTCCTAGTTCATCTCACTCACCTGCTCGTGCCAGCACCTCCACTCGTGGCAGAGGCAGACGGGGTAGAGGACGTGCTTTTGGTCGAGATCCATCATCTCCTCACCCTATCTCTGATAACTCCGATCCATCTAGTCATGAGCTTTACTAGATCCTAGGTGTTAGTCTCTTGTTCTTTCTAGGATCTGTATTTTGGGCCATGTAATGACATTAGCTAGCTGACTTTTATGTTATAAAATATGTATTGAAACAACTATGGTTTTAATCATCTTTTAATTATATATCTACTCTTTGTAATGATGTCAATCATCTCTTGATTATATATCTTCTCTTTGTTGATAATTCATATCTATGGTAATCTATGGCATATTTTGGTTAATGATTGCTGTATTCAG
This sequence comes from Elaeis guineensis, assembly GCF_000442705.2. Classification (NCBI taxonomy): domain Eukaryota; kingdom Viridiplantae; phylum Streptophyta; class Magnoliopsida; order Arecales; family Arecaceae; genus Elaeis; species Elaeis guineensis. Next base: position 58,713,215 of record NC_025995.2, on the reverse strand, counting down.
GGGGAGCAAACATTAATGATTAGCACAAGAAGTTTGAAAAAACACTAAAGAGAAAACGTATTCAGAGAAAGAGAGGGAGCTAACAATGTTTGATGATGTCAAAAAGGGGGAGAAATTAAAGAAAAAGAAACATATCAAAAGCAAAATTATAAATTATTAAAAGACTTGAAAATAAAATGAATGAATTGGAGAAGAATTAAAAAAAAAAAGAAACATATCAAAAGCAAAATTATAAATTATTAAAAGAGTTGAAAATAAAATGAATGAATTGGGGAGAAATTAAAGAACAATATCAAAAGCAAAATTATTAAATGACTTAAAAATACAATGAGTAAATTGCTAAGTACAATGCAAATGAGCAACCTTTAAAATTACTCCTTAAACATGCTCTGATATGCTTTAAAATTTAACTTGCTCTGATACATCTTAAATTTGACATGCTCTGATATACTTTACAATTAATTCTTAGACATGCATTGGTACACTTAATTATTAAACTTGCTCTGATACTAAAACTAAATAATCAAATGAGAATGAGCAAATTTTTTAAGATACAACTTGCTCTGATAACAAAAATAAATTTTCTACTCTAACACCAAAATCACATAATCAAATGAGCAAATTTTCAAATCATTAAGCAATGGGCAAACTATTTATGCAAATGAGCACTTGTATCACATGCCAAAAGAATCAATCTTCTTTTCAAGCTAATGCACTTATAATGCATCCTTTTAAAATTCATGATTCACATAGATGCTTTTGTTCAAGTATTTTGTCATCATCAAAAAGGGGGAGATTGTTGCTCCCTAGATTGATTTTGATGATTACAAAGTATTGCCCAGCTATGCAACCCAAGAGGGGGGGGGTGAATTGGGTTTCTAAAAATTTTAAGCCCAGCGGATTACTTATGAATAACAAGACAAAGATTTTAATTCAATATTAATTACCTAAAGCAGTATTGCAAGGATATAATAAAGAAATAAGATAAAGCGATAAAGCACATCACAAACACAAGGATTTATAGTGGTTCGGTGCCAACCTTGCACTTACATCCACTCCCCAAGATCCTACTTGGAAATTTCAATCCACTATCCTTTGTATTCAACCCGAATACAAAACGTCGGAAACTCCGACACTAGCTATCCCAAGCTAGATCACTTGTTTCTCGGGTACAAGTAAACCCAAAACACTCCGATTTCAGGTTCGGATCAACCTTTCCTTGTTTTGGAAATCCTCCAAAAATAAGAACAAAAACTCACAAAGAGTAAGAATATTTAGATCACAGATTAATACAATAACAGCTCCTTAAATGAGCAAATATAACAATAAAAGCTTTACTCAAATGAAGAACCCCTTTTTCGGATTTTCTCAAGATGGATGAATGGTTGAACGAATGCTTGAGAAGAGGTTGATCGTTGATTGAAGATCTCTTGAAAGCTTTGAACGATCTCTAGATCAAGGTTGAAACAATAGGCTTGAAAGATTCTCTCCTTGAAAGCTCTTGCTTTTCTCTTTCACACTCTCTCTGGTATATTGTGGATCCTCTCTCTTTTTCTTTTTGGATTTTTCATT
>NC_025995.2:58692574-58711543 GCF_000442705.2 Elaeis guineensis | reverse complement strand
GATCTCAGGCTTTTTTCTTACAAATTTCGGATCCTCTCTTCTATTCTTCTCATTTTTGATTTCACGTTTGATCCGCTATTTAATCTGCAATTTCTTTCATCATTTTAAGTATTTTGTAGCATTAGAAGCAAGAGAAAAAATTTAGGTAGATAAAGAGCCGTTAGAGGATTTTTAGGAAGCATAAATGGCAATTAAAATGGGCAAAAAAATAGCCGTTGCTGACATTTCCCGTCGCAGGGGTCGACTCATGAGTCGACTCATGCTTCAGGGGTCGACTCATGAGTCGACCTCTGTTGCAAAAACCAGAGAATGCGTTTCTGGAAATTCTTGGCTCAAATTAGCAGGGGTCGACTCATGAGTCGACTCATGCCTTGTGGGTCGACTCATGAGTCGACTCACAGGTCATGCCAAGCCAGAAAACTAGCATGCCAAGGAGAATTTTTGCGTGCCAATCAGCTCACAGTGCCATGAGTTGACTCATGAGTCGACTCATGCACTTCAAACCTTCATAACTTCAAAAATATAAGTCCAAACACAATGAAATTTTCACCAATAGATTTCAAATCATTTGTTCTACCAAATGGTACTATCAAATCAGGATTTTAGTGAAATTATGATTTTGCCCTTGAAGAGCATAAGAACTTTTTTATTTTAAAATTATTTGTATCCCTTCAATCTGCTTTGTAATCATCAAAATCAATCTAGAAGCAACAATCTCCCCCTTTTTGATGATGACAAAATATTTGAACAAAAATATTTATGTTAATGCATTAATTTCAAAAGAATCCATTATAGGTGTATATGCTTGAAAAGAGTATGATTCTTTTGGCATGTAATATAAATGCAAAAATAGTTTGTCCATTTTCTTAAAGATTTGAAAAGGATATTAGATCATTTTGAGTTCAAGATATATCAGAGCAAGAGAAGATAAATAAATTTTGCAATGTATCAGAGCAAGAAAAATAATTTTTACAATGATATCAGAAAAGATTTTACAATGTATCAGAGCAAGAAAATTTTATAATATATCAGAGAAAATTTTACACTGTATTAGAGCAAATGTCAGAGAAAATTTCACACTGTATCAGAGCAAATGTTATAATATATTAGAGAAACTTTCACACTGTATAAGATCAAATTTTATCATGTATCAGAGCAAGTTAAAAAAAATTTTAGGGTGTATCAGAGTAAAACAAATTTCTTAAGATGTATCAAGGTGAGTAAAATTTCAAAAGATGTATCAGAGCAAGTTTGAATTTTGAAATATATCAGAGTATATAAAAAAAATACTTATTTGCATTGTACTTATGATTTTGCTTTTGATGGATGACTTTAAGTTCTGTCTGATACCAAATTTCGATACCAAATTTCTCAAAGTTTTGTTTAATCTTTCAATCCTTGTTTTTGTTTAATTTCTTCAATATTTATTTTAATCTTCCAATCTTTGTTTTTGTTTAATTTCTCCAATATTTGTTTTAATCTTTCAATCTTTGTTTTTGTTTAATTTCTCCCCCTTTTTCTCATAATTTAGGGTTTTGCTTTTTGTCTAATTTTAATTTTTGTTTTTGTTTAATTTCTCCCCCTTTTTGACATCATCAAACATAGTTAACTCTTCCTTTTCTTTTTCTGAAATATTCTTTAATTTCTTCCTCTTTAGAGTTTTTCACAGATGTTTGCTCCCCCTTAATATAGCAATTATCAACAGCAAACAACAACAAGGAGAAGACAATATTTCAACAAGAAGAAAATATATAACCAAAATATGATCGATATCATTACAAAGAGGTAGAAATATAGGTAAAAGATGATTCCATTAATATCATAATTGTTTCAATACATAGTTCTTAAAAATAAAATTCAACCAGCTAATTGTCAATACATGGCCCGAAGGTATAGATCCTAGAACAAGATACTAACTCCTAGAACCTAGTAAAGATCAAGATAAGTCAATGATCGGAGTCATCAGATATAGGGTGAGGAGATGATGGATCAGAAGTACGTCCTCTACCCCGTCTGCCTCTGGCACGAGCAGGAGAACGAGATGAACTGGGTGGCTGAGAACGCTGAGATGCTAGGGACTGAACAGAAAGGGTGAGTCTAATAGAATCAAGTACGTTCAGTGCTCTGGAAACAGATTGAAGTAGAGCAGTGAACTGGGTGGTAGCATGCTCACTCGATCCTCGGATCTCTTTCCTCAGTAGCTCATATCCACCTTCTAGTGCTCCTCTGAGCCTGCCAGCCTCTGCAGTGAGGTCTGTGACCTCAATAGTAGACTCCTGTGGCTGGGGATGGGCCAATGCAAGGACTTGCCCCTGCAAGTCAAGAACTTTGCCAGTAAATCTTCAGACTGTGTCCTCAAGCTGCTGTATCCTGATGGACTAATCTAATATCATCTGAAACACAGTGGAGATGTGGGGAGTAATGGTCTGATCAGAAGAAGTGGCACCAGGTGCAAAAGAAGTACTACCCCACTGGCTAGACAGCAAAGAAGCCACACGCTGAGATATATGCTCGATCTGATCGTCAGCCAGTCTGAACTCTGAATGAGATGCTCTGCTCTCTGGCTGATACACTGGTGTGGGCATCCTAGTAAACTCAGAAGGGCCAGCCTCAGTATCAGGAATGAACTGGGTATCTGGTGAAGCTGCCCTGAAGTCATGTACAGGAGAAGATGGACCTTCTTCTTCTACTCTGCCTTCAGTTCTGTCTTCAGCTCTTTCCTCAACTCTCTCCTCAGTTCTTTCTTCAGAGCCCTTGATCCAACCACCAACAGTCTTTGTAATTCACATTCGGTGCAGGCTGTGTTGGTTGAAAGTGTCCACATGTGAGAGCTTGGTAGGTGTCTCCCCCTCACAGCTAACTCCAAACCTCCTAAATACTCTAGTAAGGGCCATACCATAAGGCAAGTGTGCCTTGGATCTGTTCAAAGTTTCTCTCATGGCCTCTATCATAAGTGCAGGGAGGTTTAGGGGGGTCTGAGTGATGATATGAAACATGACACATACATCTCTGTCAGACAGTAAGTCATGTCTACCACTCCTAGGAAAGAAGAGTTTTGTTACAATCTGATGCAGGACCCTCATCTCAATGGATAATAGCTTTGCTTCCAGTTTGTTTAAACTTCCTGAAAAAGCTTCTCCTAAGATAATTCTGATTCCTTCTTCTTTAATTGGGAGTTCCATATATGAGTATCCTTCACTAGGCAACTGAAGTATATCTCCCAATATCCTAGAATCCAAGCATATGTCAATCCCCTTGACTGTTGAAGTCACTGACCTGTTTCCATAATGTAGGTTCTGGTAGAATTCTCTAACAAGGTCAACATAGGTGACTTGCTTAAGGGAGCAGTAGAGTTCCCATCCTTGATTTTTGATCTTACTTGCAAAAGTAAAGCCTTCTTTCTCAAAGAACCGAAAATCTATGTTTTTCCTAGTTTCTACTTTTCTATCAGAAAGAGGATTTACACTGGGGCTTATGGAGGATTGAGAGGGACCTTGAGCAGGTACTGAAACTGGAGCGGGAACACTGGAAGACTGAGCATGCCTTTTCTTTCGGACAATTTCCTCAGGCTCACGGATTGATTTCCTTCTTTGGGGAAGTTTCATCTTTGGAGCCATATCCAATAAGGTAGCAGACAAGAAGACTTGAATTGAGAGGAGGAGGGATCACAAGAGAGTAAAGAGGAATTTTAGTGGAGAAAGGAAGTGGATTTTGGAAGTTCGGTGAAGTGCTAGGGCACGTTCAAACCGCGCCAAGCAAAGCGAGAAAGCACGAGAAATCTCTTTTCCAAGGAGGCAATTTTTGGTAGAGAGTCGGAGGGAGAATTGCCTCAGAATTGATCCTTGGATTTGGAGCAAGAAGAGTTGGAGAAGACGGCTTTTGGAAGAAGAACGATGGGAAGATGAGTCGTCTCACAAACAGGGTTCCCGTTTAAAAACAATGAGCCCGTGGGAAGTTTGTGGGATTTACAAGTTTGCCATTGAGTCGACTCATGGGGGTCGACTCATGAAGTTCAGAAATTCAGAAAAAATACAAATAAATTCCAGAAAAATTCAAAATTTTGGAAGAAGGAATTTTGCTCAATGATAAGTTTTTAGAGTGATAAATCTGAGCTTTTGGGACCAGGATGGATGTTGAAAATTGAGCTCTAATCAATTCTTTGAAAATTGAAAAATTTTAGGCAAATGGATCTAGAATTCCTAGATTTCTCCTAATTTCACAGAATCTATCCTCACTAAGGGCCTTTGTAAAGATATCGGCTAATTGATTTTCAGTGCAAACATATTCAAGAATTACATTTTTGTTTTGAACATGTTCTCTTATAAAATGATGTCTTATTTCAATATGTTTGGATCTTGAGTGTTGTATTGGATTTTTAGATAGATTTATGGCACTTGTATTATCACATCTTATTGGTGTTTCATTAAGTTTGATTCCAAAGTCTTCGAGTTGTTGCTTAATCCACAAGATTTGAGCACAACAACTTCCAGCTGCAATGTATTCGGCCTCAGCCGTAGACAGTGCCACCGAATTTTGTTTCTTGCTAAACCATGAGATTAGGTTTACTCCAAGAAATTGGCAAGTTCCACTTGTGCTTTTTCTATCTAATTTACATCCAGCAAAATCAGCATTAGAATATCCTAACAAATTAATTTGTGAGTCCTTAGAGTACCATAACCCTATAGTTTGTGTGCCATTTAAGTATCTAAGGATTCTTTTAACAGCATTCAAATGAGATTTCTTAGGATTAGATTGATATCTAGCACATAAGCAAACACTAAACATGATATCAGGCCTACTTGCAGTTAGATATAATAATGAGCCAATCATACCTCTATAGTATTTTAAGTCTACGCTTTTACCTTCATCATCCTTGTCAAGCTTACTTGAGGGACTCATTGGTGTGCCAATTGGTTTGCAGTTCTCCATTCCAAATCTTTTGAGTAGTTCCTTGGTGTACTTGCTTTGGGTGATGGAGATTCCCTCTTTTGATTGTTTGATTTGGAGTCCGAGGAAGAAGGTGAGTTCTCCCATCATGCTCATCTCGAACTCTCCCTGCATAAGCTTAGCAAAGTCTTGACAAAGGGATTCATTAGTAGACCCAAAAATTATGTCATCAACATAAATTTGTATAATTAGCATATCATTTTGGTTTCTTTTAATAAATAGGGTTGTATCTACATTTCCTCTTGAGAAACCATTATTTAGTAGAAATTTGCTTAGTCTTTCATACCATGCTCTAGGTGCTTGTTTTAGACCATATAAAGCTTTATTTAATCTAAAGACATGATTGGGAAAAGCATGATTTTCAAATCCAGGGGTTGTTCTACATATACTTCTTCAGAAATATATCCATTTAAAAATGCACTTTTAACATCCATTTGAAATAACTTGAAATTCATAAAGCAAGCATATGCAAGTAGAAGTCTAATAGCTTCTAATCTAGCAACAGGTGCAAAGGTTTCATCAAAATCAATTCCATCTTCTTGATTATATCCCTTAGCAACCAGTCTTGCTTTATTTCTAATTACATTTCCATGCTCATCTAATTTATTTCTAAAGACCCATTTTGTGCCAATTATTGAATAATCTTTAGGTCTTTTTACTAAGGTCCAAACATTATTTCTTTCAAATTGATTAAGTTCTTCTTGCATAGCATTAATCCAGTTATGATCATTTTCAGCTTCTTCAAAAGTTTTAGGTTCAAGTTGAGATACAAATGCACAATGATTAAGTACATCTCTAAGTGAAGAACGGGTTTTTACCCCATGCATAGGATCACCAATTATTAACTCCTTAGGGTGGTTGTGAACATACCTCCATTCTTTGGGTAAGTCATTTGTACCTTGAGGTTGTTCTTGAATTTCTTCACCTTTCTCATTTTGTTTGTCTTCTTGATCCTTGTCTTCTGGAGTTGCTGAGTCTTTCAGAGTGATCTCCTTCATACCTTCTATTAGTGGATCTGCATCATCAACACCCTCATTCTTCCTTGAAGGAAGATCGTTAGATTCATCAAAGACAACATGTATGGACTCCTCAACTATTAAAGTTCTTTTGTTGAAAACTCTAAATGCTTTACTAGTGGAGGAGTAACCTAAAAAGATTGCTTCATCTGATTTTGCATCAAATTTATCAAGTTTTTCTTTTCCATTATTTAATACAAAACATCGGCAACCAAAGACATGAAAATATGCAATATTTGGTTTTCTTCCTTTCCAAAGTTTATAGGGGGTTTTCTTTAAAAATTATCTAATTAAAGCACGATTTAAAATGTAACATGCTGTGTTAATAGCTTCCGTCCAAAAATATCTTGGAAGGTTGCTTTCACAAAGCATGGTACAGGCCATTTCTTCTGAGGTTCTATTTTTCCTTTCAACTACCCCATTTTGTTGAGGTGTCCTAGGAGCAGAGAAGTTATGGCCAATTCCATTTTCATCACAAAAATTTTCAAAATCTTGATTTTCAAATTCAGTTCCATGATCACTTCTAATATTTTGAATTGAAAACCCTTTTTCATTAGTGACTTTTCGATGAAATTTAGTGAAAATTTGAAAAGTTTCATTTTTGTGAGCTAAAAAGAAAACCCAAGTAAAACGAGAGTAATCATCTATTATTACAAATCCATATCGTTTTCCTCCTAGACTAGTGGTTCTTGTTGGTCCAAATAAATCCATATGTAAGAGCTCTAAAGGTCTAGAAGTTGAAACAGTATTTTTGGATTTAAATGATACTCTAGTTTGTTTACCTAATTGGCATGCATCACAAATTCTATCCTTTTCAAAATTCAATTTTGGCAAACCGAGAACTAAATCCTTTTTGATTAATTTTGAAAGAGAATGCATGCTAATATGTGCAAGTCTACGATGCCACAGCCAACTAGTCTCATTTATTTTAGCATTTAAGAAAACTAGGCATTGCATGTCTAATTTAGTTAAATCATTCAAGTCTACCATATAAACATTGCCATGCCTATGTCCTATAAATTTAATGCCATCGTTAATAGGACTCGTCACAATGCAAACAGATGATTCAAAACTTACTTTATACCCTTTATCACAGAATTGACTAATGCTAAGTAAGTTATGCTTTAAACCTTTAACCAATAAAACATTCTCAATGTATTTGGAGGGAGTGATACCAATGTTACCTATCCCGATGATCTCTCCTTTGCCATTATCTCCAAAGGTGACCATCCCTCCATCCTTAGCATCAAGCGTGATGAATTGTGATTCATCACCAGTCATGTGTCTCGAGCATCCGCTGTCAAGATACCATTTCCTATTTCTTCTTGGGATGCTAGACACACCTGCAAGCAAAGGTCACGTTTCTGTCTTAGGTACCCAAGCTTTCTTGGGTCCTTTCAGGTTAGTCAGAATGGTTCCTTTTGGAACCCATATTTTCTTTGTGTTTGCATATTTGTTAATAAGACATGTGTATGATTTATGTCCTATTCTTCCACATTTAAAACAAGTAATATTTGTATACTTGTTACTTGAATAATTTACATAAATATCCTTCAGAAATTTTTATTTCTTCAGGGGTTTATAACCAAGTCCAGCCTTATCATATATAGCTTTCTGATTTTCAAGGATCATATTTAGTTTGTTTGAACTTAAGGTGAACTTATCTACTATAGATTTCAGCTTGTTCATTTCATCCTTTAAGTTTTGATTTTCTTGAATCAAGGTGAATTTTTCAATTGAAAGATTTTCAGCTTGTTTCACTAAGGACTGATTTTCCAATTTCAGTTCTTTATTTTTCTTCCCTAGTTTCTTTAATTCATCAATTGAATCATAGAGAGCTTCATGCAATTCTTCAAAAGTAAATTCACTAGTGGATTCAGAAGTTACCTCATTTTCATGTGCCATCAGGCACAGATTGGCTTGTTCTGTTGAGGTTTCCTCGTCGGAGCTTGAGTCATCACTCGCACTCCAGGTTGCCATCATTGCCTTCTTTTTGAACTTTTTGGGACCTTTCTTCAATTATGGACATTCGGATCTGAAATGTCCCGGCTTCTTGCACTCGTAGCATATAGGGGGTTGATCTTTCTCCTTTTCTTTGCTTTGATCCCCTTTTGTGAATTTCTTTCTCATCCCCTGTTTCCTTTTTCTTAGAAACTTCTTAAATTTTCGGGTGATGAGAGCCATCTCTTCATCCTGATCTTCATCTTCAGAGTCATCCGTTTCATAATCAGGCGAAGTTGTGGATTTGAGGGCAATGGTTCTTTTCTTTTTGACTTCATCCTCTTGATGTTGCTTCATGCTAAGTTCATGAGTCATCAAGGATCCAAGAAGCTCTTCTAGAGGTAGAGTGTTCAAGTCCTTTGCTTCTTGGATGGCAGTCACCTTGGCTTCCCAAGTTCTTGGCAGTGACCTGAGAATCTTCCTTACAAGTTCACTGTTAGTATAAGATTTGCCAAGACTCTTTAAACCATTGATTATATCAGTAAAACGAGTAAACATAGCAGTTATGGACTCATCATGCTCTATCTTGAACAATTCATATTTATGTACAAGCATGTTTATTTTAGACTCTTTTACTTGATTTGTTCCCTCATGGGTGACTTCTAACCTATTCCATATTTCTTTAGCAGATGCACAAGTAGAAATACGATTAAATTCACTTGCATCTAGTGCACAATAAAGAACATTCATGGCTTTGGCATTTAATTGTGCCAATTTCTTGTCAACCTCATCCCATTCTTTCTCGGGTTTGGTTGATTCCTCACCATCTAAAATCTTGGTGGGTGTGTGAGGACCATTCACTATGATACTCCACATATCATAGTCGAGTGCTTGTATGAAAATCTTCATCCGAGCTTTCCAATAGGTGTAATTAGACCCATTGAAAAGTGGAGGTCGGTTTGTTGATTGCCCCTCGGCTAGAGAAATACCAACATGGGTTGCCATAGATCTTTGGCTCTTTGATTATTAGATCAAAGAAGGGCTAGAGCACCGGCTCTGATACCACTTGTTGCCCAGCTATGCAACCCAAAAGGGGGGGGGGTGAATTGGGTTTCTAAAAATTTTAAGCCCAGCGGATTACTTATGAATAACAAGACAAAGATTTTAATTCAATATTAATTACCTAAAGCAGTATTGCAAGGATATAATAAAGAAATAAGATAAAGCGATAAAGCACACCACAAACACAAGGATTTATAGTGGTTCGGTGCCAACCTTGCACCTACATCCACTCCCCAAGATCCTACTTGGAAATTTCAATCCACTATCCTTTGTATTCAACCCGAATACAAAACGTCGGAAACTCCGACACTAGCTATCCCAAGCTAGATCACTTATTTCTCGGGTACAAGTAAACCCAAAATACTCCGATTTCAGGTTCGGATCAACCTTTTCTTGTTTTGGAAATCTTCCAAAAATAAGAACAAAAACTCACAAAGAGTAAGAATATTTAGATCACAGATTAATACAATAACAGCTCCTTAAATGAGCAAATATAACAATAAAAGCTTTACTCAAATGAAGAACCCCTTTTTCGGATTTTCTCAAGATGGATGAATGGTTGAACGAATGCTTGAGAAGAGGTTGATCGTTGATTGAAGATCTCTTGAAAGCTTTGAACGATCTCTAGATCAAGGTTGAAACAATAGGCTTGAAAGATTCTCTCCTTGAAAGCTCTTGCTTTTCTCTTTCACACTCTCTCTGGTATATTGTGGATCCTCTCTCTTTTTCTTTTTGGATTTTTCGTTGATCTCAGGCTTTTTTCTTGCAAATTTCGGATCCTCTCTTCTATTCTTCTCATTTTTGATTTCACGTTTGATCCGCTATTTAATTTGCAATTTCTTTCATCATTTTAAGCATTTTGTAGCATTAGAAGCAAGAGAAAACAATTTAGGTAGATAAAGAGCCGTTAGAGGATTTTTAGGAAGCATAAATGGCAATTAAAACGGGCAAAAAAATAGCCGTTGCTGACATTTCCCGTCGCAGGGGTCGACTCATGAGTCGACTCATGCTTCAGGGGTCGACTCATGAGTCGACCTCTGTTGCAAAAACCAGAGAATGCGTTTCTGGAAATTCTTGGCTCAAATTAGCAGGGGTCGACTCATGAGTCGACTCATGCCTTGTGGGTCGACTCATGAGTCGACTCACAGGTCGTGCCAAGCCAGAAAACTAGCGTGCCAAGGAGAATTTTTGCGTGCCAATCAGCTCACAGTGCCATGAGTTGACTCATGAGTCGACTCATGCACTTCAAACCTTCATAACTTCAAAAATATAAGTCCAAACACAATGAAATTTTCACCAATAGATTTCAAATCATTTGTTCTACCAAATGGTACTATCAAATCAGGATTTTAGTGAAATTACGATTTTGCCCTTGAAGAGCATAAGGACTTTTTCATTTTAAAATTATTTGTATCCCTTCAATCTGCTTTGTAATCATCAAAATCAATCTAGGAGCAACACAAAGCAGTTGAAGGGGTACTAATGATTTTCACTTGAAAAAGAATTATTGCTCTTCAGCGGCAAAATTATAATTTTACCAAAACTCTGATTTGATAGTATCAAATGATAGAACAAAAGATTTGTGATCCAATGGTGAAAATTTTATTGATTTTGGACTTGTATTTTGAAAGTTATGCATGTTTGAAAATCATGAGTCGACCCGTGAGTCAACTCATGGCACAATGAGCTGTTTGGCACGCAGAATTTTTGGCTTGGCACAACCTGTGAGTCGACTCATGAGTCGACCCCCAAGGCATGAGTCGACCCATGAGTCGACCCCTGCAGTTTTTAGGCCAAAAATTACAGAACCCTATTTTCTGGTATTCTTCCACAGAGGTCGACCCATGAGTCGACCCCCAGGCATGAGTCGACCCATGAGTCGATCCCTGTGACGGGATTTCTCCGCAATGGCTAGTTTTTAACCCGTTTTAAGTACTTTTAATGCTCATTTAATGTGGTCTAACGGCTCTTTTTCAGCCTAGAATGTTTTCCTCTATTTCTTAAAGCTATAAAAGGATCCAAAAGGTGGGAAACAAAAAAAGAGATTGGAAGAGTTAAGAAGAGCATTCAAGAGAGCATTCAAGAGCATTCAAAAGAGAGATTTTGAAAAAGGGTTTTTCAAGTCAACTTTTCAGCCCTAATCAAGAGTTCATTCAAAGCTTGAAGAAGCCCTTAAACCAAGCTCACCAACTCCTTAAGTGCACATTCAAGTCTCCAACCACTTTGAGGAAATTCGAAGAGGGTCTTCTTCTCTTGAGTAAAGTATATTTAAAGTTATATTCGCTCATTAAAGGAGCTTTCTCTGTACTTGTTTGTGATATAAATTGTTATACTCAGTTTGAGTGTTTGATTTTATTTTGGAGGGATTCCAAAATAAGGGAAGGTTGATCCGAACTTAGAATCGGAGTGTATTGGGTTGGCTTGTACCCGGGAAACAAGTGGTCTAGCTTGGAATAGCTAGAGTCGGAGTTTCCGATGTTTGTATTCGGGTTGAATACAAGATTAGTGGATTGGAATTCCCAAGTAGGAGCTTGGGGAGTGGATGTAGGTGCAAGGTTGGCACCGAACCACTATAAATCCTTTTGTTTGTGGTGTGCATATTTGCTTTCCTTTAACTCTTCATTATTTTCTTGCATTCTTGCTTTTAGCCATTAGTCCTGAATTAATTTAACTCTTCATATTCATTTAGCTATTGCCAAATATTTTTCATAAGTCATAAGTTAAGCTTAAAATTTTTAGAAACCCAATTCACCCCCCCCCCTCTTGGGTTGCATAGCTGGGCAACAACCCTGGGGGCAACGGTGGTGCCAGAGATATGCGTCATCACCGAATACTCCGTGGTAGCCACCGTCCAAAATGCTCCGGCAAGGTCGGCATGCGCTACTTCCACCGCCCCCGCAACAAATTTTACTGCCCCACCGTCGACGTCGACCGCTTCTGGTCCCTCGGCCCCGATGGCATCAAGGATCCCACCACAGCTTGTGACGACAGCTCTGCTCTCTTGACCGATATCACCCCGCCTTGCTACTCCAAAATTCTCGAGCAAAATACCTTTACCGGCGGCCCCCGTTATTAAACCCCTGTTGTTGAAGGAATTCTTCCTTGAGCCCCATTTGAAACGACGGGGATCCTCAGCGGCCACTTGATGACCGGAGGACTCACCGACCGCTGTTCTCCTCCTCGCCTTCCTCCAAGCCCTAGACATCCCTTCGAGGATGGCCTCCGGGGTGGAGGACATGACGTAGGAACCCCTTAGAGAAGAATCGAGGGGCTGAAGATGGCAAGGACCGGCGCGGAGGAAGTAGCTAAGTAGCTAGGCTCTCAGACGAAAGAAAGGTGCCATCCTCTCGGTAGGATGAAGCCCCGAAGGAAGAGTAGGGGGTTTAAATAGCCAACGGATCTTAGCGCAGTTATGGCGGCGGGTGTCCCTAGGCCAACTAGTGCATGCCACGTGTCCCGCATGTCCCACTCGCCGCTATCGAGGATTGACTGTTCGCAAGTTTTCGTAGCGCGACGCTTGGGATCGCATTTCAGCGGAAATTCCGAAAAGACTCTTCAGGTCATCTTAATCGGAAAAAGGGCTCTGACGTGCACACATTAAATGCCAACATATCCAAGGGCGGTTATGCGCAGGAATCGAGAGGACAACTTCGGTCATGCCCATCTCTCTGTACTTTCTTCATTCGTAATTCAAACTCGGAAGTAGGGAGACTAGTGTTGGGTACAAAATACCCACGGTCAAAGTTCTCAGCGGGATTAGCCTTTGCGAGCTCAGCGCGGACCCCTACAGGAGCCGGGCTACGTCGCCAATTTCAACTGAAGAAGGACTCCGCCCGGACTCCTATGGGAGCCGGGCTTCATTCTCGACTCCAACGGCTGCAGACAGACTTCGTCCGGACTCCTACGGGAGCCGGACTCCGCCGACAACTTCAACCGCAAGTAGACCCCGCCCGAACTCCTACGGGAGCCGAGCTCCATCCTCAACATCAACTGTCGGTAAGCCTTGTCCGGACTCCTACGGGAGCCGGACTTCGCCTTTGACTTTAATTGCAGGAAGACTCCGCCCGGACTCCTACGGGAGCCGGACTTTGTTCTCGACTCCAACGGCTGTAGACAGACTTCGTCCGGACTCCTACGGGAGCCGGACTCCGCCGACAACTTCAACCGCAAGTAGACTCCGCCCGAACTCCTACGGGAGCCGGGCTCCGTCCTCAACATCAACTACCGGTAAGCCTTGTCCGGACTCCTACAGGAGTCAGACTTCGCCTTTGACTTTAATTGCAGGAAGACTCCGCCCGGACTCCCACGGGAGCCGGGCTTCGTCCTCGACACCAACCGCTGCAGACAGACTTCGTCCGGACTCCTACGGGAGCCGGACTCCACCGATAACTTCAACCGCAAGTAGACCCCGCCCGAACTCCTACGGGAGCCGGGCTCCGTCCTCAACATCAACTGCCGGTAAGCCTTGTCCGGACTCTTACGGCAGCCGAACTTCGCCTTTGACTTTAATTGCAGGAAGACTCCGCCCGGACTCCTACGGGAGCCAGGCTTCATTCTCGACTCCAACGGCTGCAGACAGACTTCGTCCGGACTCCTACGGGAGCCGGACTCCGCCGACAGCTTCAACCGCAAGTAGACTCCGCCCGGACTCCTACGGGAGCCGGGCTCCGTCCTCAACATCAACTGCCGATAAGCCTTGTCCGGACTCCTACGGGAGCCAGACTTCGCCTTTGACTTTAATTGCAGGAAGACTCCGCCCGGACTCCCACGGGAGCCGGGCTTCATCCTCGACACCAACAGCTGCAGACAGACTTCGTCCGACTCCTACGGGAGCCGGACTCCGCCGACAACTTCAACCGCAAGTAGACCCCGCCCGAACTCCTACGGGAGCTGGGCTCCATCCTCAACATCAACTGCCGGTAAGCCTTGTCTGGACTCCTACGGGAGCCGGACTTCGCCTTTGACTTTAATTGCAGGAAGACTCCACCCGGACTCCTACGAGAGCCGGGCTTCGTTCTCGACTCCAACGGCTGCAGACAGACTTCGTCCGGACTCCTACGGGAGCCGGACTCCGCCGACAACTTGAACCGCAAGTCGACCCCGCCCGAACTCCTACGGGAGCCGGGCTCCGTCCTCAACATCAACTGCCGGTAAGCCTTGTCCGGACTCCTACGGGAGTCGGACTTTGCCTTTGACTTTAATTGCAGGAAGACTCCGCCCGGACTCCTACGGGAGCCGGGCTTCGTTCTCGACTCCAACGGCTGCAGACAGACTTCGTCCGGACTCCTACGAGAGTCGGACTCCGCCGACAACTTCAACCGCAAGTAGACTCCGCCCGGACTCCTACGGGAGCCGGGCTCCGTCCTCAACATCAACTGCCGGTAAGCCTTGTCCGGACTCCTACGGGAGCCGGACTTCATCTTTGACTTTAATTGCAGGAAGACTCCGCCCGGACTCCCACGGGAGTCGGGCTTCGTCCTCGACACCAACGGCTGCAGACAAACTTCGTCTGGACTCCTACGGGAGCCGGACTCCACCGACAACTTCAACCGCAAGTAGACTCCGCCCGGACTCCTAAAGGAACCGGACTTCGCACCTGATTTTGATTGCAGGGGACTCCGCCCGGACTCCTACGGGAGTCGGGCTCCGCCCGTGACTTCAACTCCGAGAGGACTCCGCCCGGACTCCCACGGGAGATGGGCTCTGTCCACAGCTCCAATCTCAAGAGGGACTCCGCCCGGACTCCTACGGGAGTCGAGCTCCATCACCAACTTCAACCGCCAGTAAGATCCGTCCGGACTCCCACGGGAGCCGGACTTCGCACCTAACTTCAATTACAGGAGGACTCTGCCCGGACACCTACGGGAGCCGGGCTCCATCGCCAACTTCAACTACAGAAGGACTCCGCCCGAACTCCTACGGGAGCCGAGCTTCGCCCGCGACTTCAACTCCGAGAGGACTCCATCCGGACTCCCACCACTTCGCACCTAACTTCAATTACAGGAGGACTCTGCCCGGACACCTACGGGAGCCGGGCTCCATCGCCAACTTCAACTACAGAAGGACTCCGCCCGAACTCCTACGGGAGCCGAGCTTCGCCCGCGACTTCAACTCCGAGAGGACTCCACCCGGACTCCCACGGGAGCTGGGCTCCGCCCATGACTCCAACCGCAAGGAGGACTCCGCCCGGACTCCTACGGGAGCCAGACTCCATCATCAGCTCCGACCGCTGCCGAACTTCAGCCGACGGATCTGCACTCCCAGGCAGGCAACAATAACGGACAACACTGCTCCACTCCCTGCGGCGGACCCTACGCGACCCCATTACTCCCTGACAAGCTGTATTAACGGCCATGATTCTGCTCCACTCCCTGCGGCGGACCCTACGCGGCCTCATTACTCCCTGACAGGCTATATTAACGGCCATGATTCTGCTCCACTCCCTGCGGCGGATCTTGTGCGATTCCACCACCCCCAGATGAGTCACGACAGCGGACGCCGCTCCACTTCCCGCGGCAGGCCCCACGTGACACACCCCGATGATAGCCACGGGTCCACCCCACTACTCTCTGCAACAAACTCCGTCTGACCCTGGGCAGCCCGCTGCCAGACGGTTACAGATGTCGCTATCAGGCTACCGCCCCCTCCGCCTATAAAAAGGGGGCTCCAGATACGTTATTCAATAAGCTCTCATCTTTCATCTAAAAACTCTGCTAAATTCTTCATTCGAGCACTCCATTCTTGTTGAGGCAGAGAACTGACTTGAGCATCGGAGGATCTTGCCGGAGCAACCCCACCTCCGATTTAGACTTCCTTTGCAGGTCCCGACGGCGACCGCGACTTCTTCGACTCCAGCTTCTCCGGCGCAAGCAGATTTTTGCACCAACACTATGTAATAATCATATAATAGGATCTTAGATCTAGGGATTCTCTAGTTTTAGAAAATAAATTTTGATTTATTTTAGTCTTCTGCTGTATGATCTTGAAAAAGTTTTAAGATCTAACCCTGAAACCCTAGATCTGGTTCCTACAATTGGTATCAGAGCTAGGTTCTTTATTACATGATTATTTATACATGCTTAGATTATTTCTTAGATTATATCTAATTTATAATCTGATTATTAAATCTGAAATTAAAATTTTAGATCAATCACAAACTACAAGGTTGTCCTGCTGTATGGTTTACCCCTTACAGTGCAAAGGTTGTCCTAGTTTGTGTAGATCTATCTTTAATCATAAATTTGTTAGATATGATCTAGATTAAATTTATGATTTATTAGATTTAAAAGATGTTTAAATCTGAAATCAAATCTCTTTGTTAATAATTTTTGTGTAAAAAAATTATTTAAAGTTGAAATTGTTTCAATTACATGAACCTGTTTAGATTAGATCTAAAGTAGTTTCATATTTATTTCACTTGTATCTTGATTATGAATCAAACATGCAATATGATTGGTAGAATCATATTGTAAAATTATTTTAAAAATAAGAAAATTATTTTTTGAAAAGCCGAACCCAACCTCAGCCCAAAACTTAATTAAGAATTAAGAAGTTGTTTGATTAGGTTCTAGGATTGTGAATTGAAGAACCTAAGACACAAATCATAACACATTGGGTTAATGGGTTAGTGGGAATTAGGTCCATTAATTGGGTTAGACCTATGGTTAGATTAAAGATAGACTTAATTAGAGAATTGACTAAATCTAATTAATTGTTGTCTTAGATTAGGTCAAGGATTCTCTAGATCAATTACAATAGTTGTAGTTGGTCAAGTCCATGTCTTTAATGAGAACCAAATAGACTTGATTCTTGGCTAAGCGGTCTAGCACGAACTGTTAGGTTGATCTAATCGAAACTAATTAAATCAGTTGGTGGCTAAGGTAAACCAGACCGGTGGTTTTTAATTGGGAGCCCGCTTACCTGGCCATTTCTGATAGTGTCTAAGGCAAGCTTTGGCAGACCCTCCCACTGATCGAACTTACCTGGCCTCTTGGTGAAATTATATTTTGATCGGATCACTTGAATATTCGAGCTGACCCATGTCAGCTAGGTAAATCAGTGTGACTGATTTAGGTGCTCCTAGACCAGCCCTTTTAATGGTCTCTCTTAAGCTGACTTGGTGAAGCCAGTGGGAGGATCATGATAAGCTGGTTCATCTGATCTCATCCTCTATATTATTTAAATCCTCTAAAATTATTAGGTCCTTAAAATGATAAAGTTATGGAGATAACTGAGTCATAGCCTCCCATTAAGGTGTTTGATAATGAGTCCATTAACTCAATAATCATTGCAGATCCAAAGGCCTGGTGCTTGTTGACTAATAGAATTATCACTCATCATATGATGACTTGGAAGTGTCTCTCTAATGGTGGTTAGGTGAGCCAACCAAAGTTGGGCTTAATCATTCATTGGTTAGATACACCAAGTATGATCATGTTAATGGTTGGACCTAACCGGATCCTTACAGTGGAGGCCAAAGCCTACTGATTAGGTTTCTGGGGCAAAATTAAAATTACTAGAAATTGTTTAGAGAAACAATTGGTTATGAACCTACCCTTAGATGTACATGGGTTGGCCAACCAAAGTTGAGCTTGTGTGCAGTCTAAGTGGATTCTAGTACCCACTAAGGAATTAGGGTAATTCCTCGAATTGGAGGTAGAGGCTACCAATTTGAATAAAATAGTGGGAGAAACCTTTTGATTAAAGTCCAAATCTTTAGGTTTAATGAATCAATTACTAATTAGGTTATGGTTCTCCTTTGTGCAAATATGGCCACTTCCCTATCGCTCCGATCATTGTTGGACAATGATAAGTTGGTGGGATCCAACTTCGATAGTTGGTACTGAAAGTTGAAGATAGTCCTGCAGCATGAACGGATCCTATATGTGATAATGGATCCTGCACCTGAGGAGCCAGCTGTCAATGCACGTGGAACAGTCAGAGACACTTACCAGAAGTGGCTCAATGACCAGACCACGGTGTGCTGTATCATGCTAGCTGCCATGAGCGACAAGTTCAGTCGCAGATTCGAGACGGCTCAGCCAAAGGACATGCTTCAAGTGTTGGAGGATGCCTTTGGCACACCCGATGACGTAGAGAGGCACAAGACTAGTTGTGCCATCTTCAATGCCAAAATGCGGGATGATGCCTCTGTCACTGATCATGTATTGTACATGATCGAGCTGATGGAACGATTGAGCAAGCTCGGCTTTCCCTTGCATGAGCAGCTTGGAAAAGATGCAATACTGAACTCGTTGCCCAAGTCTTATCTCCAATTCCTCACTCATTATAGAATGACAAAGCCTAAAGTAAACTACCATGGGTTACTGGGGTTGCTTCAGAACTTTGAGAAGGATCACTAACTTCACAAGGAGTCGGTGAACTCAGTGGGAGGTTCGTCTTCTGGTTCTTGACCCTTTGAGAAAGAAAGAAGAACAAGAAGAAGAAAGTGAAGAAGGTGCAAGTTCAGGCTGGAACATCAGTGCAGAGCCAGACCAAAAAGATTAAGCCTGATAAGAGTCTATTCTACTGGCAAGCATCCTAGATCAGATAGTGTGTCAGATATCTACTTATGGCATTGGAAGCTAGGTCATATAAACAAGAACAGAATAAACAGGTTGACTCAAGAGAAAATCCTCGAAGTCAGTGATTGTGAATCACTTCCAATCTGTGAGTCCTGTCTTCTTGGTAAAATGACCAAGTCACCTTTTACTAGAAAAGGTGAGAGAGCTACTAAGCTCTTGGGCCTAATACATACTGATGTATGCAGGCCCATGAGTACAAGTGCTAGAGGTAGATATTTCTACTTCATAACTTTCACGGATGACCTATCCCGATATGGATATGTCTATCTGATGAAACATAAGTCGGATTCATTTGAAATGTTCAAACAATTCCGAAGTGAAGTAAAAAAACAAACTGGGAAGAGTATTAAAACTCTTTGATCTGATCGAGGAGGAGAATACCTTTCTAGTGAGTTTCTCACATATCTAAGAGAGAATGG
>NC_025995.2:58513407-58692474 GCF_000442705.2 Elaeis guineensis | reverse complement strand
GCAAGCTCGGCTTTCCCTTGCATGAGCAGCTTGGAAAGATGCAATACTGAACTCGTTGCCCAAGTCTTATCTCCATTCCTCACTCATTATAGAATGACAAAGCCTAAAGTAAACTACCATGGGTTACTGGGGTTGCTTCAGAACTTTGAGAAGGATCACTAACTTCACAAGGAGTCGGTGAACTCAGTGGGAGGTTCGTCTTCTGGTTCTTGACCCTTTGAGAAAGAAGAAGAACAAGAGAAGTGAAGAAGGTGCAAGTTCAGGCTGGAACATCAGTGCAGAGCCAGACCAAAAAGATTAAGCCTGATAAGAGTCTATTCTACTGGCAAGCATCCTAGATCAGATAGTGTGTCAGATATCTACTTATGGCATTGGAGCTAGGTCATATAAACAAGAACAGAATAAACAGGTTGACTCAAGAGAAATCTCGAAGTCAGTGATTGTGAATCACTTCCAATCTGTGAGTCCTGTCTTCTTGGTAAAATGACCAAGTCACCTTTTACTAGAAAAGGTGAGAGAGCTACTAAGCTCTTGGGCCTAATACATACTGATGTATGCAGGCCCATGAGTACAAGTGCTAGAGGTAGATATTTCTACTTCATAACTTTCACGGATGACCTATCCGATATGGATATGTCTATCTGATGAAACATAAGTCGGATTCATTTGAAATGTTCAAACATTCCGAAGTGAAGTAAAAAACAAACTGGGAAGAGTATTAAAACTCTTGATCTGATCGAGGAGGAGAATACCTTTCTAGTGAGTTTCTCACATATCTAAGAGAGAATGGGATTCTCTCCAATGGACTCCTCCAGGAACACCACAGCATAATGGTGTGTTTGAAAGGAGGAATCGGACTCTGTTAGACATGGTCCGATCCATGATGGATTTTGCTAGCTTGCCATATCCTTTGGGGATATGCACTCGAATCGGTCTGTTATCTGTTAAATAGGGTTCAAGTAAGTCTGTAATTAAGATTCATATGAGATATGGATGGGACGTAAGCCAGCACTTTCACACTTAGGGTCTGGGGGTGCCCAGCCTATGTCAAACGATTAGTCACAGACAAACTTAGATCTAGGTCTGACAAATGCTCATTCATAGGGTACCCAAGAGACAAAAGGATATTTTTTCTACCATGCTGATGAACAAAAGGTGTTCGTCAGCCTTAAGGCAATCTTTTTAGAAAAGAAGTTCCTTGGTGAAGGAACCGTTGCCTCTAAGGTTGAACTTGATGAAGTTCAACAGGTAGAAGACCGACCCCAATAGCTGAACCTGAGTCGGATATGATTAGATCAGATTCAGAGCCCAATGTACCTGCATCATTAAGGCGATCCAATAGAGTACCGCATCAGTCGGATAGATACTACGATTTCTTGGTTCAGGACGGTGATCCATCGAACTTGATGAGAATAATGAAGATCCGATCACCTATATGGATGCAATGTAGAAATCTGATTCTGAGAAATGGCTTGAAGCCATGAAATCTGAAATGGAGTCATGAAGGTCAACGATGTATGGACATTGGTTGACCACCTGAAGGGGTTAAACCCATTGGGTGTAAATGGGTCTTCAAAAGGAAGAGGGGCGCAGACGGAAAGGTGGAGACCTATAAAGCCATCTGGTTGCCAAGGGGTATCGTCAACATTATGGTATTGACTATGACGAGATATTTTCCTCTGTGGCAATGCTCAAATCCATTCGGATAATGCTTGCAATAGCTGCCCATCTGGATTATGAGATCTGACAGATGGATGTAAAGACAGCTTTCCTGAATGGAGAGCTGACCAAAGAGGTTATATGATACAACCTGAGGGGTTTACATCCACAGATGAGTTCAAGGTGTGCAAGCTTCAGAGATCCATTTATGGATTGAAGCAAGCTTCTCGGAGTTGGAACATGCATTTTGATAAGGTGATCAAAACGTATGGCTTCATTAAGAATGGAGAAGAGCCCTGCATCTATAAATGGGCAAATGATCCAGTTGTGGTATTCTTTGTCTTGTACGTGGATGATATTCTCTTAATCGGGAATGACATCCTCGCACTACAGGGAATAAAGTTTGGTTGTCATCACAGTTCTCCATGAAGACTTGGGTGAAGCATCCTACATCCTAGGGATGAAGATCTATAAGGATAGATCTAAAAGGATGCTTGGGTTATCCAGTCCATGTACATAGACACTGTGCTGAAGAGGTTCAGCATGGAGAATTCCAAAAGGGCTATCTATCGATAGGCCAAGAATTTTCTCTCTCTAAGAAGGATTGTCCGACAACTCCTGAAGAGATAGAGCGTATGAGTAGAGTCCCATATGCTTCAGCCGTGGGATCTATCATGTACGCCATGACATGTACAAGACCAGATGTGGCATACTCACTAGGAGTAGTGAGTAGATACCAATCTGATCCTGGAGAAATCACTGGAAAGTGGTTAAAGCCATCCTTAAGTATTTGAGAAATACTAAGGACAATGGTTGGTTTATGACGAGTCAGATCTAAACTTGTGCGGTTCACAGACTCCAGCTTTCAATCTGACCATGATGACAGCAGGAGCGTGTCGGGTTATATCTTTACTCTGAATGGTGGAGCCATCTGCTGGAAGAGTTTTAAGCAGCATACTGTGGCAGACTCTATTTGTGAAGCGGAGTACATCGCAGCATCGGATGCCGTGAAAGAAGCTGTGTGGCTAAGGAAATTCATCACCGAGCTCGGAGTAGCACCCTCCCTCGATGGTCCAGTCCTGCTCTACTGCGACAGTACTGGTGCCACAGCTCAGGCGAAGGAATCCAAAGCACACCAGCAGATGAAGCACATTTTACACCGCTTCCACTTGGTCTGAGAGATCGTGGATCGAGGTGACATCGACCTTCAGAAGATCGACAGAAAGAAGAACCTAACCGACCCCTTCACTATAGCCCTGGCGATAAAGGAGTTCGACAACCACAAGTCGAAGATGGGTATTAGATACTGTGCCGAGTGGCTTTAGGACAAGTGGGAGTTGTTGAGAAATATGTCCCAAAAAGCCAATCGTCAAGCTGTTAACGGTTGAGCAACCAAGTATTGTAATTGATTTGTTAATAAATAAAATATATTTGGCATCTTCATCATAAGCTTTCATCTTCTAATGAACTCCGTTGTTATGATGAAGTCTTTAGGACTATTTAAGTTCGATAAAGAGAGAATTTATCGATTAGTCCTTAAAACTGTTCACGACCAAATGATAGGCTGTTAATAAGGACGACAGCTTCTATCGAGCATAGGTCGCTGTAGGCCATATGGGTTGGTTGTCCTCTTAACCAAGGAGTGTGGAGACACTGGTATGGCATACAGGTGAGATTAAGGGTACATCATCATTGAACGTGACCAACTCCAGAGTATTCTGCTGTCAAGAATGTCTCTGAGGGGATATAGGTATAAGTGTCCCTTAGACTTGAGATCGCCTCAGTGACTTGCAAGCAACTCACTGTGCTTTGGTACTGGACTAACTAATTTCTAATTTAGGGATCGAAGGCTTTGGGCACAGTCAAGTACTTGCGAAGTCAGAGTGTGATCGAGATGGGATTGACCACTCCAAGAGTTGGAGAAGAATGAGTCGCTGTATTTCAATTTAGCAAAATCTTGGCCAGGGTAATCCATCAGATGGATTTGATATTTTGAAATACAATGTGGACAACCTGATCAGAGTTGACAGTTGAACTCTAGGGTGTCCTATGATCATTTTGGTCAAGGGGATGAATTATATGAAAACTATATCCGCATGGGTTCTAAGGATGTTGTTCTATACATTCGACCTATCCGATCCTCGGATACCATTGCTAGATGGTCACTTCGATTGGTACAAAAATTTATTTCTGTGCTACTGGCTTAGGTTCAGACCTATGAGGTCACACACATTAGAGTTCATGATCCGATCGGATGGTTGATCAACGATTAAGAATCGTTCTAGGGTTAAATGATCAATACGATTGACATTTAACCCAGTGCAAGTGTTGCAGGAGGATCGATTAGCAATTCGATTGCTAATTGGCTTAATTTAATTAAGCCAATGGGCTGAGATTAATTCTAATTAAATATGATTTAATTAGATTTAGTTTGGGCTTGATTGGATCAAGTCCAATTGGTTTATTGGATAAGCCAAGTGCAAGGAAAAACTAGTCCTAGTTCAACTAGGACTTGGGTCAATCTAATTTCTAATTTGATTAGAAAATTAAATCAGATTTAAATCTAATTTAATCTAATTAAATTAGGTTATTAATTGGGTTAAGACCTATTTTAATTAGGTTGATCTAATTTTGGTTTGATTTGGTTTGAAAACCAAATTAAAACAAGTCATGAGATAGAATCCTAGTAAGACTAGGATTCCACCTTGCGCCACATAAGCCTTCCCACGCCTCTCTCTTATTCAATGCCAATATCCACTTATTTTATGCGACAAAAGCCCTCTCCCAGGTCTCTCCTACATTCACAAAAGGTTTTCTCTCTTCTTTCTTACATGGAAGGTGGTTTGGATCAAATAAAAAAGGAATAAGTTTGGATTTTGAATTCTATAAGATAGAGTTTTAGAAATCCAAAACTCTTTCAATTTTGCACTAATTTATCTAAATTTTTTTTGAAATTTTCATGAATTTTAGGGTATATATTGTGCACCCTTTACTGGTGATCCATGCATGAAAATATGGAGGAGGTGCTCAAGAGTTGGGCGCCCCTTAACTTGCCATGTTTGGATAAGCCTTGACTAGGTATTTGACCTAGACAAGGACTCTATCATATCTCTCTATATAAAATGAGTTTTTTCATTAAATTTTTGAAGAAGATAGAGATTTGAGAGACCTTTGAGTCATCCAAAAATTAGAGAGAAAGACTTTTGGGTCATGGAGATATAAAAGATACAAGTTAGGGTGTCTAGAGAGAGAAACGAGAAGAAGAAGAGGGTCTTCTTTAGGGTAGTTTGTTTTCATATCTTTCCTCCCTCTATCTTGAGTTTTCTGAGAGCATCTCAGATCTAAAACTCCTCCTTTTACTTTTCATCTTTGAAAGAGTCTAAATCAAGAAGAAGGAGGCACCTGATCAGCCATCAAAGAAGGATCAGCGCAGTACTAGCATACTGTGCTGATTTCCTAAAGCAGGACTTCTGATCGAGATTCGTGGGCTCGTGTGGATGACTCCTAGAGGCCAGACGCGTGTGCAGCTTGCAACATCATCCTTAAGCCCGGATCAGCGAGGTTAGAGTGTCTAACTTGCAAGGTAATAGATCGATCTATTATTTAATACATACATTAGATGCGGTATAGAAACATGTTGATATGATCAACATGTAGTTCATGCTATATTTATATATTTTAATTTCTGATTTAATGCTATGTAATAATCATATAATAGGATCTTAGATCTAAAATTCTCTGATTTTAGAAAATAAATTTTGATTTATTTTAGTCTTCCGCTGTATGATCTTGAAAAAGTTTCAAGATCTAATCCTGAAACCTTAGATCTGGTTCCTACACAAATGATAGGCTGTTAATAAGGACGACAGCCTCTATCGAGTATAGATCGCTGTAGGCCATATGGGTTGGTTATCTTCTTAACCAAGAAGTGTAGAGATATTGGTATGACATATAAGTGAGATGTAAGGGTACATCATCATTGAACATGACCAACTCCTGAGCATTCTGCTATCGAGAATGTCTCTAATGGAATATAGGTATAAGTGTCCCTTAGACCTGAGATGGCCTCAGTGACTTGCAAGCAACTCACCATGCTTTGGTATTGGACTAACTGAATTTTTAATTCAGTGATGGAAGGCTTCTGGGCACAGTCAAGTACTTGCAAATTCAGAGTGTGATCAAGATGGGATTGATCACTCCAAGAGTTGGAGAAGAATGAGTCACTGTATTTCAATTTAGTAAAACCTTGGTTAGGATAATCTATCAGATGGATTTGATATTTTGAAATACAATGTGGACAACCTGATCAGAGTTGATAGTTGAACTATGAGGTATCCTATGAGTATTTTGGTCAAGGGGATGAATTATATAGAAACTATATCCGCATGGGTTCTAAGGATGTTGTTCTACACATTCGATCTATCTGATCGTCGGGTACTATTGCTAGATGGTCACTTCGATTGATATAAAAATTTATTTCTATATTACCGACTTAGGTTCAGATCTATGAGGTCACACACATTAGAGTTCATGATCCGATCGGATGGTTGATCAATGATTAAGAATCATTCTAATATTAAACGATCAATACGATTGACATTTAACGTAGAGCAAGTGTTGCAAGAGGATCGATTAGCAATTTGATTGCTAATTGGCTTAATTTAATTAAGCCAATGGGTTGAAATTAAGTCTAATTGAATATAATTTAATTAGATTTGATTTGAGCTTGATTGGATTAAGTCTAATTGGTTTATTGGATAAGCCAAGTGCAAGAAAAAACTAGTCCTAGTTCAAATAGGACTTGGATCAACCTAATTTTTAATTTGATTAAAAAATTAAATCAGATTTAAATCTAATTTAATTTGATTAAATTAAGATCTTAATTGGGTTAAGACCTA
Organism: Elaeis guineensis; assembly: GCF_000442705.2. Lineage (NCBI taxonomy): Eukaryota > Viridiplantae > Streptophyta > Magnoliopsida > Arecales > Arecaceae > Elaeis > Elaeis guineensis. The sequence goes on along the minus strand of NC_025995.2, from coordinate 58,685,917 downwards.
TTTTAATTAAGTTAATTTTATTTTGGTTTGATTTGGTTGGAGAAATCAAATTTGAACAAGTCATAGATTGAATCATAGTAAGACTAGGATTCGACCTTGCGCCACCTTAGCCCCCCACGCCCACTCTCTCTTATCCCATGCCCACTCTCTCTTATTTTGTGTGACAAAACTCTCTCTCCCAGGTCTTCACACATGCCCAAAACTTTTCTCTCTTTCTCTCTTGCATGAAATGTGGTTGTGGACCAAGTCAAAGTAGGAATTAGTTTGGATTTCAAATTCTATGAGATAGAGTTTTAGGAAACCAAAACTCTTTTCTTATGGTACTGATTTACCTAAATTTCTTTTAAGATTTTTATGGCTTTTATGGCACATAATATGTGCCCTTTTCTGATGGTCCACGATAGAAAAAGAAGGAGGGGACGCCCAAGAGTTGGGCACCCCTTGTCTTGCCTTGTTTGGATAATCCTTGACTAGATATTTGACCCAGACAAGGACTCTTCATATCTCTTTATTTAAAATGAATTTCTTCATAAAATTTTCATGGAACATAGAGCATTGAGAGACTTTTGGGTCATCCAAAAATCAAAGAGAAAGAATCTTGGGGCGTGGAGATCTAATAGACACAAAATTAGGTGTCTGGGTTAGAGCAAAGAGAAGAAGAAGAGGGTCTTCTTCTAGAGTTGCTGGGTTCATCTCTTCCCTTCCTCCATCTATAAGTTTTCTGAGAGTGTCTCATCTAAAACTCCTTCTCCTACTTCTCATCTTTAGAAGAGTTCAAATCAAGAATAAGGAGGTATCTAATCAACCATCGAAGAAGGATTAGCACAATACTAGCATACTGTGCTGATTTTTTGGACAGGACTTCTGATCGTGATTCGTGGGCTCGTGTGGATGACTCTTAGAGGCCGGACGCGTGTGTGGCTTACAATATCATCCTCAAGTTCGGATCAGCAAAGTTAGAACGTCTAACTTACAAGGTAATAGATCTGATCTATTATATTTTACATACATTAGATGTAGTATAGAAACATGTTGATATGATCAACATGTAATTCTTACTTTTTATATTTTAATTTCTGATTTAATGCCATGTAATAATCATGTAATAGAATCTTAAATCTAAGAATTATCTAATTTTATAAAATAAATTCTGATTTATTTTAGTCTTCCACCGTCTGATCTTAAAAACGTTTCAAGATCTAACCCTGAACCCTAGATCTGGTTCCTTCAAATTTTTGGCTCCAATACATGGAAAAGCAAAACCCTAGGGCACACAAGCAACACTTGCTAAAAATCTCACCACTCTTCTTACAACTTTTGCCACTCAATTTTTTCTTGCCTTTATCTCAAATTTTTTTCAGATTTTTTTTATAATTTCCATATCCCTCCTCTCTAGGTTCAGCCTAAAATCACATAGGCTACCCATGTGGGATGTCCCATATAAATAGGGGAACAAAGGATGTGTCATGGGATGAAGGGGCGCCAACCATTATCGCTCTATCTTCTCATCTCGTGAATAAATTCACCATGTATGAATTATGGCACATGAGAGACTTCTCACAGAGGGACTCTCCTTCTTCTACATGCCATAAAAATTTCATTCAATTTTGGTAACAAATCAAAGGACTTCTGGTTTATCTTTTAAGGCAACACGTATAGTTAAGTGCCTTCATGAAGAAGGACACTCCAACTTCACATGCTGAAAAGAGGTGGGGCGGCATTTATTTTTGGTGTGGCTTCTAGTGGGTGTAAAGAAATCCTTCTTCACTTGAAATTATTTCAAGTTGGATTAGGATCCAATTTAAATTGACCCAATCCCATTAGGACAAAAGCAACTACTCTAGGTTGGCTCAAACACTTTGATCTAAATCAATTAGAAACTTGGATTAATACAATATACTAGCATATCTAATTAATCTGTAGAATTTATATTAAACTTTAATTAGATCAAACCAAGACTAAATCTCAAAGTGTGTAACCCATGGGTTCCAAATCTAGCTAGCAGTGGATCAAGACTTTCGACATAATCCTAATCCGATGAGATTAGATCACCCGAAGAGTCCCAATCAACTTGGACTCTTTCAAATTGATTCTAGAATTAAATTATTTTAATTTTGATGAGTCCACAAGTCAAGATTGATGTCTAGCAACTTATCATAACTATCCAAAAGATTTAAAATTTTGATAAAAAATTATCAAAATATCCTTTAGTGGCAAGTTACTGTGTAATTCAATCTTTCTATCAAACAACATCCCAGATGAGCTGTGGACATAAAAATATGTCAAATTTAATTACTTATCTTTATGTATCTCGATCTGAAGGTGATGATTTAGTTAATGATATATTAAAAAAAATTTCTAATTATCATCCTGCTTTGGCCAAAGACTTTCAAATCATCGACCTATGAGATCATATAGGATGTTTGCTCCCCTTATTAGGAGTGATCGATCTCTTATTGATCACTCATAACCTCCATGCATACTTCTTCATATCCAAAATATCCCACACAATGATCAAAGAACCAAGTTAGACAGTGAACCAAAGCATGGATCCATGTACACAAGGTACTATGGTGAACTCAAGTCTAAGGATCACTTACACAACTTCCACTAGAAAATCATTAGTGATATGTAAATAAGACTCCATCTGATATTATCTCATAGGTCAATTCAGTGAACTCATTCTCTAATGAGCATTCATATTCTTATATTAGTGTCACCACATAAGTAGTTGTGAGATCAACCACCCTCATTTTTGAGCATACATAGGACATACCAGTCTTATCAGTATCATTGATCCCCGACTCAGTGTACCAACGATTAAGAATATTTTAGATTAGGACTATCAAGGATTTAGATCTTACTGATATGATCTCATCATGATTCTAAAATCATTGTCCGGACCTATGGGGTTTATTATAATTTTAAGAATAACAAGATGCAGCATATAATGAATCAAAAATATCTATTTTATGAATAATATAAATGTCAATTATATGAGATTGGAAGATAAATTACAATAAACATCCTATCGCATCTCATATGCGATTGGGTTGTAACGTATTATTCTTTCAAACTATATGTTCTAAAATCAAATCCAAAATTAAATTTTGAATTAAAAAATTTATCTATACATCTCATGTATCAAAGAAAAATCAGATTTTGAAACTCTTTTCAAAATATGTATGATAATTTCATGCATATGAAACCCGTGGCTCTGATACCACTATTAGAATTCATGTGTTGGAGCATGCATATATGTTTCAAAACTTTATTTTCTAAACATCATAGTGGAAGGAAAGATTAAAATACCTTTTAATCTATATGATGCATGCATAAAAATACAAACCACAAGGATCTAGTTCATATGCTGAAATTGACATATGCCAAAATTAAACATGTGATCGAATCACATATCTGTTTCATAATTTTTTTCTTCAAATCTGGATCTAGAAGAGAAGAGATTTTTTTTAGCCACACATATATCCAGCCTCTATGGATATTCACTCAGAATCAGTCTGGAACAATCCTCTTCAAGTTGAATTTTCTTCTCTAAGAAAATTCAACCTACTGAATCTAAATGAAGTCTGGATCGCAATCCACTCTTTGATCTCTTTTCTTGATCTTCTTTTTCTCTTCTTCTCTTACCTTTCTCCCTTGCTTTATGCTGCTACCATACACCAGGAACCAGCAATAGAAGGGATGCCCAATAGCCTTGGGTGTGAGGAAGAAGGGACGCCCCAAAGGGAGGACGTGTGGGATGCCCAAGGGAGGAGAAGGGGAGGAGAAGAGAGGGCATGGGGGGTCTTCAAAGGTGGCATGGGGCTGCTGGTTTAGATGCCTAGGGACCTTAGGAGAGGTCTCTTTAAATAGGCAAAAGGATTGAATCTTATTCAATCTCATAATACGAGTCCTACTCACATTAGGTTTCCTAATAACTTCAGTTATTCAACTTTCATTAAGAATCTTTTTAGGTGCCAACTCTTAGAATTCTTGCACCCACATAAACACACCCCAAAGTGCACCCAAGGAACACCCCATATGGGATCCATAAGCCCTCTAATCATGAGACATATCCAACTTGATCAAATCAAGGTGGCACCATAAAATAACTATTAAGGAATAAATTAAAGACTTGCACCCATAATTTATTTGATCTAAAACCTTAGATATCCAATAATTGGAGTCCAATAAATTTTATTTATTTAGGTTATTAGCAGATAATTAAATTTAAATTATTTTATCAAATAAAAAATCTAAATGTGAAGAGAAAATTGAGTCCAACTATGTGCTAGCAAGGTTATCTTGAATCCAATCGAATTTCTCTAAATCCAATTGACACCATAAGCTCAATTGCTTACTCCAAGCTTAATCTCTTTGTTGTATAACCCCATAGATTTAATTTTATCTGATAGTGAGATATACAATGATCTCTATCAAAGTATCATTGAAACTCTTTTTAGTGGGTCAAAATAATTTCACTCTAACTCATCAAGGATTATCGATCCAGAACAATCCTAGTTAGCTCTCACAATCCACTAGTAATACCTAGTAGTATGTAGTGACAATCTAGTAGAACCAAAATGAACCTCTAGGTGTAGTTAACATATGATTCAGTCCCTCTATCATGAGTCCTGACTCGATGGCAGATCATGAATAAATCGTCAAACCTCAACATCAATCATATGATAGATTCGATTAGCTCAAGTCCAATTATGATTTCTATAGAAACTTCTTTCTATCTATCACACCACTGTGGTCATAGATTTTTGGACTTAACCTCTCAAATCTCATAGGACTACTCCTCTCTATCAAGATTGATAGATCCCATCTTGATACGTACCCTACTCTTACAGTGAACCAACTGTCGCCAACATCCACTACAAGGGCTCATTGAGACTCATACTTATGTATCAATCAAACTTCAATAGTCTCACTACAAGTAGTAGTACCATTTCAGGTCAAAAGATCATTCACACAACTACAGCATCAAGACAATCACTGATGAATAAATAGAAATCCAAGTGATCTCTCATATGGTAATGTTCAGTACTAGTTGTTCTCTAACAACTATCCACACTCATCGTCCAGTATCTCTACACTATAGACTAGAGACTCATCTATCTCAAAAAAAGTGATCTGTCCGTCAGTCTATCCAGATTGATCACCATCCTCATGATGATCCTATGATCAGAAGTATTTAGGAATTAAATACATGTCTTTAATTCTCAACACCTTGAGAATATCTATCGAAAGTTAATTTCATGGATAATTTAAGGACACATCACACTTGAATGAAAAATAAACTTGTCCTTTTATTGATCAATTCAATGTATTAAGTATAAAATTATATCCTAGATTTATTACAACGTGTCAACTATATTGGCTTCTAGGACATACATCTAATACTATCAACTACAGATGGATGAGGGACAAAGCATGTAGGAGTATGTCAGCCACTTCCAAAAGATTCTCACCAATCTTCTCAGTGTAGGTGAGGAGGTTGAGGAGAAGACCAGAGTGTTGGTCTTACTAGCATTGCTTCCCCCTTCATATGAGTCCTTGGTGACTGCTCTTCTAGTTGAAAAGAGTACCATCAAGATAGATAAAGTTACCACGGTATTCTTTAGAATGAGATTCTCAGGTGGGAGAACCAAGCTTTGAGCTCAGATGGCGGCAGCTCAACTTGACGGTTTCTGGAGGAGCAGATGGCAGTAGACGGAGTGATAGAGGATCATGAGAAGAATGATCCAAGTCCAAGATGAGGGACCCTAGTAAGATCAGATGCTACCGGTGTAATGAGTTGGGGCTGTTGGGTTCCAATCAAGTAGTCAAAGGTTGGATTTCAAAATATTTATAAAACCCAAGAATACTCAAAACCCTAAATCCCAGGATCCCCTTTGATGCATTCAACCAAATTAATAAACTATAATAAAATGAAGCATATAATTTTATAAATATCTCAATCATTATTTTCAATATCTCCATAAGGTACCCAAGCGTATATCCTTCAATGATGATCCACATAGAAATTGGCTCAAAGAGATGCTCCTTCTAAACCCGATCATTGGATTCGAGCTGACCCTGACTTGATTGGTTTGGCAGAACCGCTCTTCGAACATGATTTGGATTACTTTTTGGCTCTTAAGTGACTTGTCTAGACCTCTTAAGATCCTCTAGAGCCTTGTCCTAAGAAAACTAGGGGTGTAAGAGAGAGAGGAGGAGAGGATTCTTGTCTTAAGCAAGACAAGATAGCTTGTAGGAATTGAATAAACTCTCCCTAGTGCCACCCCCTATATATAGTTACAGAGGGGGCATGAAAAGCATCCCATGATGATTTTCCAACCACCAAATAAAGAGACTTATCGACACCAAAAGACTTATTAGATAAGGACTCTTCAGAATAAAAACACTGCTTCATTCCTTATCACCACTTCATTCCTTATCTCATGCGCGCTCTCACAAAAAGACATATATGGCATCCAACTTAAGTCAAAAAAATCCCAAATTTTGCCACATGGCTTAGAGGCTTTATCTAATTTAAATAACTACCAAAAACCCTTTAGGAAGTGTGTCAATTCTCTATTAAAATAAAAAATTCAGATGCCTCTTTGGGAAGCCTTTCACGCATGCAACCTACACTTCTCTCCTCTTCCATGCCATATCAGATCAACTCACACTTTAAAACCTATGCTAGCCTGATGGGTGGTTAGATAAGATGCCACATGGGTCTTAAACCCATTTAAGAAGGATTCTCCATGCTCCTTCATGCCAAAAAGAAGCCATCGAACATAAATTCTGTGCCATGTTAGTAAGAGTCCATACCTCTTTGGACTCTATTTATTTTTACACATCCTTGGGCCAAGTGGCACCATCTGATGGCTGCCCATATCAAAGGTGAATCTAAATTAATTTTTAATTAATTTGGTTCATAATCTAAATCAGGTTCGAATCGATATTGACCAAAATATAAGCTAGAGTTAGCCAACAAGTGCTAGCTTGTCAATTTGCCACCTAATTAGGATCCAATGACCCATAATTTGATTCAAATAAAATCTTTTATCAATTTATTAATGTGTGTGAACTATTGGGCTCTATATCTAGCCAACAGTAGATCCAAATACATATTGATCAGATTTGATTAGACTCCATCTAATCGATTTAGGTCAAACCCATGTAGACCCAAGTTGTCAAATTAGAACCTTCTCTAATTGTCTTATGAATTAATATTTTTAATTCATAAAAATCTACAAGATATGATTGACATCTAGAAATATGTTATGCCTATCTGAAAGATATGAAATATTTTGATAAAAATATCAAAAATATCCTTCAATGGCAAGTACTATGTAATTCAATCTTTTGACCATATTTCATCCCGAATAAGTAATGGATATGGAAAAATGTCAAATCCTAACACTTATTTGAATGAATCTCTATTCACTAATGATAACTCAACTTATGAAATATTAAAAATTATTTTTTTAATTTTTATCTTACTTTGATCAAAGACTTCCTGAGTCATTAACGGACGAGATTACTTAGCATGACATCTTCCCTTATCGGGAGTCATCAATTTCTTGTTGACTTAATCACTACCTTCATATATATATCACCATATCCAGAACACCCCACACATGTTTAAAAAGTCATGATAGGAAATGAATCAAAATATAGATCTATATATACAAGATTCTAGTTAGATTTTTGTAATAGATTTATTTAGTTTGTTTTAGAGGTTTTATTTTAAAAACAAACTACCTCTCACTATTTCTACGAATCCCTACACTTCTCAAGTGGAGAAACGAGAACCCCTTCATGAGTTAGGATTTCTAGTAGGTACTGCAGTCTTACTAATTAGCACACTATCTCACCTAATAGATCTTGGTGAATGTGTCAATCAATAAGTGGACAACTCTTGCCAATGCTTCTTAAGCAAATTGCAGCAGATTTGGTCTCTAAATTTTGAGACCTAACTTGACAAATCTTGACCTCATTTCTTAATTAAGTCAAACTCATTATTAAGTGTGAGTGAAGCCATCATTGGATCCTCACCTAATAGATCTTAGGTCCAATCCCATCTCCACCTTGCAGTATCTCATGCCAATAGAGTGGTTGCGTCTCCCCTGACGCAACTGAACCACTGTGACCAGTCGAGAACAATCAACATCGAAGAGGGCGTGGCACTCTACAATGGTGGAAGACCCTACAACTTAAATTAATGAGGAGATTTATTTAGGTCTCTTTTAATTTACATCTCATGCAAATCTTTAAGTTGATTAGGGCATGGGTTCAGCTCAAATCATCAGGCACCCAAGTTCAAAACTAATCACAGTTGGTCAGATAAGCAAGAGATTGATGGGAGGCTCCCTGCTGTCGATGGCAATGGTCCTAATTAAATAACCATCACACAAATTGTTTGCCTTAGACATCAACTGATCCTGACCAATTTTTAATTGGCTAGCCTAGGTGATCGAAGCTCGAGCCACTAAGGCAAGACCTTAAAGCTTAATCGATTCAATCCTATAACTTGTTTTGATCTCGAGCTAACTTGACCTAATCTCAATTAACTCTTTGATTTGACTCAATCAATTGCCCTTCTCGATTGAGCCCATCATGTGCCAATCGAAAACCCTAGGACTATAATCAGATTACAGATCCAATCTAGTCATGAATCCAAATCATGGATTTTTCAGATCTTAAAACAAAATTTTAGATCTAAAATAAATTTCAGATCTGAACAAAATATCAAACATGATTTATTTCAGATCTAAAATAATTTCAAATCTGAAATAACATCATAAACATATCATATATGTAGCAAAAATATTAGATCATGCAAGTTTTAATGATTAACATCATTCTAGGATAATCATGTTGCATAACTAATTTATACTAGGACAACCTTATATCAGAAAGATGACATAAAAATTAATCAACTTCAAATCTGATTTCTACAAATCAGATTTTAGATCTGAATTGTTTACATATTTATATCAGAATCTGTGGCTCTGATACCACTACTAAAATAGCTTGATTTCATGCATATATTTTAAAATTTTTAGATTTAATTATAGTGGAATAAAAATATAGATTAAATCTATTTTAATCTAGACATGCATTAGATCTAATCTGTAAACCACCTATCGTGGATCTATGAACATGAAACATTCAGTCTGAAATTTTTGATTATTAGAAACATAAACATAAATCGAAGATCTGATCTCCATACCTTGCGTGGGTCGATGATCTCCGTAGTTGATGATCGTAGTATACTCCGAGGTCCTCGATTAGCCGCACAAGCATCCGATCTCTATGGATGTCCACACGAGGCCCTCAAATCTGATCGAAAGTCTATATCTTTATCGGGATGCTAGCTCTCTTATAGAAGATACCTCTTGATGGTTGAAGATCTTTCTTTTTTTTTCTAAGACTCTCTTGGAAAAGAAGAAAATGAGGATGAAGAACAAAAAGACTCTCTTCTTTTCTTCCTGAAATTTATGCGTAAGATCTCTATGCTAGAGATCTAGAAGCCCAAGAAAGAACTCTTCTTTCTTCCATACCTAAAAAGAACCTTTTTTCTTTTTCTTCCACATGCAAGAGAAACTTTTTCTCTCTTCTTCCATGCCTCCAAAGAGGAACTCTTCCTTTCTAAATTTTCCATGATAAAACTCAGATCCCATTTGATTTTTCATGCTAAAAACCTCATAACTCATGCACAAGAAGGAACACCTTCCTTCTGATTTTTCACGTGAATGCTCATCCCACTTGATGCCCCAAATACCCTCCTTTTATATTGGCATTGGATATGGTTTGTTAGGTGTTTGGGGGGTGTCCAACTTTTGGATGCCTCCTCCAAAATTCTAGGCATGTAAGATGGCTTGGGCGTCGAGTTTTTTGCATGAACTCCTTCATCCAAATCAAACCAAATTGAATCCTATTCAATTAGAATTGATCCAAGTTCAATTGCTCAATCAAATTGAGTCAATTAGTAATCTAATTGCTAATCAATATTCCTACAACTCACTAACTCTTACTAGATTACTTAATTATAATTTTTATATTAGATTAATCATCGATCATATTGATAATTAGATCTCTCTGTGATTCATAATCACTGATTAACCATCTGATCGGATAAAGACCTCTTTTGTGTGTGATCCCATAGGTTTTATTCTGTCTGATAGTGAGATATACTGTGATCCCTATCATAATATCATCGAAACTCTTTTTGATAGATTGGAATAATTTTAAGAATCATCAAGTATCAAGATGATGCTTGATAAGTCTCACGATCCAACAGTGATACCTAGTTGTTGTTGGAAAATGTAGGCGACTTCATATATATATCTCAAAAATTTTTGAAATAAAATATAGTGAAAGATAACTAGATTAATCATATTAATCTAACATGCATATGATTAGATCATTAAATCAACCTACTCTAGGATCTGTGACATGACATGTTACATATAAAATCTAAAAAAATCCATATGATAAAATTTGCATGCATAGATGTAAGTAGTAGATCAAATCTACACCTATCTGAGTTCAGAACTCGATACCTGAGCATGGGTCGATGATCATCACTACTGAAAAAAATGGTAAAGATGATGCTTGCTGGTTGCTCACAGCTGCACATGTGTCCGATCTCTATGAAAGATCCACTCGAAGCTCTGATCTGATCAGCTTTCTCGGCAGTGCTAGCTTGCACGAAGACCATCTTGTTGGCTGATTTGGATCTTTTCTTCAAATCTCTGAAACTTTTTTAGAGGTTGAAAATAGATTTTTCGATGAGATAAAGAGGTGGGAGAAAGATGGAGAGGAGACTATCTTCTTTTTTTTTTCCTCTCTCTTCCCAAACCTATAGGAAGAGACCCTAGAAGACTAGGTCTTGCACACACCCAAAGAGAGAGGACTCTCCTTCTTTTTTCATGCCATGAACCCATACCCAAGGATTTTTCACCATGAAAGCCCTTTTTCTGGTCTCTTACATGCACACAAGAAAGAATAAAAACCCTTTTTATTATGCATGTAAGGAGTTGGGTGAAGAGTCCAAAAGATCTTGGACTATATCAAGATGTGTCACCCCCTCATTCAATTCCACACCAATACATATCCAAAAAAATATGGGACACCTCTTTCCATATTTTTTTATGATAAAATTGGTTTTCCATCTGATTTTCACACCACAAAAATCTCCTTTTGTTGCACAAAATAAAGAATAAAAAGCAAGTGGGCGGCAAGTGTTGTAGATAATGTCAAACATTATCTATAAGGTATCCAATTTCAAATCACATTTGAACATACCATAAAAATTAGATAATTATCCATTTTTAGATGTGAGATAGAGAAGAGAAAGATCTTTTAGTGTGAAGAAATCTCACACAAAAAATCTCTTGGCGTGAAGAAATATGGGCATTGAAAATTAGTGGTGCAAGGGAGAAGAGTCCAATGCAATATGGACTCTTAATTTTCTTATTTGAATCTTAATCCAAATCACATCTCATTAAGTCCAAATAAATAGATTTTAATATAATTAGGTTCATAATTTTTTAATCAAATCTTAATCAAATTAAAAATTGATTGAACCAAAGTTCTGATCAAATTAGAGATAATTCTTCCTTAGCGATTAGGTCATCTCATAACCTAATTGGGTCAAACCTAATTAAATCTAATTCAATTAGATTTTATCTAATCTTTTTTGCTCAATCAAATTGAGTTAATCAGTAATATAATTATTAATTAATTTTTTATTAATTCACTAACACTTGATGAATAAATTTATTGCAACTTTTGTATAAAGTTAATCATCAATCGAATTGACGATTAAGCCCTTAAATGATTTTCAATCATTGATCAACCACATGATCAGTCAGAAACTTCTTTTGAGTGTGACTCTATAGATTTAAACCTAAGCTAATAGTAAAGGATAAATTTTTAAACCAATCGACGTAACCATCTAGCAATGAGACCCGACATCCAGATAGATCGAATGATGGTGAAGCAACATTCAAGAACCTACTAGCATATGATTATCGTATAATTCATCTCTTTGACCCTAATGCTCAAAGAGACCCAGGATTTAACTATCAATCCTAGATAAGTCATCCATATTATATTTTAATCTTTCAAATCCATCACATGAATTATCCAGACCCAAGTTTTGCTAAATTAAAATACATTGATACATTAACTCTTACTAATTCGAAAGAGTCAATCCTATATTGACTCACACACCGACTTAACAAGTACTCGACTACACTCAGAAATCTTCCATCATTGAATCTAAAACTTAGTTAGTCCAACATCAAAGTACAATGAGTTACTTGTAAGTCACCTGGTGATCTCAGGTCGGAGGGATACTTATACCCATACCCTTCACGAGCTACTCTTGACAGTAGAGTGCTCCGTAGTTGGTCATGTTCAATGAGATGTACTCCTATATCTCACTTGCATGCCATACCAATATTTTCATACCATTTGATTACGAGGACAACCAATACATATGGCACACAATGACCTACACTGGATATCGCTATTGTCCTAATAATAGCATATCGTTTGGTTACAAATCAGTTAAAAAACTATGCGATAAATTCTCTTTTATCTATTTAAGTAGTCCTAAAGACTTCATCACAATATAGGAGTTTGTTAGAAGATTAATCTTATGATGAAAAAGGTCAAATAATTTTTATTATTGATCAATTCATATATATTTATAATTAGCATAATCATCAAACGATTGACTTTAGGATACATTTTTTAACAGCTGTATATAGTGGCAACCCAATAAAATAGAATATTGAACTTCTAGGTATAGTTACCATATGATTTGGTCCTATTGTGAGTCTCAATAAGATGGAGGTCATGTATTACTTACAAACTTGATCACTTGTTATATGTAATATTCAATCGACTGGAGTTCAGAAGTAAAAATCTATGAAATTTTTTTTCCATCATTCACTCTACCATAGCCATGATCTTCTGAACTCAGTCTCATGAATAACATAAGACTACTCTTTATCTATCAAGGTCGATAAATTCTATTTAGGTATGCATCCTACTCCTGTAGTGAATATACTGCAACCAACGTCTACTATAAGGATCCATATGGCTAGGGATAATATTTATGTGTAGTTAAACTACAACAATCCCACTGTGAGTAGTCGAAGAACTGCAGGTCTAAGGACTACTCACATACTACAGCATCAAGTATGTCACTGACAAGTGGATAGATATCCATGTGACTACTCGTATTGATCATGCTCAGTATCATTGTTCTCTAAGAATCACCTACACTCTCGCTCCAGTATTCCCACACTATGGACTCAAGACTCATCTATTTAGAAGAAAGTGATTTGTTTACCAATCTAATCGAATCAATCATCATCTATATGATGATCCATCGATTGAAAGTATTTAGAAATTAATCACTAATGACACGTGTTTTAAATTTTCAACTCTTGAAAATATGTGTCATCATCCTATTAATTTTTTGGATGATTCATGGACACATGACTCTATATAAATGAAAAAATAATCTTATTTATTATATTTAATTATAAAATTATATTACTAAAAATGTTACATGTGTCGGCCAACTTAACTTCTAAGGTATACATCTGATAATCCAACCCTAATTGGGTGAGTTTTACTTGATCCATAGCAGATCCAAGGTGGGAACAAGAAATGGACAATTCTGCCTAAACCTAATCTAGATATATATAACTCTTCATAAGTTCCCTCCTTGAGGTATAAAATTAATTTGTATCTAAAAAATTAATTTTTATCACTTTATTTGATATGATCCATCCAACCCACCCATTCTAACTCTACCCCCTTACTCCACCTCGAGGCAAGTATGTTCAAGATGGGCATGGTTAATGGCTTACTTGATTCATTGCCATCTTTTTTATGGTGGGCAGTATTGATTGACCAACATGGTCACAAGCTTATCAATTTAGTTTGTAATAGTGGTCAAGGAATCAATCCTCTTGTTGGTCAACAAATGGCATTTACATCATGGCCAATTGGCTAGTTAATGCTTGTGGCAAGTATTGTTGACTCCTATTACCACTCAAATCTGACTTTTCATCAGGGGGACTAGATTCTGGAGTGCGCTTTTCGAGTATGGGACCTACACAAAAAGTCTTGGCCGGAGCTAGCTCCGATGGAGATCCTTTGATGCTTAAATTAGAATCAAAAGAAAATAGAGAAAGAGCAAATAGGTATTAGTTTTTTCATACCTCTTAGGGTTTCTCTTTTGTTCACCTTTTATGAATGGTGGCTTTATAACTGCTTGAGGGTGATGGTTGGGGTTAATTCCAATCGGTTCAAGTGTGTCATGGTGAGATTTGGGGCCCAAATTATCAGGATGTTGTGGTTATTCTCCCTTATTTGTTTCGTGGCCAACTGGGTTGTATCTTACTCAAAAAAGAGTAGGATTCTAAGGGCTGATCCACTTCAAAGTCTGTTTCATATATACGGCTCAAGTTCAGAGTGGTGAGGATGATCTAGGTGGAGATTGAGGTTGAGGTTGGTTGGAATAAAGGTTGGTGATTGGTACCTAGGCTCCGTGCCCGTTGTCAGGTTCGAAAGCTATCATAGGGTATGGAGGCCGAAGCAGGGTTTGACGAGCATCTTTGTTCATATGCTTGCTCAGGTGACCTCAAAGGAACTTAAGGCCATTCAGAAATATTTCACGATGAGAGGGGACCTTGGAAGGATCCCTTATAGGTCTTTATTCCTTCATTAGGAGTGAGGGTCTTTAGCTAGGCTTGTTTCCATCACTTGCCAGTGGTGAAGTCGGATGATCTGCAGTTGAAGTCGTCACATAACCTATGATCAAACAACATCGAGGTTACCTCATGTCCTCCGATTGAAGATTACGATTTTACCCCCCAACAACTCCTATCCACATAGAACCTAGACTATGTGATGACATCATACAAATACCATGTCATCCATTTAATTCCATATGGGGTTCCTAGTTTTTAGGTTCATGATCTGTTGGTGGGCTAGAGTTAGTTTTCTCACGAGTGAAAGAATAGTGCTCTACAAACCAATCACATAGATGATGCAATGAAACTTTTCTATTTTAATCTTTCTACTCATGTACATGACATTTGATTATTTGATAAATAATATGAGGCATTGTGTTTCATCATATGCTGCATCTTTTATTTCATTTATGACTTCATTAAGATTATGAGAAGCCTCATAGATTAGGATAATGATTTTAGAGCCATGATGAGATCTTGCCAGTGAGACTTAAAATTTTAATAGCCATAGTCTAAAATACTTTCAGTCGTAGGATCATCAAGTCAGAGATCGATAATACTAGTAAGACTGGTACATCCTATATATGCTCGATGAAAAGGTGATTGATCTCACAATCATTTATGTGGAGATACTGAAACATAGATGTAGATGCTCATTAGAGAATGAGTTCACTAAACTGATCTATAGGAAGAACATCTGATGGAGCCTTACTAGCATATCAAAAGATAATTCTCCAGTGAGAGTGGTGCAAGTGATCCTTAGATCTGAGAACACTATGGTACTTTGTGTATATGGATCTATACTTTGGTTCATACCTTAGCATGACTCTTTGAGATATGTGTGGGATACTCTAGATATGGTGAAATATACATGGAGATTATAAGTGGTCAACAAAGAATCAATCGCTCTTTGTAAGAGAAATCATCCTATATGGTTCCATAAGATGATGGCTCAAGAAGTCTCTAACCAGAGCAGGATAAATATTAGAAAGAGTTTGTAATAGTTTATCAATCCAGTCATCATCATCAGATCAAGATACATATAGATAAATATTTGAGCTTGACATGATTCCATGCCCATAGCCGATCTGAGATGTTATGTGATCGAAGTATTGAATTACACGGTAACTCACCATAGAAGGATATTTTGATTTTTTATCAAATTCTATATCTTCTGGATAGTCATGACACATTACTAGATATCAATCTTGACTTATAGGTTCCTATGAATTAAATAGTTTAATTGAGTAATTTAATTAGAAGAGTTCTAATTAATTATAATGCATGGGCTCAATGTATCTTGGACCTAATTAATTAGAAGAGTTCTAATTAGGTTAGATTGACATGAGCTTGAACCTACTGTTGGTTAGATGTGAAACCCAATGGATTACACACAAAAGAGAATTGTCTTGGACTTTTGATTAGGCTTGAGAAGTCCTAATTCAATAAGGATTTGATTGAAATCCTAATAGATTTAGATCAAGCATGCTAGCACATGATTAAATCCATGAATCCCCATCTATTTGGATCCCTAATTGGATCAAAAATTGATTGGGTCAAGTAGTTGGCACCTAACTAACTTCCTCTTATTTTGAACACTCTCTTGCTTAACATGGAAAGGAAGAATCCCACTTGCAGAAGGATTCTTCCAAGCCTCTCCATGCCACCTTGCACCCCATAGTTCTTACATGCCCCATAGTCCTCGCATGAAAGTGTTTCACGCCATGGATTTTGATGCCCAAAAAGGAGGGAGGAGTCCATGCCAAGTAGGACTCCTCCACATGCCCATGCCTCACATGGAAAGCCTTTGTTTTGGCATCAAAATTGGAAGAGTCCATGAGGAGGACTCTTCCATGCCCAACTTAAACCCATGCATGAAAAGTGTTTTCATGCTGCCCCTATTCCATGCTAAAGAGGCCTCACGCCTCTTGGTTTAGGCATCCAAGTGTTGGGCATTGGATGGGAGTTTTGACTCCCGTCATGACTCCTTGTTGAGTTAGAAGTTGGGCTGAAATCAGGAGATCGGGTCTATAAATAAGAGGCTGATGTCTGAGGGTTGGGCAATTGCATATTCTCCATGCCAAGAGAGGGTAGAGGCCTAGAGAGAAAGAGGAAGAGGAGTTTCTATAATTCTTGAATAGAAAATCAGCTAAATAGATTGGGGAGAGTCCTTAATCGAGATCCGTATGGATCACCATTGGAGGGCATACACTTGTGTGCCTAAAGGAAACCAATCAACGATTAATTCAAAATTTTTTGGAAGGTATATCAATTCCTCTTCCTCATTTATTTGCTATTTGGTTCATGTTTGATTGTAATCATTAAGGTGATTTTGAGATTGGGGTTCAGATTTTATGTAATCAAGTGTTAATACATGTTTAAAAATTTTAAAATCTATTTTCCACTGCATATCTGAATCCCAACAACTAGGAGTATTTGCTTGCCCTCAAGAAGTTTGCATAGTGTGTCTTGACAGAATCATCCTATGGTGCTTATTATTTGTCAGTGATATTACTACTAGAAGCCTAAGTGAAGCTAGACAGTGGTGCATCATTCAACATTTAGGATAATTATTCATGCCATGTTAGGTGTGCTAAAACTTGTTACCATTAAAAATGAGGAAAATAATGAATGGACTAACAAGATAAAATGCATGGGTCTGTTATCGATTTTTCATGGTATTCTTGTTCATATACCTTGCAATTCAGTTCTCTGTCATTTCGTTGTTCTTGTTTGACCATTGAGTATTATAACATCAAATGCCTAGTCATACAATATCATGGCCCATTAATTATAACCATAGATCAAGTCAGACATCCTTTTATGAAAATTGTTTGTGCAAAATCATTTTATAAAAATAACTAATTTTGAATCAAAAATGATTATTTTCAAAATATGTCAGGTTTGTATTCAAGCCCTTAGGCCTATATCACTAACTATACCTCTATTCTAGCTTGGACACTATGCCACTATAATAATTTTCATGTTGGACTGCTAGACCCTCACTCGCATCTAGATCCAATAAACAATTACACTCCCTATCAAGGACAATATTATCCAGGACATCATTGTCAATACACAAGTTTAGCCATAAATTTGTTGATCTCTAGAATATAGCAAGATATCCTTTATTTCAGATCAAGAGACTGTTTTGAAAGCTATATAAGTGTTCACACCTCTACCTCTAATAATGCTTTGTACAGTGGATTACCAAATACCAAAGTTGACTATTTAGTATGATGGAACACCCAAGTCTCAATATGAAGTCTCACCTTGATGAACCAGAAAGTATGCGAGTCATTATTCGTCATAGCCACTTTATAGGTGTAATGGTCAAACTCATCTATAGTTGTGAATATATTTCAAGCACTTAGGAAAACACTCTATCCACCCATGAAGTATACTCTTTTTTATTTTAAAGCTGCTGGGTGACACATAGTCAACGTTGTCTATGACTATATGTAGAATGAAGAAAGTCTTGACATCTCGACTTTCTTTTATGCTAAAAATGCAAATAGTTTTTAGGGCATACCCTACTTTGGATTGCCACCCTCTTCTAGATGTTGTAGTCCTAAAAGGAGTATGCCATCTAGATATGGGCTGGCCTCCTTTCTTGGCTGCTCACCACCAATTCATTTTAATCTAAGCAGGCTTCAAGGCATGACCGACATTCAACATGCTCAACACAAACTAGCCTAAACCCATTTTGTAGGCTATTTCTTTTGCCCAATCTCTTCTTTAATTAAATTTGAATCTTTCTTGACTTAATGTTTGAGAGAACAATCAACTAAAATTGTATTCCAATTGATATGAAGATGGTTAACAAGTGGTAGATGAATTATTAGGATAAATCAACTTAGGTCCTCACTCACTGATAATCAAGTCCACATTATTCTTACACAAAGAAATGTTGTCCAGCATGGGGATATTGTGCCAATATCACATTGCTATAGCCTTGATGGGTAGGATGAAATTGATTATTTCTTAATTCTTGCACAAGATTTATACTACAATTATGTTCCCCAGAATTGTAGTGTTCTCACATGGCTATTAAACACTGCATTATCAAACTCTTAGTCATATGATATCATAGCCCATTAAAACCATGTATCATATCAAACACTCTTTTATAAAAAAGTATCTACACAAAACCTTTTCCAAAATTACTAATTATTAACTTTAATAATTTTATCAAAATATATTTTTTCCAAAATCTTATAAATTATTGCCTAAGATCCATGTCTTATGTATCTTACTATGCTTTATATTCATGTGGACATTATACTAATGATGGTTTTTGTTGGGTATAAAATAACCCCAGCCGAAGTTCGTAAAGGGCCGACCCTTCCAGGGCTCTTCCGGCTTCCGACCTTGTGTGGCGTCTTTCTGAACTCCCCTGACCGTCCGAACTTCCATAATGCCATCCGGACTTCTCCGATAATGAGCTCCTCCATTCATATACCGGACTGCTCCAAATGCTCTCCGGACTTCACTATCAGCCGATTTTCTATAGTGATCGACTATTCTCCGAATCTCTTTCAGACTTCTTCCGGCCACGAATGACTTTGCTCCAAACTTCTTTCGGACTTCGTCAATGTCCGAGCTTCTCCAACAGCAGGACTTCTACAGTAACCAGACTCTATCCAAGTTTTTACGGCGGTCGACCACCTTCCGAATTTCATCCGAGCTTCTACAAGAGCCAGATTCCAACCGAACTTCCATAGCGAACGGATTTCAGACGAATTTCTACAATGGACGGGCTCCACCAGCTAGATCTCTACTCCGGACTTCTATTGCAAGCGGACTTCATCCGACCTTCTGCAACAAGAAGTCTTCATTCGAGCTTCCACGGCAACCAATCTTCATCCGAGCTTCTACAATAAGCGACCTCCTTTCAGACTCCTATAAGAGTCGGACTCCGTCCGAACTTCTACAGCAAAATTGAATCTTGGACTCCTCCAATGTTCGACCTTCCCCAGTGTCCTCGAGACTTCTCCAACGGATGAACCTCCATAGCGCCATCCGAACTCTACTGTCGGATGACCCTCTACTAGATTCCTCATGAAATCGGACCTCTCCGACGGACAATCTTCAGACGAGCTTCCATATCAGGCAAATTCCAGATGGACTCCTCTAACAATCGGACTCTTCTCGAACTTCTCCAACAGAAAGTCTCCGTCCGAGCTTCTACAGCAGATGACTTTCGTCTGCAGTATCAGTGCCTAAGGCACCCGACAATAATAGACTCGTCAGCAACCTCAAAAACATCCGAGCCTCTCTTAGATTACTAAGATAGAGAGCCAGTCCGCTCCTTCAGCCATCCAGCTTGAACTCTCCGGCAAGTCACGACAATGGACACCACTCCACTCTCTGTAACAGATTCCACGTGGCCCCACCACTCTCTGGCAAGTCACGACAACGGACACCACTCCACTCTCCATAACAAACTTTACGTGGCTCTGAACGGCCCCCTGACGCCACTACTCTTCGTAACAAACTCCGCGTGGCCCTGAATGGCCCACTACCAGGCAGTTACAAACGTCGCTATCAATCAGTTATGCTCTCCGTCTATAAAAAGGGACCCCCAGATATGTTCTTCTCTAAGCTCAAAACTCCATCTCGAAACTCTGCTAAAATTTCATTCGAGTGCTCCATTTCTATTGAGGCAGAGTACTGACTTGAGCATCGGAGGGTCTTACCGGAGCACCCCCTACTCCAGTTTAGACTTTCCTTGCAGGTCCCGACGGCGGACGTGATCCCCTCGACTCCAGCTTCTCTGACGTCAGCGGAATTCTGCACCAACAAAATTGGCACTAGAAGGAGGGCTGTGTCTTCGCAAGACCCTTGTTCTTAAAGGAGTACTCAACGGGATTATCTTCGATCATCTTCTTCAACATCTTCTTCTTCTTCTCCTGCCAGATCTCCACCTGATGCCTCTCCGAAAGGCGTCCACCAGGTGATCCATGGCCTCCACAGCCAGATCTCAGCGAGATCTGCAAGCTCCGGCCTCATCTCCAGTTTCTCAGGCTCCTCCTCCGACAATGGCAGTCGGCATGGAACAGTTTGACTTGTTGGTTCAGCAGGTCAGGGGCCTCACTGAAGTAGTGCAGGCCATGCAGCAACAGCCGCAGCAGTCGCAAGCATCAGTGCGGTTGGAAAGAGTATTGCCAGAGTTTCAGAATCCGACGATCGGGCGGGCCACTTGGGCCAGTCACCCTGTCTTCATCGAAAAAGGAAAGCAGAAGGCAGAGAGCCCTCCGTCTGATCACGATTCCACCCCCGAAGGATCCCTACCTCTGCTCTGCTAGAAGACTCTCGAGACTCGCAGTCGAGAGGATCTCCTGGATCAAAGGTTCCAGGAGATGAACCGATGGATCGAAGAGCTCCGCCATGCTCCCCCTGCTTACGGTGAGGATATTTGTACTGACCCTCCTTTCTCTCAAATGATTATGCAGGAACCAATCCCGTCAAACTTCAAGCTCTCCCAATTTGAGAGCTACAATGGGACCTCAGATCCGATTGACCACCTGGAGGCCTTCCAGACAACGATGCTGCTCCATGGCACACCAAACACCATCCTGTGCCGAGCTTTTCCATCTACCTTGAAGGGAGCAGCAAGAAATTGGTACTCGACACTAAAATCGAATACTGTCTTCTCTTTTGATCAGATGAGCTACCAGTTTGTTGCTCATTTCGTCAGTAGCCGACATCCCCGGAGAGGTTCGGAGTCCCTCATCAGCATCAAGCAAAAGGAGGGAGAATCCATCCAAACTTACGTTAACCATTTTAACGCCGCCGCATTGGAGGTCCGAAACTTGGACCAGTCAGTTGCAATGGCCGCCCTGAAGAGCGGTCTTCAAAAGAACAATCTTCTATTTTCCCTGAAAAAGAAGTATCCCAGGGACTTCGCTGATCTACTGGCTCAGGCCGAAGGATATGTCCGAGTAGAGGAAGCCTTCAAGCTGAAGGACGAGGAGGCCGTGAAGGAGCGGCAGGTGGGTGACTCCAGCAAGCTCGCAGTTGAAAAAGGGTCGAGTGAAGCTCGGCCACATTCTTGAACTCCCTCCGGACACAAGCGTGTCCGTACTCCCCCCCGGGCTCATAGGCAGAGAAGCCTGGACCACAGAGTTCGATGGAGCTCTCCCCCAGGAAGGTTCCACAGCTATACCCCTCTCAATGCTCCAAAAGTCCAAGTGCTGATGGAGGTCAGGGAGCAGCTGCCAAGGTTGGAAAGGATGCGCACACAGCCCGAAAAGTGCAACCCTAACAAGTTCTGCCTCTATCATCGTGACCACGGCCACGACATGGAGGAGTGCATTCAGCTTCGAGATGAAATCGAGGAGCTCATCAGATGAGGTTGGCTCGACAGATTCATCTGACGTCGGCCTAAGGATAGGGAAGATCGATCGAGGGCCCTACCACAGCCAGAGCCACCAAGGAGGGAAGAACAGCTTGAAGATTGGCCTCCAATTAAGATCATCAATACCATCTCTGGAGGACCCCGATGGGGAGCAGACCTTCCATGACCATGGGACTCAAAAAATCTATGAGTGTATTACCAATAACTTTGCCTTGAATAAAAGTTTCATATTTGCATATCTTTTTTTTTGGCATGAACTTGTAACGACAGGGAGTAGCTCCTTCAGACAATCGAAACTAAGCGTGTTAGGAACAGAAGGAGAACCTCATCCTAACATGAGCAAAGTTGATGGTCCGATTATTTAAAGATCGGATAGGGGAGAGGCCCTTGCAACGGCCCTTATGCGCCCCCACAGCCATATTAGGAATAGGAGGAGAACCTCGTCCTAACATGAGCAAAGTCGAAGGCCCGATTATTTAGAGACCGGATGGGGAGAGAGGCCCTTGCAATGGCCCTTATGCGCCCCCACAGCCATGTTAGGAACAGGAGGAGAACCTCATCCTAACATGAGCAAAGTCGAAGGCCCGATTATCTAGAGACCAGATGGGGGGAGAGGCCCTTGCAACGGCCCTTATGCGCCCCCATAGTCATGTTAGGAACAAAAAAAGAACCTCATCCTAATATGAACAAAGTCGAAGGTTTGGTTATTTAGAGACCGAATGGGGGGAGAGGCCCTCGCAACGGCCCTTATGCACCCCCACAGCCATGTTAGAAACAGGAGGAGAACTTCATCCTAACATGAGCAAAGTTGAAGGCCTGATTATTTAGAGACCAGATGGGGAGAGAGACCCTTGCAATGGCCCTTATGCGCCCCCACAGCCATGTTAGTATTGGAGCACTATCCTGGCTCCTCCCACAGACTTTTGGTGTAGCATAACCAGCAACGAATAGATCTGGAGACTTCTGGACACGATCCAAGGCCCTTGACGAAATCAGCCTGGTTGCTGTCTTCTTCGTCAGCCTATCGTTCCAGATGAAGAACGCCTTTGAAACCACCTCTAAAAAATTCAAGATCTGGTACCCAACCAGATCAGACCTGGACCGAGATCTTTCAATTCATAGATCTCAAATCAGGATATTCTAGATAGGGAAGAAGATAGATGGAGACAGACCTCGCAGATCTGTCATGCTGCAGCCTTTTTGTAGATCTGTTGATGGAGATCTCACCCACACCTCAAACGACCTCAGATCAACTCCAGATTTGAGAGAGACTTGTACCAACCTCTTCTCAAGTGATTTTAGGTCCTGGACATGGTGTTTGGGTGCCTGTAAGAGGGGGAGAGTAGATCTGGTAGGCGGCTGCAAGGGGGAAGGGGCTAGCGCCTCCCCTTCTTCTCTTTCCTTTTATGGACTGGCGGCAAGAAACCCTAGGGTTTCTTGCTCCTGGGGCATGGAGAATTGCTGGAGAGAGAGGAAGAAGAGAGAGAGAGACTTGGGAGAAAGAGTCTTGTCTATTCCTTGGCTTAATCCAACCTATACACAGTACATGTATACATAAACACCGGGTCAAGTGACCCAAACCCAAAACTCCCTTGACCAACTCTATGGGAGATTGGTTAACCCAAGCCCATATACACTCATGACTCGACCTAATCTCACCTATCCTGGACCCAGGCCTGGCTCATAAAGAGTTGGTCCCTTGAGGCCCACATAACCTAGACCTCAAGAACCCGAAAGGCCCACAGCCTTTCAACCTAAGGCTCTCTGCCTCTACCTGTCCTCTCCCTACTGCAAAACCCTCCTGGGGAGCCCAATCTCTGGTCAACTTTTCTCTCTACTCATTAGACCTCAGCACCGAGACCATGTCCTCATATTTCAGAGTCTCCTTGCCGTAGAGCAGTGTAGTCACCAAAGAGTCATATGATCCTGGTAGTGAACACAAAAGCAACAGGGACTTGTCCTCCTCATCCAGCTTCACCCCGATATTCATCAACTCCGTGCACAACTGGTCGAACCTCTGAATGTGGCCAATCACATCAGATCCCTCCTGCATCCGAAGACTGTACAATCTCTTCTTCAGCATCAGCTTGTTGCACATATTCTCCCCATATACATGGTGTGCAACTTCGACCAAAGGCCCTTCGGCGTCTTTTCTTCCAGCACCGAATACAATGCCGCATCCACCAAACATCCTCTGATCGCCGAGCATGCTTTCTTCTCCAACGATGCCCACTGTCTATCTGTCATTCCCTCAGGCTTCTCATCCAAAGCCTGATCCAGATCTGCTTGCACCAGAAGATCCTCCACCTAGATTTTTCACATAGAAAAATTTTTCTTACCATCAAACTTCTCAAACTCGACCTTCATATTACTGCCCATGACTAGATCCAAGCCAAACAAGCAATATAAAATCAAGAAGTGTAGAATATACCTTGATGGTACCTTGCTGAAAATTTTTAGCACTTGGGATCTTCAACTTCTCGCACTTGGAACCACTTCCTCACCACTGTGGCTCTGATACCAACTATTGGAGCATGATCCCGGCTCCTCCCACAGACCTTTGGTGTAGCCGAACCAGCAATGAATAGATCTGGAGACTTCTGGATACGATCCATGGCCCTTGACGAAATCAGCCTGGTTGCTGTCTTCTTCGTCAGCCTTTCATTCCAGATGAAGAACGCCTTTGAAACCACCTCTAAAAAATTCAAGATTTAGTACCCAACTAGATCAGACCTGGACTGAGGTCTTCTAATTTGTAGATCTCAAATCAGAACTTTCTAGATGAGAAAAAAGATAGATGGAGACAGACCTCGCAGATCTATCCTGCTGCAGCCTTTTTGTAGATCTGTTGATGGAGATCTCACCCACACCTCAAACGACCTCAGATCAACTCCAGATCTGAGAAGGACTTGTTCCAACCTCTTCTCAAGAGATTCCAGGTCCTAGACCTAGTGTTTTGGCACCTACAAGAGGGAGAGAGCAGATCTGGTAGGCGGCTGCAAGGGGGAAGGGGCTAGCGCCTCCCCTTCTTCTCTTTCCTTTTATGGACTGGCGGCAAGAAACCCTAGGGTTTCTTGCTCCTGGGGTGTGGAGAATTTCTGGAGAGAGAGAGAGACTTGGGAGAAAGAGTCTTGTCTATTCCTTGGCTTAATCCAACCTATACACAGTACATGTATATATAAACACCGGGTCAAATGACCCAAACCTAAAACTCCCTTGACCAACTCTATGAGAGATTAGGTTAACCTAAGCCCATGTACACCCATGACTCGACCTAATCTCACCTATCCTGGGCCCAGACCTGGCCCATAAAGAGTTGGTCCCTTGAGGCCCACATAACCTAGACCTCAAGAACCTGAAAGGCCCACAGCCTTTCAACCTAGAGCCCAACTAGCCCTAGAGCCTCCATGAAGCCCTCATGAATGATGGACCTTGGCCTTAGCCTTGGTCCCCTGGGCCTTGGGCACACCACCTGGATCACAACAGACTCTCCTCCAAGGATATTGGTGCCTCAAACCACCCATGCCATCCTCTTTCTTCTCTATTTTTTCTATCCAAAAAACTATAGATTTTAGACTCCTTATATTTATCATAAGGGGGAGGGGGTAGCGCCTCCCCTTGCTTCTCCTGCCTTTTTGGGACCTGGCGGCAAGAAACCCTAGGGTTTCTTGCTCCTGGGGCATGGAGAATAGCTGGAGAGAAAGGGAGAAGAGAGAGAGAGACTTGGGAGAAAGTGTTTTCGTATTCCTTGGCTTAATCAATCATATACAGTGCATGTATATATAAATACAGGGTCAAGTGACCCAAACCCAAAACTCCCTTGACCAACTCTATGGGAGATTAGGTTAACCCAAGCCCATGTACACCCATGACTCGACCTAATCTCACCTATCCTGGGCCCAGACCTGGCCCATAAAGAGTTGGTCCCTTGAGGCCCACATAACCTAGACCTCAAGAACCCGAAAGGCCCACAGCCTTTCAACCTAGGGCCCAACTAGCCCTAGAGCCTCCATGAAGCCCTCATGAATAATGGACCTTGGCCTTAGCTTTGGTCCCCTGGGCCTTGGGCACACCACCTGGATCAAAACAGTTAGGAACAAGCAGAGAACCTCGTCCTAACATGAGCAAAGTTGAAGGTTCGGTTATTTAGAGACCGGATGGGAGGAGAGGCCCTTGCAACGGCCCTTACGCACCCCCACAACCCTGTTAGGAACAGGAAGAAAATCTCATCCTAACATGAGCTGAAATTGATTGTATCAGGAATAGGAGGAGAACCTCATCCTGACACAAATGAAGATATGATCGTTTGAGACCGGATGAGGGGAAGAGCCCCCTCAGTGACTCTTCTACACTCCTACAATCCCGTCAAGAGCAGAGGGAAAACCTTCACCCAAACATAAAAAAAAAAAGAAGAGAGAAAAAGGGAAAGCGATGAGCCACGCCAGAGATAAGAAAAAAATAAACTACATCAATGACACAAGGGACCTCGTCTCAACGAGGAAGGAGACTCTTGTCAAAAATCCTCAATCTCTAAGGGAGAACCCAACACGGGCCGGAGAAAATAGACTTCCTCAAGGTAATGAGAAGCTCGGATCCCCAAGCTCGAGTACTGGGAGGAAGCGTCAAACTCAAATGGCCTCGAAAAGACCTTTGATCATGAACAAAAAGGGCAAATCAACATGACGATGACCAAGAACCTTCAAGCAACGTCGACATCGAATAAAGCAAAAGACAAAAGAAGCTCGATAAACGACAACTTAATGCAAGAATGGATAAGGTAATGAAAAATTTTCTTTTATTTCATTAGTAAAGTGCATGTTACAAAGCCTTTGAAGGCCAAAAAAAAAAAAGAAGCAATAAGAAAAGAAAGGAATACATATAATAAAAGGTAAAAAAAGCTCTAAGGAAGCTCTGCTTCTTCAGACTTCGAACTCTCGGTTCCAGCCATCATCGAGGATTGCTTTAAGTACTTAACTTCTTCCAGTCCCCCTTCTGCTTCTCCTTTTTGTGGGATCGAAAAGTACTCACGGTCGAAGATGTACCACAAGCGCGGGCTCTGGGCGATCAAGGCGAAGCACGGCCGGATCTGTCTCTTCTACCCTCTCCTTTTTCGTCGATCCAAAAGTTGCGGCGCCTTTTCTCTTGTAGGACTTGAGACTCTTGGCTAACATCCGAGCCGCGTCCGCATCCATATCTGCAATGAAAGAAGATCGGCACAGCTTAGAAACAGAGCCACGAAAAAAGAAGAAATTCTGAAACTAACCTAGGCTGGTCCGAAGGATGCAGAGATGCAGAGATGGGGATGACTCGAAGAACGCCTAAGGCCGAGAAGGACGCTGGGGAAGAACGAAACTCTCAGAAAGAAGGAGGGATCGAAAAAACTCTCAGGCAAAGTGAGACCACTGAAGGAGGGAGGCAGGCTTAAATAGACGATGAGGTCCGGTGCAATAATGATCGTGGATCTCCTCTGACCGATCTACAACCACCATGTGTCCCACTCATCATGGCAAGCGGCTGAAGGTGGCTGAAAAAATCTTTTCAGATCACCTCGATTTGAAAAGGCTCCAGCACCAGCACACCAAACACCAAAATATCTGGAAACAATCGAGTACGAAAATCAAGGGAGGCAACTTTGGTTGTAAAAATTTCTCTGTACTTCCTTCATTCGAAATCCGAACTCGAAAGTAGGGGGACTGGTGTTGGGTATAAAATAACCCCAACCGAAGTTCGTAAAAGGTCGACCCTTCCAGGGCTCTTCCGACTTCTGACCTTGTGTGGCATCTTTCTGAACTCCCCCGACCGTCCGAGCTTCCATAATGCCATCCGAACTTCTCTGATAATGAGCTCCTCCATTCATATACCGGACTCCTCCAAATTTTCTTTGGGCTTCACTATCAGTCGATTTTCTACAGTGATCGACTATTCTCTGAATCTCTTCCAGATTTCTTCCAGCCACGAACGACTTTACTCCGAACTTCTTTCAGACTCCATCAATATCCGAGCTTCTCCAACAGTAGGACTTCTACAGTAACCAGACTCCATCCAAGTTTCTACGATGGTCGACCGCCTTTCGAATTTCATCCGAGCTTCTACAAGAGTCGGATCTCAGCCGAACTTCTACAGCGATCGGATTCCAGACAAATTTTCATAACGGACGGGCTCCACCAGCCAGATCTCTACTCCAGACTTCTATTACAAGTGGACTTCATCCGAGCTTCTGCAACAAAAAGTCTTCATTCGAGCTTCCACGGCAATCGGTCTTCATCCGAGCTTCTACAATAAGCGGCCTCCTTTCAGACTCCTACAAGAGTTGGACTCTGTCCGAACTTCTACAACAGAATTGAATCCCAGACTCCTCCAATGTTTGACCTTCCCCAGTATCCTCGAGACACCTCCAGCGGATGGACCTCCACAGCGCCATCCAAACTCCACTGTCGGACAACCTTCTACCGGATTTCTCATAAAATCGGACCTCTCCAGCAGACAATCTTCAGACGAGCTTCCATATCAGGCAAATTCCAGATGGACTCCTCTAGCAATTGGACTCTTATCGGACTTCTCCAATAGAAAGTTCCTGTCCGAGCTTCTACAGTAGATGACTTCTACCTGCAGCATCAGCACCTAAGGCACCCGATAACAGTAGACTCGTCAGCAACCTCGAAAACATCCGAGCCTCTCTTAGATTGCTAAGACAGAGAGCCAGTTCGCTCCTTCAGCCGTCCAGCCTGAACTCTCCGGTAAGTCACGATAACAGACACCACTCCACTCTCTGTAACAGATTCTACATGGCCCCACCACTCTCTGGCAAGTCGCGACAATGGACAACACTCCACTCTCCATAACAAACTTCATGTGGCTCTGAACGGCCCCCTGACGCCACTACTCTCTGTAACAAACTCCACGTGGCCCCGAACGACCCACTACCAGGCAGTTACAGACGTCGCTATCAATCAGTTACGCTCTCCGTCTATAAAAAGGGATCCCCAGATACGTTCTTCTCTAAGCTCAAAACTCTATCTCGAAATTTTGCTAAAATTTCATTCGAGTGTTCCATTTCTGTTGAGGTAGAGTACTGACTTGAGCATCGAAGGGTCTTGTCGGAGCACTCCCAGCTCTGATTTAGACTTTTCTTGCAGGTCTCGATGGCGGACGCGATCCCCTCGACTCCAGCTTCTCCGACATCGGTGGAATTCTGCACCAACAGTGTTTATATTGGACAGTTGGACCAAGCCCTCACTCTTATCTGAATCTGATAAACTACCATGCTCTCTTTCAAGAATACAGTCTACAATAGCATTATGAATACACATGTTTGGCTACAAATTAATGATCTCCATAATAAAACAAGATGTCCTGACATTGAAAACAAGGGGCCACTTGCAAGCTGAGAACCAAGTTCACAATTCCACTAGCCTTGATAGTATTTAGTGAGGTGGACTACTAGTATTTAATGTTCAATGTAACACCATACCAAGGTGTTAGTGTGATCATACCTTGGTGATTGAGGAATTATACAAATATTGTCTACCTTAGCTGCCCCTATAGGTTCAATACCTAATCTCACCATACTTGTGAACACATTTCGAGCACTTAAGAGTATCCACCTTTCCTACGATGAGCATTCCAATCACTAGGATGTTCTCTCTTGAGTCATGGACTCTTGTTTGCCTCTATGGCCGATGTATGTAATCATAGAAGAGGAAAAATCCATGTGTTAATTTATAAAATGCTTATAATTATGTGCAAATGAATTTTTGGACATACACTACTCTAATATGTTGGTGAGATGAAGGTCCACCAACATTAAATATTTTTACGTTTAAGAAAATGATTACTTATTAATTTTAGGCCTAGGAGCTTTGTCATGCCCCCGATCCAAGATCATGAGTTAACGGATCACGGCAATCGCTGCATACTCATGGAGAACTCTCTCCACAAGTATGTAAGAAATCTCATTACGATATCATAAAATAATATTGAAATAAAATTTAAATAATTAATATTCAATTTTAGTATAAATAACTAAATCAAATATCTTATAAAATAATATTCTATGGCCTTGCAGCAAATTTCACTAAATTCTGATCTAAAATAAAAATATCAAAGTTTGTAATAGTCAAATATAAAGTAGTGAACTAAATAGCTCAGTAAGCAATGTACACAAGTTAGATAAATCAAGAAATAATAATATATTAAAAATAAGCTTGTATATACATCAAATCAAAATATACAGTACTAACCAAAATATGACCCATGTGAATTCATTTTTATTCAAATAAATCAATTTTTTTCAAAATACCACATTCATTTTGATAGCCATAAACTAAATCAAAACACTAACACATATCCTCCACTGATAGAATATCAAATTATCAGTAATTAATCATCCGACTGGCAAGATATCAGAATATCAATGCATAAATCTCATTGGCAGGATATCAAAATACTAGCATTTAACTACTCTACTAGCAGCATATCATAGTACTAGCATTTAACCCCCACTGACTATTGGAATTCGGGGTTTGGTGCATGCATATGTGTTTCAAAATTTTATTTTTTAAACATCATAGTGGAGAACAAGATTAAAATATTTTTAATATGAATTATGCATGTATGAAAATATAAAACTATATGGATCTATTTCATATGCTGAAATTGATGTATGCTGAAATTCAGATTATGATTAAATCACATACCCATTTTACAAATCTTTTCTTCAAATTTGGATCTAAAAGAGAAGAGGTTCTCTCTTAGCCACATAAATATCTGATCTCTACGAGTATCTACTCAGGATCAGCCTGGAACATCCCTCTTTAATCTAAATTTTTTTCTCCAAAAATTTAGCCTACTGAATTTGAACGAAGTCTGGATCACAATCAATACTTAATCTCTTTTTTTGATCTTCTTCTTCTCTTATTCTCTAAAGTTTCTTCTTACTATGTGCTACTACCAGATGTTAGAAACCAGCAAAAAAGAGGCACCCAACAGTCTTGGGTGTGGAACACCTTGGGACGTGCATCCCAAGAGAAGGGGCATGTAGAATGCCCAAGAGAGAAGAGAAAAAGGGAAGAAGAGAGGGCGTGGAGACCTTCTATGGGCATGGGGATTGCTGGTTTTGATGCTCTAGGGACCTTAGGGGAGGTCCCTTTAAATAGGCACAAGGATTGAATCTTATTCAATCACATAATACGAGTCCTACTTGCATTAGATTTCCTATTAACTTAAGTTATCCAACTTACTTTAGGAGATCCTTTAGGTGCCAATAATTGGAGCCCTTGCACCTATAGTTAGACACCCCAAAACACACCCAAGAAATACCCCATAGGAGACTAAAAGCCCTCTAATTAATGGACATGCCCAACTTGATCAAATCAAGGTGGCACCCAAGAATAACTATCAAAAAAATTAATTAAGAATTTACACCGTTAATTTATATGATCCATAACCTTAGACACCCAACAATTAAAGTCTCATAAATCTTATTCATGTAGGTTAT
This sequence comes from Elaeis guineensis, assembly GCF_000442705.2. NCBI lineage: Eukaryota > Viridiplantae > Streptophyta > Magnoliopsida > Arecales > Arecaceae > Elaeis > Elaeis guineensis. Next base: position 58,654,278 of record NC_025995.2, on the reverse strand, counting down.
TAGAAGGTAATTAAGTTAGAATTATCTTATCAAATAAGTAATCTCAATGGAAAGAAGAATTAGGTCCAACCATGTGCTAGTAAGGTTATCATAAACCCAATGAGCTTCTTTAAACCCAATTGACACTTCATAAGCTTAATTACTTATTTCAGACCTAATCTCTTTATTGTATGACCCCATAGGTTCAATTCTATCTGATAATAAGACATACAGTGATCTCTATCATCATATCATTGAAACTCTTTTTAATGGATCGAAATAATTCTACTCTAACTCAGTAAAGATTGTCGATCCAGAACAATCCTAGTGAGCTCTCACAATCCATCAGTGACACCTAGCAGTATGAGTGGCAATCCAGTAGAATTAAAATGAACCTTTAGATGTAGTTAATGTATGATTCAGTTCCTCTATCGTGAGTTCCGACTTGATGGCAGGTCATGGATAAATCGTCAAACCTCATCATCAGTCATATGATAGATTCGATTAGCTCAAGTCTAGTTGTGACTTTTATGAAATTTTTTTTTCATCAATCACATTGTTGTGGCCACAAACTCTTGGACCTAGCCTCTTAAATCTCATAGGACTACTTCTTTCTATCAAGATCGGTAGATTCTCTCTTGATGCACGCCCTACCCCTACAGTGAACCAACTATTATCAACATCCACTACAAGGGCTCATTGAGACCCATGTTTATATGTCAGTCAAACTCCAATAGCCTCATTGCAAGTAGCAGTATCATTTGAAGTCAAAAGATCAGTCACACAACTACAACATCGAGACAATCACTGATGATCAAATAGAAATCTAAGTGATCTCTCATATGGTCACGCTCAGTACTAGTTGTTCTCTAACAACTATCCATACTCGTTGTCCAATATCTCTACACTACAGACTAGAGACCCATTCTATCCCAAAGGAAGTAATTTATGTGCCAATCTATCTGAATCTATCATCATCCTCATGATGATTCTATGATCGAGAGTATTTAGAAATTAAATACATGTCTCTAATTCTCAATACCTTGAGAATATGTATCGAAACTAATTTCATGGATGATTCAAGGACACATCACACCTGAATGAAAAAGAACTTACTCTTTTATTGATCATATCAATATATTAAGTACAAAATTATACCGTAAATTTATTACAATATATCAGCCATATTGGCTTTTAGGACATACATCTAACAATCTCTCACTTGGACTAAAGTCAATTGGCCACAAATCTAAGTTCCATCTTCTCAAGGTAGACTTTCATTTTCGATTTGCTCAACTGCTTAGTTAGTGGGTCTGTCACGTTATCTGCAGAGTTTATTTTTCGTACCTCGACATATTTCTTTTCAAGATAGTCGCGTATGATATGAAACCGCCACTCGATGTGCTTAGATTTTTGATGAGACCTCGGCTCCTTAGCAAGTGCTATGGCTCTATTGTTGTTGCAGTACAGCAGCATGGTATTTGATGTCATAACCCTAAATTTCATGATGAACTTCTTGAACCAGAAGCTTTCCTTTGCAGCATCCGAAGCAGCAACATACTCAGTCTCCATGGTTGAATCCACTATGATGGGTTGCTTGAAACTCTTCTAGCTAACTGCACCACTATTGCAAACAAACACGTATCCTGACATAGACTTGTTGGGAATAGTATCCCAAAGCCAATCATCAGCCAGTAGACGGTTGTGCTCTCTTTTGTATTAGTATATGAATTATAAATAAATAAAAGTTATTTTGATATTTTTTATCATAAATTTTTTCATCTTCTAATGAACTCTTGTATTATGGTGAAGTCCTTAGGACTATTTAGACTCGATAAAGGAGGATTTGTCGTTTAGTCCTTAAACCTGTTCGCGACCAAATGATACGTTGTTACCAAGGATAACAACGTTTATCAAGTATAGGTCGTTGTGTGCCATATGGGTTGGTTGTCCTCTTAACCAAGGAGTGCGAAGACACTGGTATGGCATACAGGTGAGATGTAAGGGTACATCTGCACTGAATGTGATGGACTCTGAAGCTTTTTCTGCTATCAAGATTTGCTCCGATGGGATATGGGTATAAATATCCCTCCGACCTGAGACTGCCATAGTGACTTGCAAGTAACTCACTACACTTAGGCACTGGACTACCTGAATTTCTAATTTAGTGATGAAAGGCTGCTGGGTGTAGTTAAGTACTTGACTTGTCGGTGCGTGTGTCAAGATGGGATTGACCACTCCAGTTCAGGAGCTGTGTACAGTCATGTTTCAATTTAGCAAAATCTTGGCCAGGGTAGTCCTAGTGAGGAGTCACAGGACTGTTTGAGTTGAGCACGATTCAGATGATCTGATCAGGGTTGACAGTTTAACCCTGAGTCATCCTATACACAGGGGTCAAAAGGGATAAATTATATAGTAACCATATTCGCGTAGGTTCTGAATATTGTGATTGTGACTATTCGACCTATCCGGACATCGGGTACCATTGCTAGATGGTCATTTCGATTAGTACAGGAATTGGTTCCTGTGCTACCAACTTAGGTTCGAACCTACGGGGTCACACACATTAGAGGTTCCTATCTGATCTGATGGCTGGTGAAGAGTCCTACTGGACTGGGACTCTTCGACCAAGAGTCCTAATGCTCGGAGACTTTGAGTCCTACATGTCTGGGACTCTGTGATTGAGAATCAAAATTCTCTGATCATGAGTTCCACACATTTTGGATACCGGGATCAAGAGTCCCACTGGTTTGGGACTCTTCGATCAAGGTTTCATATCGATGGACTTTGATGTCTGATTGCCCATCGGATTTGGACTCAGTATTTATGAGAGATTTAATTAGTGATTTGATCATTAATTAACTCAATTTGATTGAGTAATTATTTTTGGATCAAGTCCAATTGAATTGGATTCAGTTGGGTTTGACCCGATTAGGTTAAGAGTTGACCTAATCGCCGAGGTGGTTTGGTTCCTGATTTGATCAGGGGTTGGGCTTAGTCAATTTTTTATTTGATTAGAATTTAATTGAGCCTAATTAAGCTTAATTATGTTGGGTTTAACTTAGTTTAATTGTGCCTAACCTATTTTAATAAGGTTGGTTCAATTAGGTTGATTTAATATTTGAAACCACCTTGACTTATCTCCCTGTGCCACCTCACCTCACCTGCGCCTATTTGAATTCACGAGAAACAAGTTCTTGTGAATTTTTTCCCACGCAGAAGCCTTCCCACGCCCCTCCTATGTGAACCATTTTGAGTGGATAAAGATGGTTGGTTGGCCATTCAAATTCAAATGATGTTTGAATTGGAATGGGCAACTAATCTCATGCGCCACCTTATCCACTTGTGCGCCACTTACTCTACACGAGAAAAAGTTTCTCATATAAATTCTCCACGCACAAAGAACCCATGCCCCCTTCTTCTCATGCCAAGAGTGGATAAAGATTGGTTGGTTGGCATTTGAATTCAAATTTGATTTGAATTCAAGTGAGCAACCACCTAGCTTTATCCTCTCACGCGGTCAAAACGCTGTAAAGATGCGGTCTTGCACTGTTTTAAAAAGGAAAGAGAAGGTGGGGTGTACGCATGACTTTCTTAGAGAGAGAGGTTGCATGAGAAGGCTTTGTGTGTGAGATTGAGAGTTCAAAAATTTTGAGAGAAAAGAAAAGAAAGATTTTGGGCACAGGGTTTTCTGTGTGTACCCTAGGATTACTGCCTAGGGTTCAGGAAGTGAGAAGGTGAGCTACGAGTGTCGTGAGCCCACCAAACTTTAGAGAGAGCTTCATCAACATCTCAAGCACCTTTACTGATGATCTAGAGTATTCGAGGAGTCGGCAGACATCGATCAAAGGAGTTCGATCAGCATCAGCCATCGAAAGAGTTCTACAATGAATTAGCATTCATGAGGAGCCGATCAGATCGGGAGCTTCATGTGGATGATCCACAGAGGCTAGACATACTGTATGACTGCATTGTGATGATCAGACCTTTTCGATGGTGATCAGAGTGCGATGATTGACTACCCGGATGAAGGTAATGTGTTCTGAACACATAACAGTAAAACGTTTACTGTAGAATTCAAAATTTTAAATTTAAATACATGCTATATATATCATATTTAGATCCTTGTGTAGGATTAATACATGTTAATTAATTAGATTAATTAATAATTTTCACTATAAAATTATAATTTTAAAAAAAAAATTAAAATTATCATTTTACCCGTGCACTAAAATTCTCACAAGACTTTCTATCATCAGGATCAGACATGAAGTCTGAGTCAGTGTACCCCTCAACTCATAACTCAGAATCATCTCTAAAGATCAAAAATAAATCTTTAGTTCCTCTTAAGTACTTAAAGATGTTCTTTACAGAGATCCAGTGCTCCTCACCTGGATTCGACGGATACTTACTCATGACACTTAAGACAAGGATAATATCAGGTCGAGTACATAGCATGGCATACATGAGGCTCTCTATGGTTGAGACGTAAGGAATACTACTCATGCACTGCACCTCCTTAGATGTGGTCGGACACATCATCTTGGAGAGACTAATACTATGCCTAAGAGGTAAGAGACCTCTCTTGGAGTTTTTAATGCTGAACCTCTTCAGCATCTTCTCTATGTACAGCTTTTGTGATAGGCCAAGCATCCGTTTAGGTCTATGCCTATAGACCTTTATTTCGAGGATATAGGATGCTTCTCCTAGATCTTTCATGAAGAATTTTTTGGACAATAATCTTTTAACCATGGTCAGCATGGAAATATCATTCCTAATGAGGAGAATATCATCCATGTACAATATGAAGAAGGTGATCGCACTCCCACTGATCCTCTTGTATACACAAGGTTCCTTTTCATTTTTGATGAAATCAAATAATTTGATTGCCTCATCAAAATGATGGTTCTAACTTTGAGAAGCTTGCTTTAATCCGTATATGGATCTTTGTAGCTTGTAGACTCTATGATCATCATCACCGGATGTGAAACCCATAGGCTACTCCATGTAGATATCTTTCTCAAGATATCCATTCAAGAAGGTAGTTTTCACATCCATCTGTCAAATTTCATAATCATAGTAAGCTGCAATAGCAAGCAGAGTGCAGATAAATTTCAGTATGGCTACAGGCAAGAAGGTTTTCTAATAGTCAATGCCCTCACGCTGACTATAACCTTTAGCCACAAGCCTAGTTTTATAGGTCTCTACCTTACCATCGGCATCTATCTTTCTTTTATAGATCCATTACACCCAATAGGCACAATACCCTTAGGTGGATCCACTAAGGTCCAGACTTGGTTCGAGTGCATTGAGTCAATTTCTGACTTCATGGCATTTAACTATTTCTTAAAATCGATGTCAGACATCACCTCATCAAAGATGGTAGGATCACCACTATGACTCTTATCTCCTACATGGAATATTTTCTTAACTTTCTCCGTAAGCATACCCATGTACCTTTCAGGAGGTCGGAAGATCCTACTAGATCTACGAGGTAATAGAAAAATATCAACTACTGGCTTATGAACTATGGATTCCTGAGGATCTATAGCTCTTGGCTCTTTAGATACTTTCTCTTCGAGCTCCACTAACCTCCCACTATTGCCATCTTGGATAAACTATTTTTTCAGAAATACAATATTCTGACTCACAATCATATTGTGATCTTATGAAAAGTGAAAGTAGTATCCCATGGATTCTTTTGGATACCCTATAAAGCGAGCTATAATAGATATATCCTCTAACTAATCTGCCATCTGTCTCTTGACATAGATCAGACATCTCCAAGTCTTAAGATAATCTAGACTAAGCTTCTTACCGAACCATATCTTATACGGTGTGGTAGGAATGGACTTTGATGGAACCCTATTCAACAAGTGAATTGTAGTTAACAAGGCATGTCTCCAAAGAAATAAGAGTTGATCAGTGAAGCTCATCATAGACCTGACCATATCCAATAGGGTCCTGCTCCTCCTTTCAGATATCCCGTTGAGCTGAGGTGTTTTAGGAGGCATCCATTGAGAGACTATGTCGTTGTCTTTAAGATAACCTAAAAATTTTTGACTAAGATATTTACCTCCTTGATCAGATCGAAGAACCTTAACGGGTTTGCCTGTCTGCTTTCCTACTTCATGCCTGAATTCTTTGAACTTTTCAAAGGCCTCAGACTTGTGTTTCATAAGATACACATATCCGTACCTCGATAGATCATCGATAAAGATAATGAAGTAGGTATAATCATCCCTGGCCCGCACATGAAATGGCCCACACACATCGGTGTGTACCAGGATAAGTAGCTCTATGGCCCTTTCCCCATGTCCTATAAAGGATAACTCGGCTATTTTTCTTCAAAGGCAAGATTCACAAGCTAGATACGACTCTGAGTTAAGAGAGCCAAGGATCCCATCTTTTTTCAGTCTATTTATCCTATCTTCTCCAATATGGCCTAGTCTATGGTGCCACAAGTACTTCTGGTTAATCTCATCTCTGGGTCTCTTTTGGCCTACGGCACTCACTATTTGCTCGTTTAGGTTCACATTCGCATCAACATGCAAGTGATAAAGACTGTTAATTAAAAGACCTCATACAATCAATTTATTTTATAAATAAATGAAATAAAAATCTTTATTGAAACTAATTTCAAAATCTTCCTGTGTTAGCACAGACATGAAAATTAAATTTTGACTAGCTACAGGAACATTATAATAATCTCTCAAATCTAATCTAACACCAGATGGTAATCGAAGAGGATAAGTGCCAACGGTCTCTGCAGCAATCTTTGCTCCATTACCAACCTGAAGGATTATGTTACCTTTCCTCAATCTCTTACTTTCTATCAGACCTTGTATTGAAGTACATATATGAGCACTCGAGCCAGAGTCTAATACCCAACTAGAAGTAGAAGAAATCATGAAGTCAGATTCAATTACGAGCATACCTTTAGAAGGTTTATCACCTTTTTTGGCCTTTAGGGTCTCCAGATATTTTGGATAGTTCCTCCTCCAGTAGCCTTCAGCATGACAGTGGAAACACTTTTCCTTTGCTTCAGCCACCTTTGGACCATCCTTCTTCAGCTTGCTCTCTTTCTTCTGCTTCTTCATGGATTTAACCTTCTTCTTTTCAATAGACTTTCTTTTGGAAGAAAAAGTTCGCTCCACAGTGAGAATAGTGCTCCTTGAACTCTTCAAGGTACCCTCCATAGTGATCAACATATTGACGAGTTTGAAAATAGTGCAGTCAAGTTTGTTCATATAAATATTCACAATGAATTGACTATATGAATTGGTAAAGGATTGAAGGATCAGATCTATCTACAATTCTTTTTGCATATCTAGTCTAAGCTTCTCAAGCTCCTCAATATTCTTGATTACTGTCATACAGTGCTCGTGGATAGACTGCCCCTTGTGCATTTTCAGATTGAAGTCTTTTGGACACTTCAAAGCATGCAATATGGCTCTGCTTACCATACAACTCTTGTAGGTGAGTGATCATAGCCTGAGCAGTGGGCATATGCTCGTATTGGCTTTGCAACTCATTTAACATAGATGCCAGCACATAGCACTTGACCCGACTGTCTTCATCCGTTCACTTCTCAAAAGCAGCTCTTTGCTCAGTAGTAGGATGGTTTGGTAATACTATGGGATCCTAATCGAGAACATGGCTTAACTTTTCTGAGATTAGGACAATCTTGAGATTTTTGAGCCAGTCTTTGAAATTATTACCAATCAAACGATTGATTTCAAGAATGCAAGCTAGAGAGTTTGAGGCTGACATGATAGTTTAACTGCGAGAGTAGAGATTCAAGTTAGACTTTTATACTTAATATTTATATTTACTTTTAAAAATTTTAAAATGCAAACAATAACTCTCACTAATTTATCGGATCCCTCTACTTCTTAAAAAGAAAACAAAAATTCTAACACGACAAAAGATTCCTAGTGGGTGCTACAGTCCCATCGATGACATACACCTCACCTAACAGTTATTGATAACATGCACACCGATGCGTAGGCAACTCTTTGCGTAGAAGCTTTTCTACGCATGTTGCAGCGACTTGTCTCTAACTTGAAGCTTTTCTAAGAATATTGCAGTGACTTGTCTCTAAGTCATGTGGGCTCACCTAACAATTATTGCCCACACTTCTGAGTTAAGTCCGACCAACTATTTACAAGTAGGTGCAAGGTTGTTATTGTGTCCCTCACCTAATAGTTATTGGACCTAATCCCATTCTTACACTGGAGCAACTCTTTGCTAATAGAATAGTTGCGTGTTCTTAATGCAACTAAACCACTGTAACCAGTCGAGAACAATCAACGTCGATAGCATGCCCGCACATCTACAACAGTGAAAGATTTATGGACTTAATATTTATGAAAAAATTTAGATTTAGATCTCATCTAATCAGTCATTATATGACTAATCTAACTGGCATGGGCTAAACCAAACCACTAAGCAACCTAATTTAAGACACAATCTTCCAAATTGGCCAAAAAAGTGGAGATCGATAGGGGTCCCCCCGTTGTCTTCCTTAGACATGAATAATTTGATCAGATCGGCTAATGAAACTAATTAAATAATCATATCTCATTAACTTATCTTAGACACCAATAGGTCGATTAATCAGAATTGGTTAGCTCAAGTGAATCAGGCTCAAACCAACGGACCAAATTAGGTCCTTAGGTTAATCAATTCTACATATGGGATTCAATCGATTTGATCAACAGCAATTGTATGATCATTAACTTAATTGATCTGACCCTAATTAATACTTGACTTAGTTTGACCAATTACTTAATCGGATTAGACCCATATGACTCAAATCAAAAATCTTAAATGTAATCCTATTACATGACCTAATTAATAGTTTTTTCATAACCAAAATCTTCATGCACAAACACAAATTTCAGATAAAATCATATTTTAGATCTAAATTCTTTACATGAAAGTAAATTTTAAAATATAAAAATAATTTTTAAATTTTAATATATAAACATATATCATATATATGCATATAAAATCAGATCTAAACAAAATTTTAGATCTAAGCATGATATCATATATCTCATATACTAATCATGGATTAGATTAAAAGTAAATTTATGATCTAAATATGCAAACATATGACACATATATGGATCAAAATTTAGATCATATAAAAATTTTAGATTTTATGCATGCATCTATATATCACATGAACATGAACTAGAATTCTTTCTAGATCAAAATTTAGATCTATACATGCAATAACATATCAACTATATGTTCTAAAATCAAACTCAAAATCAAATTTTAAATTAGAAAATCTATCTATACATCTCATGTATCAAAGAAAAATTTAATTTTGAAATCTTTTTTAAAATATGTATATCAAATCACAGATTGTGATCAAATCACATACCTATTTTGCAAATCTTTTCTTCAAATCTGGATCTAGAAGAGAAGAGGTTCTCTCTTAGCTGCACAAGTATCCAACCTCTATGAGTATCCACTTAGGATCAGTTTAGAATAGCCCTCTTTAATTTGAATTTTTTTCTCCAAAAATTTAGCCTGCTGAATTTGAACGAAGTCAGGATCATGATTAACACTTGATCTTTCCTTGATCTTCTTCTTCTCCTCTTCTTTAGAGTTTTTTCTTACTATGTGCTGCTACTAGATGCTAGAAACTAGCAAAGAAGAGGCACACAATAGCCTTGGGCGTGGAACACCTTGGGACATGCATCCCAAGAGAAGGGGCATGTAGAATGCCCAAGAGAGAAGAGAAAAGGGGAGGAAGAGAGGATGTGGAGACCTTCTATGAGCATGGGGCCTACTAGTTTTGATTCTCTAGGGTCTTTAGGGGAGGTCCCTTTAAATAGGCATAAGAATTGAATCCTATTTAATCACATAATACAAGTCCTACTTGCATTAGATTTCCTATTAACTTAAGTTATCCAACTTACTTTAAGAGACCCTTTAGGTGCCAACAATTAGAGCCCTTGCACCCATAATTAGACATCCTAAAACACACCCAAGAGACTCCCCATAGGAGAACTAAAGGTCCTCTAATCAATGGACACACCCAACTCGATCAAATCAAGGTGATGCCCAAGAATAACTATCAAAAAAATTAATTAGAGACTTATATCCTTAATTTATATGATCTATAATCTTAGACACCCAATAATTGGAGTCATATGAATTTTATTCATGTAAGTTATTAGTAGGTAATTAAGTTAGAATTATCTTATCAAATAAGTAATTTCAACAGAAAGAGGAATTGGATCCAATCATGTGCTAGCAAGGTTATCATGAACCCAATGGATTTCTCTAAACTCAATTAATACTTTATAAGCTCAATTGCTCATTCCAGACCTAATTTCTTTGTTGTATGACCCCATAGGTTCAATTTTATCTTATAGTAAGACATACAATGATCTCTATCATCGTATCATTGAAACTCTTTTCAATGGGTCGAAACAATTCCACTCTAACTCAGCAAAGATTGTCGATCCAGAACAATCTTAGTGAGCTCTCACAATCTATCAGTGATATCTAGCAGTATGTTGTGGCAACCTAGTAGAACTGAAATAAATCTTTAGGTATAGTTAACGTATGATTAGTCCCTCTATCATGAATTTTGATTTGATGGCAGGTCATAGATAAATCATCAAACCTCATCACCAGTTATATGATAGATTCAATTAGCTGAAGTCCAGTTGTGACTTCTATGAAAACTTCTTTCCATCAATCACACTGCTATAACCACAGACTCTTGGACTTAGCCTCTTAAATCTCATAGGACTACTTCTTTCTATCAAGGTCGGTAAATCCTCTCTTGATGCGCACTCTGCCCCTACAGTAGACCAACTGTCGCCAATATCCACTACAAAGGCTCATTGAGAGTCATATTTATGTGTCAGCCAAATTCCAGCAGTCTCACTGTGAGTAGCAATACCATCTCAAGTCAAAAGATCAGTCACACAACTACAGCATCGAGACAATTACTGACGATCAAATAAAAATTTAAGTGATCTCTCGTATGGTCATGCTCAGTACTAGTTATTCTCTAACAACTACCCACACTCGTCATCTAGTGCCTCTACACTACAGACTAGAGACCTATCTATCCTGAAGAAAGTAATTTGTGCGTCAGTCTATCTGGATCTATCACCATCCTTATGATGATCCTATGATCGGAAGTATTTAGGAATTAAATACACATCTCTAATTCTCAACACCTTGAGAATAAATATCAAAACTAATTTCATGGACAATTCAAGGATACATCACACTTGAATAAAAAAGAACTTATCCTTTTATTGATCATATCAATATATTAAATATAAAATTATACCCTAGATTTATTACAATGTGTCAGCCATATTGGCTTTTAGGACATACATCTAACACTGACATGGTTCGTTACATAGTCTAGTTATGAGTAAAAATTTATCTTAGATCAATATATTTTTTTCAAAAATTATTTCATATTTCAAATCTATTAGGATAATTCATATCAAATTCAATATATTCGATCATAAATCACTTAATATTTAAAAAAAAAGATATGTTCAGTAATTCAAAATACATGCAACAGATTCATAAATCATAAATAATTTAATATAAAAAATATTTTATAATTTATCAATAAATCTAAAAAAAATATAGCATTACTTATCTTATAAGTGAAACTAACTAATTGATTAAATTAATTTTTTTAATCCCTCTCAGAACTCACCACTATGTCGAAAACTTGTGCATCTTGTTGTATAAGAGCATAGACCCTTCCTTAGGTCTAGGGTTCTAGCTTTTTATCTTTATTTTGTTCAATTATTAGAATAGACTGACATTCCATTCTTTATGGACATTCAACTATTTTGTGGCCCTTCTGCTCACATCTAAAGCATGCACCTCTGTTCCAAAGACAATCCTTTTCACCATGAGCTTTACTACATATGAAATACTTGATGCTATTAGTCGGTTTAGAATTGTTACTTACTAATCTCTTGTTTGAACTCTTAGTATTTTTATTATCTGCTCTAGAGATTCATCTGATCTATTTCTCTTTTTTTGACTTCTTTTCTTTTTTGCATATTCTTCATTGACTTCTCTTTCAATTATTAATACTTTATTCATCATATCTACATAAGTAGTTGATTCATATGATCCACTTGCTTTCTAATTTCTGTCCTTAGTTTCATCTCAAATTTATGCACTTGATCACATTCATCCTTAATTAATCTAGAAACAAACTTGGCAAGCTCTATAAATATAGCTCTATATTCTATATGTTAGAAAATCTATACGGTTTCGTATGTGAAGTTCAAAAAAAAATTTAAACAGTAGAAGTAAATCAATTAATTTTTTTTTAATTAAACCACATACTAGATCTAATCTAAAAAATATAGTTAAGATCTTGATATGGATATTCAACCATGATCTAAAATTTGAAAAAACAAATAAATGGTTAGAAAAATAAATCGAAGATCAGATCTCCATACTTTGGATCCTACGGATGTGCGGGGTCCTGATCGTAGCCATAAATGCACCCAACCTCTATTGGTATCTACACAGAGATGCCTGATCGGAGTACTAAGATCATCAATATATTAATACCTTATAGATCTCGCTCCTCGTCCTTGGATTTAGATCTCTTCTTCTAGATCTTGAAGAAGGAGATCGCTGCGCGAACTCTTTCACGCAGATCCGATGGGATTTGCACTAGATCATTATGAAGAGAAGAAGAACCCTTCTTCTTCTCTTCTTCTCTCTCTTTTCACTTCTTAGATCTGATCACTATCAGATCTTGACATTGGATGAAGGGGAGAAAATAAGAGGAGGCATTAGGAGAGGAAGTTGTGATGTAAGAAAGGAAGCGCCTCACATCTTTCACGTCAAAAACCTCACGCACACCCTTCTTTTTGTCGCACCACCCCTCTCATCCCACACACAACTCCTTCTTAATGCCCAAGAGATCTTATCCCTTTTAATCCAAGGCATTCAAAATCAAATTAAAGGATAGATGTGCATTGAGATAAGGGAAGAAAGAAAAGAATTGTTTCACGCACACAACTAGCGCACGCCAATTCCTTTCCATAATTTTTGTCACACAAAAATTCTTCCTTACATGCCCCAATTAGATAAATTTTATCCTATTTTGAATCATATTCAAATAAAAAAAAAATTGAAAGAGAAAGAATTCCAGATAAGGTGGGGCGCCAACTATTGGCGCCCCCTCTCCTTCATGCATGCAAGAAAAAATAAGGGGTGTGTTTCAATGCGTGCCCTCCCATTCTTGGTATAAAAACTAGAGAGAGAGAGTCCCAGGGAACCTGGGCTCTCTAAATTATGATTCTTCTAATTTATGTTGGGTCTCAATCGGGTTCAAATCGAGTCTGAATCGAGTCGAATTCGAAAGGCTATCAAGCTTGATCCAATCAAGCTTGTAATCCAAATCTGATATGGATAATTGAATCCAATTAATGTTAGATATATGTCCTAGAAGTCAATATGACTGACACGTTATAATTAATCTAGAACATAATTTTATACTTAATATATTGATATGATCAATAAAAGAATAAATTCTTTTTCATTCAAGTGTAATGGATCCTTGAATCTTTCATGAAATTAGTTTCGATACATACTCTCAAGGTGTTAAAAATTAAAAATATGTATTTAATTTCTAAAGGCTTCCAGTCATAGGATCATCATAAGGATGGTGATAGATCAGGATAGACTAGCACACAAATTATTTTCTTCGAGATAGATGAGTCTCTAATCTACTGTGTAGAGACACAGGACGATGAGTGCGAATGGTTGTTAGAGAATAACTAGCATTGAGTGTGACCATATGAGAGATCACTTGAATTTCTATTCAATCATCAGTGATTGTCTCGATGCTGTAGTTGTGTAACTGATCCTTTGACTTGAGATGGTACTACTGCTCGCAATGAGGCTGTTGGAGTTTGATTGACACATAAACATAGATCTCAATAAGCCCTTGTAGTGGATATTGGCGATAGTTGGTCTACTGTAGGAGTAGGATGCACATCAAGATAAGATCTATCAACTTTGATAGAGAGAAGTAGTCCTATTGGATTTGAGAAGCTAAGTCCATGAATCTGTGGTCACAGTAGAGTGATTGATGAAAAAGAGTTTTCTTAAACATCACATCTGGACTTGAGCTAATCGAATCTATCGTATGACTAATGTTGAGGTTTGATAATTTATCCATGATCTGCCATCTAGTCGGGTCTCACGATAGAGAGACTGAATCACACATTAACTACACTTAGAGGTTCATTTCAGTTCTATTGGGTTGCCGCTATATACTGCTAGGTGTCACTGGTAGATTGTGAGAGCTAACTAGGATTGTTCTGGATCGACAATCCTTGCTGAGTTAGAGTGAAATTATTCTAACTCATTGAAACTCTGATAGAGATGATTGTATATCTCACTACTAGATAGAATTAAACCTATAGGATCGCACAATAAAGAGATTAGATCTAGAATAAGAAATTAAGCTTGTGAAGTGTCAATTGGGTTTAGAAAAATCCATTGGGTTCATGGTAATCTTGCTAGCACATGGTTGGACCTAATTTTTTTTTCGTTGAGATTATTTATTTGATAAGTTAATTCTAACTTAATTACCTGCTAATTACCTATTAGATGTGTTCCCTAGATGCTAGATCGGCTGACACATTCCTGTACAGATCTAAGGGCAAATTTATAATTTTGACTATAAATGAATAAAAGGGTTATTCTTCTATCACATTATGCACATTGTGTCTGTGATACATCCTTTGAGTTAGTGAGAATATAAATTTATATTTTTAAGAGTTAAAAATTTAAGGCATGAATTAACATAACTAACTCATAAACAGCTCCTGACCATAGGATCATCACGAGGATGGTGATCGATCCGGAAGGTTGGTGTACGATCGCTTTCTTAAGGTAGATGTGTTTTGAGTATACGGTGTGGAAACATCGGAGTGAGAGTATAGGTATTCATTGAGAATGAGAGTACTGAGCATGATCATATCGAACAGTCATAAGGAAGTCTACCTTCTCGTCGGTGACTAGCTCGATGCTACTGTTGTGTGTCTAGTTCTTTAACCTGAGGTGCATCGACAGTTCATCTTGAGTGTGTTATAATTTTACTACATCATAACTCGATCTTCTAGCCATTTAGAACTCTGAGGTGTATGTTGGCTGTAGCATATTCATTGTAGGAACCAGATCGCATCAAGATGGGATCTATCAACCTCGGTAGATGAGAGGAGTAGTCCTATGGTGATCGAAAGATCGAGTCCTTAAGCCCATGGCCATGGCAGAGTGAAATAATAGAAAAGAATTTTTTATTGGGGTTTTACATCAGACTCGGATCGATCGATTAATTCATATGACTGATGTTGGGTTTGACGAGTTCACCTTAATCCTAATTCAGTCGGGACTCATGATAGAGGAACTCAATCACACAGGTAGCTGCACCGAGAGGTTTATTTTTAGTTCTGATGGGTTGCCACCACATACTGCTAGGTGTCACTGGTAGATTTTGGGAGCAATTAAAATGATCTTGATGATCGATCATTCTAATTGTTTGAATCAGAAGAGTTCTGGTCCATCGAAAAGAGTTTCGATGATGTCGATGATGAGATCACGACATATCTCATTACCATACGGAATTGAACCTAACTTGATCACACAAACAAGAGTTAGGGTCTGAATATCATCAATTGAGCTAGCTCAATTGATTTGGATAAGATCCAATTAGGTTCAAGGAAATCGTGCAAGCACACGATTGAGCCTAACTTTCTTCTCGTGTAATCTTTTCTGTCTCTACTGAGCCAAATATGATCTGGCTCATCCAGAAAACCTTGAAAAGATTTTTCTCAGTCTAATTGAAGCTTGTCCAACTCAGAAAAGGCTTATCTTAATTCATGAGATGAATTTAAGATAACACCTGCTAATTTCTAACACCTGCCAATTTTATTTTAGGATATCTGTCAAAAGTTGACATATGGGTCTTAAACTGAAGAGGATTCATTGAAGAATTTTTGTGGAGTGTCCACATATCCAAACCACTTCAAATTGGGTACCATAATCAGATTATGGTGTGAGCCCAATTGGATTTAAGTGGGCACCCCAAATGGATAAGAACCAAAGAGTGGCGCCACTCTATTTGTGCTTATCCAATGTTGGTGCCACCTTTTGGAGATAAGGTGGGATTTTTATCTAATATGATCAGATGACATCACTCCACCAATCAAAATTTTTCCAGAATTTATTAGAATTTTTTGATTGGTTGAATGATGTGGCACTGCGCATACAGGGTCTATATAAACCCTACTGCGCCTAGGATTTCGGGATAGAACTTGTTTTCTGCAAAAAACTCATTAGCTGCCATCCCCTCCCCTCTTCTCCATATCCTCCCTACTCTTCTTTCTCCCCTCTTCACGTCCAAGAAGTTGGACATTCATCTGGCAAAGGTACAAGGCGTGGTGATGCCTGGAACAGAAGGCTGCAGGACATCTTCGACAAGCTGCTACTCCAACTTCAGAAGCAGTTCTGAAGTACTTTCAAATCAGATATTGATCTAATTTTTGGACCTTAGAATTGTGAGGAGAAGATGTTCTAGATCCTACCTGAGTGGATACTAGTAGAGGCTAGGCACTTGTGTGGCTACATCAGAACCTCAGGTAGTGCTGCGATCATCTACAGGGTAATTAGATTACCCTTGAGGTATGTCTATATTTCTCATACTTTTAGATTTAATTTTAGATTTTAAATATTATATAATAAAATTAGATTTAATAAGATATTAGATCTAAAATAACATAGGATAAAAATATAAAATTTATTCCACCCTAGATTTGGTGAAATCTGGAAGATCCTACGTGGAGAAAATGTTTCTCCTCCTTCAAGTGGTATCAAAGCCAAGTTGTTGGCTCTATTTTAGATCTATTTTAGATCTAATTTTAATTTTAATTTATATAATATTAAATGATTTCAGATATCATATCAGATGTGATAGGATCTAAAATTAAAATATTTAAAATTAAATATAAGAAGATCTAACATGCATAAGATGCATGACTAGACTTGGATTAATTGAATCCATGAATAGTCTTAAGTTTTATATTTTAATGAAATTAAAATATGAATTAAATATAATTTATTTATTTTTTTTTGATGTTATAATTTTTATAGTCAGATCAGAAAATATAAAATAAAATTTTAATTATTTCATAAAATTGATATGTTGCATGCCTAGACTAGTTGTAGAATTATTTTAGTAACTTGTCTAGAATAGTTTTTATTTTGAATAGTTTAATTTAAATTTTATTTTTTAGATATTACATGTGATGTATCAGATCTGAAAACATGTTAATTAGATTAATTTTTGATACATGAGATGTATGCAAAGCATGTATTAGTTAGATCTTAAATTGTATATGTGATATGTTAATTTAGATCTAACTAGTTTTGTAGTTAAATTTATATTTCTGATTAAGGTGTTCCTCATGGCTGTCCGGTCATAAGAATAAAGTAGAGTTTTAAGACCCTCTCTTCTCATTCAATGGGGTGTTCATATGACGTGTAAGGGTGCCGCACGTTCATCCTTAATCAGAAATCAAAACTTATTTTTTTGCAAAACCCTAGATCCTGAAACCCTAGGATTTATTTTACATGCTTTGTTTATGAACCCAAACTTAATTAATGTATTGAGCTTATGAAATTAAGTTAGGTCTAAAATTGAGAATTTCAGATCTAAGATATTTTCATAAGATTGGGTTCAGGCTTGGTTAGCTCAATTAGGTCTAGCGATTGATCAAACCGAATCAAGAGTTGGTTAGGTGGGATCATGAAAGCTAATAATTGACCAGCCTAATAAGATTAAGTCTGGGTCAAGGTCGAATCACATTTAGATGTGACTCGATCAAGTTAAGACCTAATTTGGCTCAGTGGTTAGAGCCTGGATTGTAGACTAACTCAATTAGTTCTGGTTTGATAATTTGGTATCTAAGGTAAGTTGGGCAGATGCGATCGACTGATTTTTAATTGGAAGCTACTCGACTCGAATGCGTTCTTATCGAGTTAATGGCATATCCCTCCCACCGGTCTCACTTACCTAGCCATATGTGTCGATCCAGTTCTGATTTGAGGTGGCTAACAATTCGAGCTGACCCATGCCACTAGGTTAGTCATAATTGTTATGACTATGTCAAGTCAAGTTTAAAGAGACCTAAATCAAATCTTTCTAAGAAAATATTAAGTCTAGGTCTTCCACCATTGTGGATGTGCGGGCCCTTCTCGGGGTTGATTGTTCTCGGCTGGTTACAGTGGCTCAGTTGCACTGGAAAGATGCAACCATATCTATTAGGTATTGGATACTACGAATTAGAGGATGGGTTGAGCTCAATATTCTGGATATGATGAGGGACCCAATCAGGAATCTAGTTCATGCAAATGGTGGGTTTGGCTTAACTAAGGATTGGAGTAATATCCCAGATACGGTGAGCTTCATGAATTAGAGACCAAGTTTTGGGTGCACCATGATTAGAGAATCATTGGATAAGAGTTGTCCACTCATCGATTGACCCATCACCAATAACTGTTAGGTGAGGTGATGAGCCAGTCGGTGAGACCGCACCACCTACTAAAAATTACTAATCACGAAGATTTTCACATCTCTACTAAGAGAGTGTAAGGATCTGAGAAAATAGTGGGAGCCTAATTTGTTTAAAAATAAAAATCTTAAATAAATTGGTTGAGTCTGATTACAAAATCTAACTAGAAACTTTTGACTCTCTACAAAAAATATGTCTGCCTCAAACCCCCTGACCAAAATTCTAGACACTCATAGACTGACTGGACCAAATTTTAAGGACTGGTTGAGGAACTATAGAATTGTTCTAGGTTTTAAAAAATTGACTCATATCTTAGACCAGGACCCACCTACCATACCAGCACGTCCGATTGCTGAACAGAGAGCATCTCTGAAAAAGTTGATGGATGATGATAACAAAGCAAGGTACTACATGTTGGGTGCAATGTCTGATGACTTGCAGCACCAACATGAGAACATTTTGACTACCTGCCAAATGTTGGCTCACCTACAAGAGTTGTTTGGTGAACAAAGTCGCACGATCAAGTATCAAGTCTGTCAAAGACTTTTTAAGGCCAAGATGCGTGATGGGCAGTCAGTCCAAGATCATTGTTTGACAATGATCAAAGATCTTGAGGAGCTTGAGAAGCTCGATATCATCTTAGATAAAGATTTTTAGATTGATGTGATCCTTCAGTCCTTGTCCAATGCATATGGTTAGTTCATCATGAACTTCCATATGCATAAGATGCAGTGTACCTTGGCCGAGTTAATGAACATGCTAGTTACGGCTGAGCTTTCTATGAAGGGTTCAAAAGACTTAGTTCTTACTGTGGAGCGGACTTCCTCCAAGAAAAAGTCTTTTGGAAAGAAAAAGAAGTCTGTGAAGAAGCAAAAGGTAGATGGCAAGAACAAGAAGACGGGACCGAAGAAGAAGGCTTCTGAAAAGGAAAAGTGTTTCCACTGTTAGTCAGAAGGCCATTGGAAGCGGAACTATCCTCAGTACCTAGCCACCCTGAAGAACAAGAAGGATGGTCCTTCTGGAGGTATGCTCATTATCGAATCTAATCTTACGGTTTCTTCTACTTCCAGTTGGGTGCTTGACTCTGGTTCTAGTGCTCATTTGTGCACTTCTATGCAGGGTCTTGAGGAGAGCAGGAGGCTGAGGGATGGAGAGATGATCCTACATGTCGGGAATGGAGCAAGAGTTGCTACTATGGCCGTAGGAACCTACCCTCTGCGATTACCGTTAGGATTATATTTAGTTTTAAGAGACTGTTATTATGTGCCTGCAGTAAGCAGGAATTTGATTTCTGTTTCATGTTGAGCACAAGAAGGCTATGTGATTAGCTTTCATAAGGACCATTGTAACATATTTTATGAAAATAATAAAGTTGCAAATGATTTTGTTATTAATGGTCTTTATCAGTTACATGTTGATGTATCTGTTTTTAATATTGAGCAAAATGTGAATGCCATAGGAATTAAAAGGCCTAGAGATAGTCTAAATGATAAGTATCTATGGCACCTAAGGCTAGGTCATATAGCGGAAGACAGGGTTAACAAATTAGAGAAATCTGGGCTATTGAGTCCATTGACTTCTGAGTCATATCTAGTTTGTGAATCATGCCTTCAAGGCAAAATGACCAAGCTCCCTTTTGTGGGACATGGGGAAAGGGCCACAGACTTACTTGCCCTAGTACATATGGATGTGTGCGGCCCATTTGATGTGCCGGCTAGAGGTAACTTTGTCTACTTCATTACCTTTACCGATGATATGTCTAGGTATGGATATGTGTTTCTAATGAAACACAAGTCTGAAGCTTTTGAAAGGTTCAAAGAATTCAGACATGAGGTAGAAAAACAAACAGGAAAGCCCATTAAGGTTCTTTGATCAGATCGAGGAGGTGAATACCTTAGTTGGGAGTTTCTAAACTATCTTAAGGATAATGGTATAGTCTCTTAATGGACTTCACCTGGAACGCCTCAACTCAATGGGGTTTCAGAATGGAGAAATCGGACCCTATTAGATATGGTCCGTTCTATGATGAGCTTCACAGACCTCCCTGAGTTTCTTTGGAGACATTGTCTCATGATAGTAATTTATGTATTGAATAAGGTTCCCTCTAAAACCGTTCCTACCACACCATATGAGATATGACATGGTAAAAAGCCAAGTCTGAATCATCTCAGAATTTGGGGTTGTCCAGCTCATGTCAAGAGACAGCAGGCGGACAAGTTAGAGTTCAGGTCTTTTAAAGCTCGATTCATAGGATATCCTAAAGAGTCATTAGGATACTATTTCTATATTTTGGAAGATCACAATGTGATTGTGAGTCGAAATGCTATTTTTCTTGAAAAATAGTTTATTCAAGATGGTGGCATCGGAAGAATAATTAAGCTCAAGGAGAATGTCTCCTAAGAGCAATGAGCTAAAGAACCTGAGGAACCTAATCAATTAGAACCAGTCCTAACACAATCTCTTCCACCTCGTAGATTGACTAGGATTTTTCGTCCTCCTGAAAGGTACTTAGGTACCATACAAGAGAAAGTAAAGAAAATGTTCCTCACGAGAAATGGGGCTTATGGTGATGACCCTAAGACCTATGACGAGGCGATATTAGATATCGACTCTGAGAAATGGTTATAGGCAATGAGATCAGAAATTGACTCGATGCACTCAAACCAAGTCTAGACCTTGGTAGATCCACCTGAAGGTATTGTACCTATTGGGTATAAATGGATCTTCAAGAGAAAGATAGGTACAGATGGGAATGTGGAGACATTCAAGGCTAGGCTTGTAGCAAAAGGTTATAGTCAGCACGAAGGCATTGACTATCAGGATACCTTTTTGCCCGTAGCCATGCTAAAATCTATCCGCACATTGCTTGCTGTTGCAGCCTATTTCGATTATGAAATATGGCAGATGGATGTGAAAATGGCATTCTTAAATGGACATCTTGAGGAAGATATCTATATGGAACAGTCGCTTGGTTTCACATCCAGTGATGATGATCACAAGATCTGCAAGCTGCAAAGGTCCATTTATGGACTTAAGCAAGCATATCGGAGTTGGAATACTCGTTTCAATGATGTCATCAAAATATTTGGTTTCATCAAGAACGAGGAGGAACCATATGTGTTCAAAAAGGTCAGTGGGAGCGCAGTTGTTTTCTTCATATTGTACGTAGATGACATCCTCCTAATTGGGAATGACATTCTCATGTTGACCTCAGTCAAAGTATGGTTGTCTAAGGAGTTCTCTATGAAAGATCTAGGAGAGACATCCTTTATACTGGGTATTAAGGTCTATAGAGATAAACCAAATAGGATGCTCGGACTTTCACAGAAGATGTACATAGAGGAGGTGCTAAAAAGGTTTAGCATAGAAAACTCCAAAAGAGGTTTATTACCTTTTAGACATGGCATTCATCTCTCCAAGAAGATGTGCCCTAGCACATCTGAGGAGATTGAATGCATGAGCAAGATCCCTTATGCTTCGGCAATAGGGAGCCTCATGTATGCCATGCTATATACACGACCTGATATAGCCCATGCTGTGAGTGTCACAAGCAGATATCAGTCGAATCCAGATGAAGAGTACTGGACTTCTGTGAAATGTATCCTTAAATACTTGAGAAGGATTAAGGATATGTTTCTAGTCTTTGAGAACGGAGAACTCCAAATTCAGGGATATACAGACTCAGACTTTATGCCTGATATAGATGATCGAAAGTGGACATCTAGGAGTCTGTTCATTTGCAATGGTGGTGCAGTCAGCTGGAAGAGTTCCAAGAAAATGGTCATTGCTGATTCCACCATGGAGGCAGAGTATATTGCTGTATCGGAAGCTGCGAAGGAGGCATTCTGGTACAAGAAGTTTGCCGCAGAGCTTGGAGTGATGTCATCGAATGCCATACCTCTTTACTGTGACAATAATAGCGCCATAGCCCTAGCTAAGGAGCCAAGGTCTCACAAGAAGTCTAAGCACATCGAGCGACGATTCCATCTGATCTGTGATTACCTCGAAAAGAGTTATGTCGAGGTTAAGAGAGTCGACTCCACAGATAATGTGGCAGACCCACTGACTAAGCCATTGGGCCAACAGAAGATCGAAGCCCACCTTGAGAAGATGGGACTTAGATATGTAGCCAATTGGCATTAGGTCAAGTGGGAGTTTATTAGATGTGTGCCCTAGATGCCAGATCAGCTGACACATTTCTGCACAGATCTAAGGACAAATTTATAATTTTGACTATAAATGAATAAAAAGATTATTCTTCTATCACATTATGTACATTGTGTCTGTGATACATCCTTTGAGTTAGTGGGAATATAAATTCATATTTTCAAGAGTTGAAAATTTAAGGCATAAATTTACATAACTAACTCATAAACAGCTCCTGACCATAGGATCATCACGAGGATGGTGATCGATCCGGAAGGTTGGTGTACGTGTTGGGAATAGTGTCCCAAAGCCAATCATCAACCTGTTGATGGTTGTGCTCATTTTTGTATTTGTACATGAATTATGAATTAATAAAAATTATTTTGACATTTTTCATCACAAAATATTTCATCTTCTAATGAACTCCTATGTTGTGGTGAAGTCCTTAGGACTATTTAGACTTGACAAAGGAGGATTTGTCGTTTAGTCCTTAAATCTGTTCGTGACCAAATGATACGTTGTTACCAAGGACGACAACGTTTATCAAGCATAGGTCATTGTGTGCCATATAGGTTGGTTGTCCTCTTAACCAATGAGTGTGGAGACACTGGTATGGCATACAGGTGAGATGTAAGGGTACATCTGCACTGAACGTGATCGACTCTGGAGCTATTTCTACTGTCAAGATTTGCTCCGATGGAATATGGGTATAAATATCCCTCCGACCTGAGACCACCACAGTGACTTGCAAGCAACTCACTGCACTTAGGCACTGGACTACCTAAATTTTTAATTCAGTGACGTAAGGCTGTTGGGCGTAGTCAAGTACTTGACTTGTCAGTGCGTGTGTCAAGATGGGATTGACCATTTCAGTTTAGGAGCTGTGTACAGTCGTGTTTCAATTTAGCAAAACCTTGCCAGGGTAGTCCTTGTGAGGAGTCACAAGATTGTTTGAGTTGAGCACGATTCGGATGATCTTATCAGGGTTGACAGTTTAACCTTGAGTCGTCCTAAACATAGGGGTCAAAAGGATGAATTATACAGTAACCATATTCATGTAGGTTCTGAGTATTGTGATTGCGACTCTTCGACCTATCCGGACATCGGGTACCATTGCTAGATGGTCACTTCGATTAGTACAAGAATTGGTTCCTGTGCTACCGGCTTAGGTTCGAACCTGTGGGGTCACACACATTAGAGGTTCCTATCTGATCTGATGGCTAATGTAGAATCCTACATATTTGAGACTCAGTGATCGAGAATCAGGATTCTCTGATCACGAGTTCCACACAATATGGGTACCGGGGTCAAGAGTCCCACTGGTTGGGACTTTTCGATCAGGGTTACATATCGATGAATTTTGATGCCCGATTGCCCATCGGATTTAGATTCAGTATTTATGAGAGGTTTAATTAGTGATTTGATCGCTAATTAACTCAATTTGATTGAGTAATTATTTTTAGATCAAGTCTAATTGAATTAGATTCAGTTGGATTTGACCCGATTAGGTTAGGATTTGACCTAATCGTCGAGATGGTTTGGTCCCTGATTTGATCAGGGGTTGGGCTTAGTCAATTCCTGATTTGATTAGGATTTTATTGAGCCTAATTAAGCCTAATTTAGTTGGATTTAAATTAGTCTAATTGGACCTAAATTATTTGTTTCAATTAGGTTGGTTTAAATAATTAAACCACCTTGACCCAATCTCCATGCACCACCTCACTTCCATTGCACCCATTTGAATTCATGAGAAGAAACTTCTCATGAATTATTTTCTCACGCCAAGCTCTCTCCACGCCCCACTTTAATATGCCATATGAATGGATAAGTATGATTGGTTGGCCATTCAAATTCAAAATAAAGTTTGAATTTGAATGGGCAATCAATCTTTGCACCTTATCTTTTTTTTTGTGCCCCATTCATTACATGAGAAAAGGTTTCTCATGAAATTACTTCATGCACAATTTAAGCCATGCCTCACGCCTTTATCAGATAAGGGATGAGTTGGTGTCCATTTGAATTCAAAATTTGATTTGAATTCAAATGTGTAATTACTCATCTTTATCCTTTCTTTTGGATAAGACGTTTGACGTTGTTATAAAAGGAGGAGAAGAGTGGGGCGTGAAAAGAAGAAGATTTTTGGAAAAAAATTTTGGGGCGTGAGAAGTCTTATGCGTGAGAAAGAAGTCCATATCCTTCCAAGAGAAAAAGAAAGAAAAGAAAGAAAAGTGGATGCATGGTTTTCGGTGAGTTCCCTAGAGTTTTAGCCTGGGGTTCGGGAAGTGAATAAGTGAGCTACGAGTGTCATGAGCCCACAAAATCTTAGAGAGATCTTCAATATCCTCTCAAGCATGTCTGTTGATGATCCAGAGTATTCGAAGAATCGACAGACATCGATCGAAGGAATTCGATCAGTATCTACCGTCAAAAAGGCTTTACAACGAGCTAGCACTCGTGAGGAGTCGATCAGACTGAGAGCTTCGTGTGGATGATCTATAGAGGCCAGACATACTGTATGGCTGTATCACGATGATCAGACTCTCTCGAGGATGATCAGATTGTGGTGATCTTCTATCCGCACAAAGGTATTATGTTCTGAACACATTACAGTAAAGTGTTTACTGTTCGTATTTGAATTTTAAATTTAAATGAATGCATACTATATATCATATTTAGATCTTAGTGTAGGATAAATTCATGTTAATTAATTAGGTTAATTAATAATTTTTACTATAAAATAGTGATTTTAAAAAAGTTTTAAAATTATCATTTTATCCCTGCACTGAATTTTGCTTTAAATGGTATCAGAGTGGGTTCTTAGATATGATATATATATTTGCATGCGTAGATTAAGTTGTAATCTAAAAGTTTAAATTTGAAATTTAAAATTTAAAATTTAAAATTTGAATTTTGAAAGTTGTTCAAAATTCAAAATTCAAAAAATTTGAAATTTAAAATTTGAATTTTGAAATTCAAAATTTGAAATTCAAAATTTAAAAATTTGAAATTCAAAATTTGAAATTTAAAATTTGAAATTTGGTTGAAATTTCAAATTTAAAATTCAAAATTTAAAATTCAAAATTTAAAATTTGTTTGAAATTAAAAATTCAAAATTTAAAATTTAAAATTTAAAATTTAAAATTTAAATTTTGAAATTGGTATATTTAGATATACTTGATTCAAGTAGCAAGTAATCGAATTGGGTTGGTTGCCATGGCCGTTCGGTCATAGGAGAAAAGCAAGATTTAAAGGCCCTCTCCTCCTATTCGATGGGGTCTCCTATGGCGGTAGGGGTGCTGCTGCAATTATATCCCATGTAGATGAAGCAGCAAAAAGAATTAATTGTAAAGGTTCAATTATGAAATTTATCATGAATGTGTTAGATTAGATCTAAAAGAATATTCATGATTTATTTTGATTGAGTTATTTTCTGTTATGTAATTAGCAATAGGATTGCTATTTATGAAATGTGCTGATCTATTTGTGAAATGAGTCAACATATTTGGTGAACAGAAAATAAAACCTTTCAAATTTGAAAATTATTTTCGAAATACCAAACCCTGACCCATCAGCCCAAATAGTTAATTAAAAGAATTAAGTATTGTCTAGTAGGTCTAGAATTGTGAATTAAGATCTAAGACAATTGCATAAACTTGTGGGTCAATGAGTTAGATGGATTAGGTCCATAATTGGGTTAGACCTAAGGTTAGCTTAAAGAAATGGACTAAATTAGAGTAATTAGTCAAATCTAATCAAAAGTTGAATTAGATTAGGTCAAGGATACTCTAGACTCAACTCCAATAGTTGTAGTTGAATGGGTCCATGTTTTTAACTAGACCAAGATGGACTTAATTCATGGCTACGTGGTGGAACCCTATTTAATAAGTTGATCAAATTAAAACTAATGAACCGGTTGGTGTCTAAGGTAAGTTTGGCATTTTGACCAGTGGATTATTTTAAGCGGGAGCTACTTGCAGTGATTCGATCTCTGATGAGTTAATGGCTTATCCCCACCACTGATCTCACTTACCTGGCTAACCTGGTGAATTAGGTTTTGATTAAATCACTTGATGATTAGGGCTCACCCATGTCATTAGGTAAATCAGTTTGACTAATTTAGGTGCTCCTAATGCCAGCTTTAATTAAATCTTTTTTTTTTTTTAATTTGACTTGATGAAGTCAGTGGGAGGATTAAAATTGGTTGGATATTTTTTTCTCATCTATCTTTTAATAAAATCCTCAAAAATTATTAGGTCCCTAAAAATGATTAAGTTATATTGATAACTAAGTCATAACCTCCCATTAAGTAAGTGATAATGAGTCCATTAGTTTAATAATCATTGGAGGCCCAAAGGCCTGGTGCTTATTGACTAATGGAATTATCATTCATAATATGATAATTTGGTTTGAGTCTTTCTGATGGTGATCAGGTTGGCCGGCCAAAGTCGGGCCTGATCATTTATTGGTCCGATTCACCAAATCAAATCATGTTAATGGTTGGACCTAACCAGATTTTTTCAGTGGAGGCCAAAGCCTACTGATTAGATTCTGGGGCAAAATCAATTACTAGAAGTTGTTTAGAGAAACAACTGGTTATGAACCTACCCATAGATGCACATGGGTTGACCAACCAAAGTTGGGCTCGTGTGTAGTTTGTGTGGATTCTAGTACCCACTAAGGAATTAAAGTAATTCCTCGAATTGGAGGTTGAGGCTACCAATTCATAAAAATATTGGGAGAAACTTTAGACTAAAGTCCAAGTCTTTAGTATTTATAATTTATATACTAATAGAGGTCTGATTTTTCTTTATGCAGCTATGGCCACTACCCTGTTGCTCCGATCATTATTAGATAATGACAAGCTCATGGGACCTAATTTTGATAGCTAGTATCAAAAATTAAAAATCATCCTTGAGCATGAGCGAATCCTTTATGTAGTAACGGATCCGATACCTGAGGAGC
Source organism: Elaeis guineensis (assembly GCF_000442705.2). Classification (NCBI taxonomy): domain Eukaryota; kingdom Viridiplantae; phylum Streptophyta; class Magnoliopsida; order Arecales; family Arecaceae; genus Elaeis; species Elaeis guineensis. Next base: position 58,626,580 of record NC_025995.2, on the reverse strand, counting down.
CAACCCCGAATGTTAGAGGGACGGTCCGAGACACTTATCAAAAGTGGCTCAACGACCGCACCATCGTTCGGTGCATTATGCTGGTGGCAATGAATGATGAGTTCAGCCACAGATTTGAGAATGCCCAGCCACAGGAGATGCTTCAAATATTGAATGACTCCTTTGGCACGCCTGACGACGTTGAAAGGCACAAAACTAGTTGTGCCATTTTCAATGCTCGGATGAGAGATGGAGTCTCAGTCACTGATCATGTACTATACATGATCGAAATGATTGAGCGCCTAAGTAAACTGGACTTTCCCCTGCATGAGCAGCTCGGTAAGGATGCGATCCTTAATTCATTGCCCAAGTCTTTCCTCCCCTTCCTTACTCATTTTCGGATGACAAAGCCTGCAGTGAACTACCACGGCTTGTTGGGGTTGCTGTAGAACTTTGAGAAGGATCACCAGCTCCATAAGGAGTCGGTGAATGTTATGGGAGGGTCTTCTTCTGGTCGTCAACCCTTTAAGAAAGGGAAGAAGAAGAACAAGAAGAAGAAGAATAAGAAGGTGCAGCTGCATGCTGAGACATCTACACAGAGTCAGACCAAAAAGTGCAAGCCCGACTAGAGCCAGGTGGAGTGCTTCTTTTGCAAGAAGCAGGGGCACTGGAAGAGAAACTGTCCTCTATACATTGCCTCCCTGAACCCGAACAGGCCGAAGAAGAAGCAAGGTACTTATGTGATAACACCTTGCAACTTTTCCATTTATGATACTACTGCCTGGGTATTGGATACCGAAAGCCCTTATCATATTTGCAATTCGATGCAGGGTCTGCAGGTCAATAGGAGATTTGATGAAGGCGAGAGGTTCCTGAACGTTGGAAATGGAAGCAAAGTTTCAGTTCTAGCATTAGGAATCATGAACCTTGTAATCAATTCTCGAAATGTAATTCTGAGTAAATGTCACTATTGTCCAAGCTTTTTATTAAATATTATTTCTGTAGGCCATTTGGCCATGAACGGTTATCAATTTTTAATAAAAAAAAGTGTTTGCAATATCATTTTGAATGGTGTTACAATGTTTGTTGGACAACTTAATAATAGAATTTACTTTCTATCACAACCTGTTAATATGGTTCAAACCTCCGGTAAACACCCTAGAATAGATAATGTGTCAGAAGTCTACCTTTGGCACTGTAGACTAGGTCATATCAATAAGAACAGGATAAACAGGTTGGCTCAAGAAGGAATTCTTGAAGTAGGTGATTGTGAATCACTTCCAACCTGTGAGTCTTGTCTTCTTCGTAAAATGATCAAATCACCTTTTACTGAAAAAGGTGAGCGAGCCAGTGAACTCTTGGGCTTGGTACATTCTGATGTATGTGGACCCATGAGCTCAAGTGTAAGAGGTGGATATTTCTACTTCATAACCTTTACAGATGACCTATCGAGGTATGGGTATGTCTATTTAGTGAAGCATAAATCGGAGTCGTTTGAAATGTTCAAACTATTTCGAAATGAGGTAGAAAAATAAACTGAAAAGTGTATTAAAACACTTCGATCTGATCGAGGAGGTGAATACCTTTCCAATGATTTTCTGACATATCTTGGGGAGAATGGGATTCTCTCTCAGTGGACTCCTCTTAGAACACCACAATATAATGGTGTATCTGAAAGGAGGAATCGGACCTTATTGGACATGGTTCGATCCATGATGGAGTTTGCTGGTCTGTCGATCTTCCTCTGGGGATATGCGCTCGAATCGGCTTGTTATCTTCTAAATAGAGTTTCAAGTAAGTCTGTAATCAAAATGTCATATGAGATATGGATAGGACGTAAGCTAGTACTCTCGCACCTTAGGATTTGGGGGTGTCCGGCTTATGTTAAACGTTTAATTACGGACAAGCTAGGACCTAGGTCTAACAAGTGTAATTTTATAGGGTACCCAAAAGAGATCAAAGGGTATTACTTCTACCTAACTGATGAGCAAAAAGTGTTTGTCAGTCTTAAGGCAATCTTTTTGGAAAAGGAGTTCCTTGGTGAAGGGACTGTTGCCTCTAAGATCGAACTTGACAAAGTTCAACAGGTGAAAAAACCGACACAAGTTGCTGAACCTAAATCGGATTTGGTTAGATCAGATCTGGAGCCCATTGTTCAAGCATCCTTAAGGTGATCTGATAGAGTACCACGTCAATCGGATAGATACTATGGTTTCTTGGTCCGGGACGACGATCCTATCGAACTTGATGAAAACGATGAGGATCTGATCACTTACATGGATGCAATGCAAAGACCCGACTCTGAGAAATAGCTAGAGGCCATGAAATCTAAAATGGAGTCAATGAAGGTCAACGATGTGTGGACATTGGTTGACCCACCTGAAGGAGTAAAACCCATAGGGTGTAAGTGGGTCTTCAAGAGGAAGAGAGGCGCAGACGGAAAGGTGAAAACCTATAAAGCCCGTCTGGTTGTCAAGGGATATCATCAACGTTATGGTATAGACTATGACAAGATATTTTCTCTTGTGGCAATGCTCAAATCCATTCGGATTATGCTTGTGATAGCTATCCATCTGGACTATGAAATCTGACAGATGGATGTGAAGACAGCTTTCCTAAACGGAGAGCTGGATGAAGAGGTGTATATGATACAACCTGAAGGATTCACATCCATTGATGAGTCTAAGGTGTGCAGACTACAGAGGTCCATTTATGGACTTAAGCAGGCATCTCGGAGTTGGAACATACATTTTGATAGGACGATCAAGACGTATGGCTTCGTTAAGAACAGAGAAGAGCCATGCATTTATAAGTGGGCTAATGGTCCAGTAGTAGTATTTCTTGTATTGTATGTGGATGACATTCTCTTAATCGAGAATGATGTCCCTGCATTACAGGGAATAAAGATTTGACTGTCGTCACAGTTCTCCATGAAGGATCTGGGAGAGCTTCCTACATCCTAGGGATAAGGATATATAGGGATAGATCTAAAAGGTTTCTTGGTTTATCTCAGTCCATGTACATTGATACTATACTGAAGAGGTTCAGCATGAAGAATTCCAAGAAAGGCTATCTACCGATAGGCCATAGAATTTCTCTCTCGAAGAGGGATTGTCCGACAACACCTCAAGAGAGAGAGTGTATGGGTAGGATTTCATATGCTTCGACAGTGGGATCTATCATGTATGCCATGACATGTACACGACCAGATGTGGCATACTCACTAGGGGTAGTGAGTAGATACCAATCTGATCCAGAGGAGAATCACTGGAAGGTTGTTAAAACCATTCGAAAGTATTTAAGAAATACTAAGGACCAGTGGCTTGTTTATGGTGAATCGAACTGGAGACTTTTAGGATTTACGGACTCTAGTTTCCAGTCTGATCACGATGACAGCAAAAGTGTGTCGGGATTTATTTTTACCCTTAATGGTGGGGCTATCTGCTGGAAAAGTTCCAAGCAGCACACAGTGGCTGATTTAGTTTGCGAGGCAGAGTATGTCGCTACATCAGATGCTGCCAAAGAAGCGGTGTGGCTGAGAAAATTTATCACCGAGCTCGGAGTAGCATCCTCCCTTGTTGGTCCAGTTTTGCTCTACTGTGATAGCTCTGGAGCCATTGCTCAAGCGAAGGAACCAAAGGCACACCAGCGGATGAAGCATATTCTGTGCCGCTACCATCTTATCCGAGAAATTATGGATCGAGGTGACATTGATCTTCAGAAGATCGACGGAAAGGAGAACCTGACTGACCCATTCACTAAAGCCATTACGGTGAAGGAGTTCGACAACTACAAGTCGAAGATGGGTATTAGATACTACATCGATTGGCTTTAGACCAAGTGGGAGATTGTTGGGAATAGTGTCCCAAAGCCAATCGTCAGCTTGTTGATGGTTGTGCTCATTTTTGTATTTGTACATGAACTATGAATTAATAAAAATTATTTTAGTATTTTTCATCATAAAATATTTCATCTTCTAATGAACTCCTATGTTGTGGTGAAGTCCTTAGGACTATTTAGACTTGACAAAGGAGGATTTGTCGTTTAGTCCTTAAATCTATTCGCGACCAAATGATACGTTGTTATCAAGGACGTCAATGTTTATCAAGCATAGGTCATTGTGTGCCATATAGGTTGGTTGTCCTCTTAACCAATGAGTGTGGAGACACTGGTATGGCATACAGGTGAGATGTAAGGGTACATCTGCACTGAACGTGACCGACTCCGGAGCTATTTCTGCTGTCAAGATTTGCTCCGATGGAATATGGATATAAATATCCCTCCGACCTGAGACCGCCACGGTGACTTGCAAGCAACTCACTGCACTTAGGCACTGGACTACCTGAATTTTTAATTCAGTGACGGAAGGCTGCTGGGTGTAGTCAAGTACTTGACTTGTCGGTGCGTGTGTCAAGATGGGATTGACCACTCCAGTTTAGGAGCTGTGTACAGTCGTATTTCAATTTAGCAAAACCTTGGCCAGGGTAGTCCTTGTGAGGAGTCATAGGACTGTTTGAGTTGAGCACGATTCGGATGATCTGATCAGGGTTGACAGTTTAACCCTGAGTCGTCCTAAACACAGGGGTCAAAAGGATGAATTATACAGTAACCATATTCATGTAGGTTCTGAGTATTGCGATTGCGACTCTTCAACCTATCCAGACATCGGGTACCATAGCTAGATGGTCACTTCGATTAGTATAGGAATTGGTTCCTGTGCTACCGGTTTAGGTTCGAACCTGCGGGGTCACACACATTAGAGGTTCCTTTCTGATCTGATGGCAGATGTAGAATCCTACATGTTTGAGACTCAGTGATCGAGAATCAGGATTCTCTGATCACGAGTTCCACACAATATGGGTACCGGGGTCAAGAGTCCCACTGGTTGGGACTTTTTGATCAGGGTTACATATCGATGAATTCTGATGCCCGATTGCCCATCGGATTTGGACTCAGTATTTATGAGAGATTTAATTAGTAATTTGATCACTCATTAACTCAATTTGATTGAGTAATTATTTTTGGATCAAGTCCAATTGAATTGGATTCAGTTGGGTTTGACCCGATTAGGTTAAGAGTTGACCTAATCGTCGAGATAGTTTGGTCCCTGATTTGATCAGGGGTTGGGCTTAGTCAACACCTGATTTGATTAGGATTTTATTGAGCCTAATTAAGTTTAATTTAGTTGGATTTAAATTAGTCTAATTGGACCTAAATTATTTGGTTCAATTAGGTTGGTTTAAATAATTAAACCACCTTGACCCAATCTCCATGCGCCACCTCACTTCCATTGCACCCATTTGAATTCATGAGAAGGAACTTCTCAGAAATTATTTTCTCATGCCAAGCCCTCTCCACGCCCCACTTTAATGTGTCATATGAATGGATAAGGATGATTGGTTGGCCATTCAAATTCAAAATAAAGTTTGAATTTGAATGGGCAATCAATCTTTGCACCTTATCCCTTTTTTTATGCCTCATTCATTACATGAGAAAAGATTTCTCATGAAATCACTCCATGCACAATTTAAGTCATGCCTCATGCCTTTAATGGATAAGGGATGAGTTGGTGTCCATTTGAATTCAAAATTTGATTTGAATTCAAATGTGTAATTACTCATCTTTATCCTTTCTTTTGGATAAGACGTTTGACGTTGTTATAAAAGGAGGAGAAGAGTGGGGCGTGAAAAGAAGAAGATTTTTGGAGAAAAATTCTGGGGCATGAGAAGTCTTGTGCATGAGAAGGAAGTCCATATCCTTCCAAGAGAAAAAGAAAGAAAAGAAAGAAAAGTGGGTGCAAGGTTTCCGGTGAGTTCTCTAGAGTTTTAGCCTGGGGTTCGGGAAGTGAAAAAGTGAGCTACGAGTATCGTGAGCCCACAAAATCTCAAGAAGATCTTCAACATCCTCTCAAGCATGTCTGTTGATGACCCAGAGCATCTGAAGAATCGACAGACATCGATCGAAGGAGTTCGATCAGCATCAGCCGTCAAAAGGGCTCTACAACGAGCTAGCACTCGTGAGGAGTCGATCAGATCGAGAGCTTCGTGTGGATAATCCACAGAGGCCGGACACACTATGTAGCTATGTTGCGATGATCAGACTCTTCCGAGGGTGATCAGATTGCGGCGATCTTCTACTTGCACAAAGGTATTGTGTTCTGAACACATTACAGTAGAGTGTTTACTGTTTGCATTTGAATTTCAAATTTAAATGAATGCATGCTATATATTATATTTATATCCTAGTGTAGGATAAATTTATATTAATTAATTAGATTAATTAAAAATTTTCACTATAAAATAGTGATTTTAAAAAAGTTTTAAAATTACCATTTTACCTCTGCACTGAATTTCGCTTCAATACGATCGCTTCCTTAGGGTAGATGTGTCTTGAGTATATGGTGTGGAGACATCAGAGTGAGAGTATAGGTATTCATTGAAAATGAGAGTACTGAGCATGACCATATCGAGCAGTCATAAGGAAGTCTACCTTCTCGTCGATGACTAGCTCGATGCTGCAGTTGTGTGTCTAGTTCTTTGACCTGAGGTACATCGATAGTCTACCTTGAGTGTGTTATAGTTTGACTACACCATAACTCAGTCTCCTAGCCATTCAGAATCCTGAGGTATATGTTGGCTGTAGCATATTCATTGTAGGAACCAGATCGCATCAAGATGGGATCTATCAACCTCGGTAGATGAGAGGAGTAGTCCTATGGTGATCGAAAGATCGAGTCCTTAAGCCCATGGCCATGGCAGAGTGAAATAATGGAAAAGAATTTTTCATTGGGGTTTCACATCAGACTCGGATCGATCGATTAATTCATATGACTGATGTTGGGTTTGACGAGTTCACCTTAACCCTAATTCAGTCGGGACTCATGATAGAGGAACTCAATCACACAGGTAGCTGCACCAAGAGGTTCATTTTCAGTTCTGATGGATTGCCACCATATACTGTTAGGTATCACTGGTGGATTTTGGGAGCAATTAAAATGATCTTGATGATCGATCATTCTAATTGTCTAAATCAGAAGAGTTCTGGTCCATCGAAAGGAGTTTCGATGATGTCGATGATGAGATCACGACATATCTCATTACCATACGAAATTGAACCTAACTGGATCACACAAATAAGAGTTAGAGTCTGAATGTCATCAATTGAGCTAGCTCAATTGATTTGGATAAGATCCAATTAGGTTCAAAGAAATCATGCTAGCACACGATTGAGCCTAACTTTCTTCTTGTGTAATCTTTTCTATCTCTACTGAGCCAAATGTGATCTGGCTCATCCAGAGAACCTTGAAAAGGTTTCTCTCAGTCTAATTGAAGCTTGTCTAACTTAGAAAAGGCTTATTTTAATTCATGAGATGAATTTAAGACAACACCTGCTAATTTCTAGCATCTGCCAATTTCATTTTAGGACATCTGTCAAAAGTTGACATATAGGTCTTAAACTGAAGAGGATTCATTGGAGGATTTTTGTGGAGTGTCCACATATCTAAACCACTTCGAATTGGGTGCCATAATCAGATTATGGTGTGAGCCCAATTGGATTTAAGTGGGTGCCCCAAATGGATAAGAACCAAAGAGTCCTGATAAACTTGGACTCTTTGGTGCCACTCTATTTGTGCTTATCCAATGTTGGTGCCACCCTTTGGAGATAAGGTGGGGTTCTTATCTGATATGATCAGATGACATCACTCCACCAATTAGAATTTTTCCAAAATTTATTAAAATTTTCTGATTGGTTGAATGATGTGGCACTGCGTAGCATACAGGGTCTATATAAACCCTGCTGCGCCTAGGGTTTTGGGATAGAACTTGTTTTATTCAAAAAACCCATTAGCTGCCATCCCCTCCCCTCTTCTCTATATCCTCCCTACTCTCCTTTCTCCGCTCTTCATGTCCAAGAAGTTTGACGTTCATCTAGCAAAGGTACAAGGTGTGGTGATGCCTGGAATAGAAGGCTGCAGGACATCTTTGACAGGCTGCTGCTCCAACTTCAGAAGGAGTTCTGAAGTACTTTCAAATAAGATATTGATCTGATTTTTAGAGCATAAAATTGCAAGGAGAAGATGTTCTAGATCCTACCTGAGTGGATACTGGTAGAGGCCAGGTGCTTGCGTGGCTACATCAGAACCTCAGGCAGTGCTGCAATCATCTACAGGGTAATTAGATTACCCTTGAGGTATGTCTATATTTCTCATACTTTTAGATTTAATTTTAGATTTTAAATATTAGATAATAAAATTAGATCTAATAAGATATTAGATCTGAAATAGTATAGGATAAAAATATAAAATTTATTCTGCCCCAGATTTGATGAAATCTGGAAGATCCTACACAGGAAAAAGATGATTTTTTCTTCATTACCTATATGAATAAGATTCATGAGACTCCAATTGTTGGGTGTCTAAGATTATGGATCACATAAATTAAAGATGCAAGTCCCTTATGAATCTCCTTGATAGTTATTATGGTGCGCTACTTTGAATTGTTTAATTTGAACATGTCTGTTGATTAGAGGGCCTTTAGTTCTCATATGGGATATCTCTTGGGTGCAAAACAGGATGTCTAATTATAGGTGCAAGGGCTCTAATAGTTGGCGTCTAATAGGCTTCCTAATGTAAGTTGGATACTTAAGTTATTAGGAATCCTAATACAAGTAGGACTTGTATTATATGATTAAATAGGATTCAATCTTTGTGCCTATAAAAAGGGACATCCTCTAAGGTCCTAAGATCATCCAAGCCAGCCCCTCTCCACCCCAAGAGAATCTCCCATGCCCTTTCTTCCTCCCTTTTTCTCTTCTCCTTAGGCGTTCCCACGCCATACTACTTAGGATGTGCGTTCCAAGTTTTGCACATGCCTAGGGTATTGGGCGGCCCTTCATCTGCTGGTTGTTGGTCTCTTGTAGCACTACAAGACAAGGAGAAAGGCTAGAGAGGAAGAGAAGATAAGGATCAAGGAGAAATATCAAATGTTGATCGCAATCCAAGCTTTATTCAGATTCAACAGGTTGAATTTTGAAGAATCAAAATTCAGATCTTAGAGAGCTGCTCCAGACTGATCTCGAGTGGATACTCATAGAGGCCAGATATTTGTGTGGCTAACAGAGAGCCTCATCTCTTCTAGATCCAGATTTGAAGAAAGAGATTACGAAAAAGGTATGTGATTTGATCACAATTTAAATTTCAATATATGAAATAAATCCATGTGATTTTATATTTTTATGCATGTAAAATTTAGATTAAAATTATTTTAATCTTATTCTCCACTACGGTGTTTAGAAAATTAAAATTTTGAAACATATATGTATGCTTCAAACTCCAAATTTTAATAATTAATATTAAATTAAATTAAATTAAATTTGATTTAAATTAATTAGAACTTAATTCATAATTTAATCAGCTCCAAAAAAATTACAATACTTGCAATTAAGTTCTTGCGCTAATAATTAGCAGCTGCCAAAACTATAACGATTATAAATTAGCAGTTTCTAAAATTCAAACTATCAATCCGATTGATAATTCGAATATGATTCAAGTCATTGATCAGATCATGCTATTTTTATATGACCTCTCAGATTCTATTCTGTCTGGTAGTAAGACATACTGTGATCTCCATTATAGTATTATCGAAACTCTTTTCGATGGACTAGAACGATTCCAACTCATCTCAACAATAATCGTTGATCTAAAAACGATCTTAGTGAATTCTCACGATCCACCAGTGACGCTTTGCAGCATGTAGTGATAATTCAGTAGAATAAAAAAATAAATCTCTAAATGTAGTTATCATGTGATACAATCCCTCTATCGTGAGTTCCGACTAGACAGAAATCATGGAGAACTCATCAAATCCCATCATCAGTCATATGCTAGATTGGCTCGACTCAAGTAAATCTGTGAATTTTGTGAAAACTTTTTTTCAGTATTCACACTTACTCTGGCTAGAAATTTTCTGAACTCAGTCTTACGAATCACATAAGACTTCTCCTTGTCTATCAAGATCGATAGATTCTATCTAGGTGCATCCTACTCCAAACAGCGAATCTGAACCTACAATAGCCAATATACACAGTAAAGATCTGAATGGCTAGGAACTAAAAGAACGTGCAGTCAAACTAAGTAGCCTTGCTATGAATAGCCAACATACCACATGTCAAAAGATCAGTCACACCACTGCAGCATCGAGAAAAGTATTGACGAGTGAGTAGACATCCAACTAATTTTTCATGTTGGTCACACTCAGTGCAAGTTGTTCTTTAACAACCACCTGCACTCTCACTCCAGTATCTCTACACCACAGACTCGAGACTCATCTGTCCTAAAGAGAGGTGATCTATGCACTGATCTTGAATGGATTGATCACTATCCTCCATGATGATCCTTTGATCGAGATCATTTAGAAATTAACCGCTAATGATGTATGTCTCAAATTTTTAATATCTTGAGATATACAAAATCATCTTTATTAATTTTTAGGATAAATCATAGACACATAAGACATGATTGGTTATAAAGACTGCCCATCAAGTATAAAACATGCCCTAATAAAAGGTATGTGTCAGTCAAAATTGACTTCTAGGACACACATCTAACAAACTCCCACTTGCACTAAAGTCAATCTGCCATATACCTGAGTCCCATCTTCTGATGATAGGCTTTAATGTTTAGCTGGCTTAGTGACTCGGGCCTACCACTATTATGTGGAGTCTACTCTTTGTACCTCCATGTATTTCTACTTGAGGTAATCACATATATCTCTGCTCTGTATGCATGGACTTCTGGTGAGACTTTGGCTCCTTAGCAAGGGCTATGAACCATTATCTTTGCAGTACGATGTCATAACATCTAATAATATGATATCAAGTTCTGCAACTGTCATAAGAATCAGAACGCATCCTGCATATCTATAACATATTCAGCATCCATTGGTTGATTGCCTAGAACCCTTCCAACAAATCGAACCAACATTACTCAAGAACACATGCTGATGTAGATATTCTACTATCAGCATCAATGTATCCTCCCACTCTTAGCTCTAACCCTTCTTCAAAGATGAGGAATAATCTCCTGATACTTCTCAAGGACTTAAGAATATTTTCACAGCAATCTAATGCTCCCAGCCTAGATTTGACTAATATCTGCTCATGACTTTCACAGCAAGATATACCAAGTCGAGTACATAGCTTGGCATATACCTATGTCGAAGAGGATAACGGATCCCTCTTGAAGGTTTCAATGCTGAACCCTTTCAGCACCTATTCTATATACTTGTCTATGAAAACCAAACATCCTTTTAGGATTTATCTCTATAGATCTTTATTTTTAGAATGTTTGACCTAAGTCTTTGAAAAGAAAAATTCTATATGTAACTATATCATAACCGATGTCTCAGTATGGGACCCTCCCACTAACCTACATGTAACTATATGATTCCTCATATCACGTCGTTGTGGGTTTTGAGATCATCCCTATATTTTCAATATCTCTCGAGAAATACTTTCTCTGAATCTTTTGTAAGAATATCAAAAACTTTTCTAAAGGATGGAAGATCCTACTAGATCTATGAGGTGGAGAATGTACTACATATATTGGCTCATTTTAAATAGGTTGTACAAGTCTTGTGACTCGTTGTTCTTTAGAGATTTTCTCTTTGAGTTCATCCTGTCACTATTTCCAAGAAAATAGTATGATTGCTCACAATCATATTGTGAATCACTGGAAAGAGAAAGCGGTATCCTAGACCCTTTTGGGATACCCATAAACAAGCTTTCACAGATCTATCCTCTAACTTGTCCACCATATCATATCTCATATGGTGTGGTGAAACCAACTTTAGAGAAAACTTAATTTAAATTTCAAAAATTAAATCTTATTCCTAAGAAATAATAGTTAAATTAGTGATGTTCATGATAGATCGGACCATATCTCATACAGTGCCATTACTCCTCATAGTTATCCCATTGAGCTGAGGTATATAAGGAGAATTCCATCATGAAATTATATCATTCTCTTTAGATAATCGATAAATTCTCTATTTGGTATTGCATCCTTGATCTGATCAAAGCACCTCTAGAATTTTTTTGATTTATCTTTTCTACTTCACATCTGAAGTCTTTGAACCATTCAAAGTCTTTCAGATTTATATCTCATATACATATACCTATACCATGATTTTTCATCAATAAAGGTGATGAAGTAGTAATAACCTCCTACTCTGGCTCATCAAATGGGCCATGCCCATCGTATGTGTACTAGGATAAGTATCTTAGTGGTCCTATCCCTTTGACTCATAAAGGATAGCTTGGTCATTAATTCTCAAAGAGATAATTCACAAACTAGATATAACTTAACAGTCAATAAGCCCAAAGATCTATTTTCTTCGATCGATAAATCTTTCTTCTCATACATGACCTAGCCAAAAGAACCATCTATATACTTTAGGTTATTTGGTTTTAGATTTCTCAAACCCAATGACATTCACTATTTTGTTCAAATAAATTTATAAATGCATCACCATGCAAATGATAATGAATTAAATCTAAACAGTAATCATCGAGGTTAGGTGCTCACGGTCTCAGTGCAACGTTTGCACCATTGCTGACTCAAAAGAGTCACTTCATCTTCTCCCAGTCCTCTTCCTTCCTTAGACCCTATATTAAAGTGTGTAATATGCACTAGAGTCTAATGAAAAAGAAAAAATTATAAGATCAAATTTGAGCAATTCGACATACCTTCCAAAGGCATATCAATATTTCTTTAAGTTCTTCAGATATGTACCTCTGAACTTTTCAAGATTCTTTAGTTACCAGTATATTGACCAATTTAGTTAAAGTGCTATAATATTTATTCATATAATAGTTTAACAAATTATTCGTATTAATCAGAAATTGCAGGATCAAATCCATTAGTAATTTTTTATACATGGTTATATCAAGTCTTTCAAGATCTTTAATATCTTTGATCATCGATCATGGACAAAATATCCATCATGCATCTAATGCACTGTGTGACTCTGATCATCTCATAATTATTGCAGATGAATCAGCATGTCATTGACAATCTATATGTCCTTATGCATATATTGGATTTCATCAACTATGAAGTCTAATTTATAGTACCTAATCTAATTGTCAATGTCCAACCATTTGTCAAGTATAGCTCATTGACTATAAATTGGATAAGTTGATGACATTGAGTTAATCTGGTCAAGAACATGGCTTAATTTCTAAAAAGCTAAAAACTATTCTTAGATTTTTGAGCAAAATATGTAATTTATTTCAGTTAAGTGGTTGATATCTAAGATTCGAGTTAGAAGGTTGGAAGCCAAAGAATTGATCATAGAGAGTAAAGATTTAATTAGATAATTATCTTTATAATAGTTTGTTCTAGAGATTTTAAAAATAAATAAAGGCTCTCACTAATTTTTTGAGTCTCTCACACTCCTCGAGGGAGAAACGAAAATCTTAATGCGATAAGTGGTTCTAGTGGGTGTTGCAGTTCCATTAATATACGGTACCTCACCTAATAGTTATTGGTGATATGTAAATCAATACATGGATAACTCTTTATCCAGATGCTTCTCCAAGCATGTTGCAACAACTTGATCTCTAAGTCCTGTGGCCTCACTTAATAGTTATTGGCACATTCTTTAGTTAAGTCTGACCCACCATTCATCAGTGAGTGCAAAGCCATCATTGGATCTCTCACATAACAGTTATTGGGTCCAACTCCATCTTTATCCCAAGGTATCTAATGCCAATAGAGTGGTTATGCCTTCTCGATGTAACTGAATTACTGTAACCAGTCGAGAACGATCAACGCATGAAAAGGCACTCGCATATCTACAATGGTGGAAGATCAATAGACTTAATATTTAGTAGAAGATTTAGGTTCAGGTCTCTTCTAATTAGCCACATCATCTGATGTAATGACTAATCTGATTTGGGTCAGCATATTTTATGTCTGACCAACCTAGTCGGTATGGATAAACTTGGATCAACAAGTAATCTAATACAAAATATAATCTCCCAAGATGTCTCGATAAGTAAAGATGAGTGGGGGTACCCCTATTGCTTTTCTTAGACACTAACGAATTGACCAGATTAGACAACAGAATCAATTAAAGAACCACCATCTAAGACTTGCCTTAGACACTAAATTGATTGATTAGAATTAATTAGATTAACCTATAGACCCGAGCTCGAATTGCTGAGCCAAATTTGATCTTGATTTAATTAATTTACATCATATGTGAATCAATTTGACTAACTACAACTAAATTCAATTTTGAGCCCCTTTGACCTAATTCAAACCAACTCTTGATTAGGTTTGATCAACTGCTCAAAATCGAAAAGGATTCTAACTTGATCTAATTAATGATCCTAGTTGTAGTTTAGTCTCTAAACCTCATTTGTTCAACCCATACCTGAAGCTCATATTTTATGCATTAAAATTTAGATCTTAAATTCATAATTTTAGATCTTATAATTTCAAATCTTAATTCTCAATTAAGTACATTATGTACATGGATTTAAGTTTAGATCTCGAAATAATTTATATTGTATCTCATACAATATGATTGTCTGCAAAATTGAGTCGATTCATCTTGGTACATGAATCGCCTTGTCACAGTGAGTCGGCACAACATTGAGACAAACAGAAATCTATAAACCTAGTCTACACAATTGAGTCGGCTCATCAGCAAATGAGCTGACCTACCAGGGTCATGAGTCGACTCCAACAAAAATGAATCAACTTACCAAGCACTCGAGTCAACCCAACTGAGAATTGAGTCGACTCCACAGGCATACCAGTCATAGTTTCATATTTTCATGCAAATAAAACCTAAGGTTTTGGATCTAGAATTTTGAAGAAATTAAATTTTAGATTGTGTCAAAATAGTATATCAAATATAATATTTTAGCAATCTAAAATATATATAAATACATGCATAATCTGATTTAAATATAAAACATGTATCATATACAATTTTTTTGTTTGTTGTTCATCTTCATGGAAAATATCACAGTCAGCATCCCTACACCTCATAAGAGAGAACCCATCGAATAGGTAAGAGAGGGACTTTAATTCCTTCATCATCTTATGACTAGACGGCCATGATGATTATCCTAATTCAATTACTAAGCTACTAAGAATTTAATTTAACATATCACATATGTAATCAATTAAAAATTAGATCTAATTATCTTTAACATGTCAAACATATGAACAATAATTATGAATCTATGCATGTAAGAAAAATTTCAACAATCAAACTAGATCCAAATTAAACCCTAATTAATATATTTAGATGTAAAACTAATTTTAGATCTGAATAATTCATGATTTATTTCAGATTTAAAATAATTTTAGATCTAAAATAATTCTGTAATCATATTACAGCATGTAAAAAATTTAGATCTAATCTTAATCGATGTTCTACATCATTCTAGGTCAACCGTTCAGTATAATAGGGTTATGCCAGAGCAATCTTATTTCAGAACAAATAGATCATCAAACTAACCTTCAAATCTAATTTTTATAAGTTAGATTTTAGATCTGAGGAGTTTTCATGTTCGTATCAGAACCTATGCTCTGATACCACTATCAGAAAACCTCTACGATTTCGTATATAAAGTTTAAAAAAAAATTTAAGCACCTAAACAGTGAAAGTAAATCAATTAAAATATTTTTAATTAAATCACATACCAAATCTAACCTAAAAATCATAGTTAGAATCTTAATATAAATATTCAACCATGATCTGAAATCTGAAAAAGAAAACAAATGGTTAGAAAAATAAATCGAAGATCAAATCTTCATACCTTGGATCCTATGGATGTTCGGGGTCCTGATCATAGCCGTGCACGTGCCCGACCTCTATTGGTATCCACACGAAGGTGTCTAATCGGAGTACTGAGATTACTGATCTACTAGCACCTTACAGATCTCACTCTTCATTTTTAGATCTAGATCTCTTCTTCTAGATCTTGAAGAAGGAGATTGCTGCGCGAACTCTTTCGTGCAGATCCGACGAGATCTGAACCAGATCACCATGAAGAGAAGAAGAATCCTTCTTCTTCTCTTCTTCTCTCTCTTTTCTCTTCTTAGATCTGATCACCATCAGATCTTGGCATTGGATGAAGGGGAGAAAATAAGAGGAGGCATTGGGAGAAGAAGTTGTGAGTAAGAAAGGAAGCGCCTCACATCTTTCACATCAAAAACCTCATGCACACCCTTCTTTTTGTCGCACTACCCCTCTCCTCCCATGCACAACTCCTTCTTATTGCCCAAGAGATCTTATCTCTTTTAATTCAAGGTGTTCAAAATCAAATCAAAGGATAGATGTGCGTTGAGATAAGGAAAGAAAGAAGAGAATAGTTTCATGCACACAACTAGCGCATGCCAATTTCTTTCCATTATTTTTGTTGCAAAAAATTCTTCCTTACATACCCAAATTAGATAAATTTTATCCTATTTTGAATCATATTCAAATAGAAAAAAATCTAAAAGAGAAATAATTTCAGATAAGGTGGGGTGCCAACTATTAGCACTCCCTCTCCTTCACGCACGCAAGAGGAAATAAGGGGTGCATTTCAAGGCACGCCCTCCCCTTCTTGGTGTGAAAATTAGAGAGAGGGTCTTAGAGAATCTGGGCTCTCCGAATCATGATTCTTTTAATTTAAGTTGGGTCTCAATCAGATTCAAATCGAATCTGAATCGAGTCAAATTTGAAAGGCTGTCAAGCCTGATCCAATTAAGCTTGTAATCCAAATCTGATTTGAATAATTGAATCCAATTAATATTAAATTAAATTAAATTAAATTAAATTTAAATTAATTAAAATTTAATTTATAATTTAATCAATCTAAAAAAAATTATAATATTTATAATTAAGTCAAGTGCTAACAATTAGCAGCTGCCAAAACTGTAACGATTACAAATTAGTAATTTCTAAAATTCAAACTATCAATCTAATTGATAATTTGAATATGATCCAAACTATTGATCAAGTCATGCTCCTTTTGTGTGTGACCCTTTAGATTCTATTCTATCTGGTAGTGAGACATATCATGATCTCTATTATAGTATCATCGAAACTCTTTTTAATGGACTAGAACGATTCCAACTCATCTCAACAAGGATCATTGATCCGAAAATGATCTTAGTGAGTTTTCACAATCTACCAGTGATGTCTAACAGCATGTAGTGGCAATTCAATAAAATAGAAAAATAAACCCTTAGGTGCAATTATCATGTGATACAATCCCTCTATCGTGAGTCTTGATTAGATAGAGGTCATGGAGAACTCGTCAAATCCCATCGTCAGTCATATGCTAGATTGGTTCGACTAAAATTTATTTGTGAATTCCGTGAAAACTCTTTTTCAGTATTCACACTTACTCTGGTCAGAGATTTTTTGAACTAAGTCTTACGAATCGCATAGGACTTCTCATTTTTTATCAAGATCGATAGATTCCATTTAAGTGTATCCTACTCCAAACAGTGAATCAAAACCTATAATACCCAACATACACAGCAAGGACTTGAATAGTTAGGGACCAAAAAAATGTACAGTCAAACTAAATAGCCTCACTGTGAATAGCCAACACACCGCAAGTCAAACGATCAGTCACACAACTGCAGCATCGAGAAAACCATCGACGAGTGAGTAGACATCAAGTAGTTTCTCATATTGATCACGCTCAGTATAAGTTGTTCTCTAACAATCATCTATACTCTCACTTTCGTGTCTCTATACTGCAGACTCGAGACTCATCTGTCCTAAAGAGAGGTGATCCGTGCACCAATCTTGAATAGATTGATTACTGTCCTCCATGACGATCCTTCGATCGGGAGTATTTAGAAATTAACCACTAATGATGTATGTCTCAAATTCTTAACATCTTAAGAGTATACAAAATCATCTTTGTTAATTTCTAGGATAAATCATGGACACATAAGATATGATTGGTTATTAAAACTGTCCATCAAGTACAAAACATGCCCTAGAGAAGGTATGTGTCAGTCAATTGACTTCTAGGGCACACATCTAACACCATAACTATCATATTTCTTTATTTCAGATCCATAAATTTCTTTTCTTTCTGAATCCTTATACTTCGAGAAAAATAATGATCATAAATATCCTTCAAAAGTTTTTCCATGAGAGTTGTTCCCCATCTCATTCATATTTGTCTTGCAGTCTCTGCTACCAATTGAACACTTCATCCTACAAAATGTATGATGCATATAGGGTCTTTTCATCATTATGATATCTCATAATAGCAAACACTTTCTCCATCTCCATAAGTTAGTTCTCAGCTTTTAAAGATTTTGTAATCCCCTTAAAAGTCGATGGAGATAACTTTTTAAATTCTACAATTTTACTTCATTGCTCCTTCTGCTCTCCATGTTCTTGTGGTGGCAATGTTTGTTATTGCACTTGATGATGTTGTAACAATTATTGTTGTAACTACTGTTGCGATTGCACCAAGTCGACTAAGATCTGTATTATTTGGACCATACTTGATTCTTGCTACTCTGTCTAGGTGTTCCTATTAGGATTAATGACTCCTTTCTATTAGTTTATATCTCTATAGCAGTACCTCGAGCAATTGTTATTATCCGAGCCATCTTAATCTTGTACAAACAATGAGCTTTCCAATTTTTTTTTTCAAAATCTAATATCCTAAGTCATATTTTTTATCAAAATTTAATTAGATTATTTGTAAAATAAAAATTTTAAATTTTGAAATCTTCACAGAGTTGGTTGGGATCTGGCTAAGGTATACTAGCTCCATAGAGATCAAAGATGATTGAATCTTGTGGTATTTAACAAGGGCTAAGTGATAGTGATCGATATTTTGGTCAATCCAATCAAGATGATTTTATCTGATCATGGTTAGTTTAAATTAATAAAAATTAAAAAAATAAATTTCAACAGTTTGACAAAGGCCAAGGTAGAGCATGCTGTCTGCCTAGTGATTATGGGTCAAGGTCTCTTCCGTTAGGATCGATCAAATTGTTCAAAGAACTTTGTAAGATTTAGAAAATCCTAGAAGAGAGGCACTTTTAGAGAGATAAAGTAAAATTTTCTAAAGAAAAAGTAGAGAGAGAAATTGGAGAGGAAAAATAGAGAGAGTAAGGAAAGAAATTGGAGAGAAAGTGAGGAAGAGAGAGAAAAGAGGGGGAACAAGAAGAGATAGAAACACTCTCTTTTTTTTTGCTTTCTTCTTCCTCTTTCTCTCTTGGCCGGATAGGGGACTTCCTGTTCTTCTTCTTTCATGGAACAGGGGGAAGCACGAGAGTTTCTCCCCGACAATGGTGGTGGTTGGGGATGCAAGCAGCAACGATGTAATTGGTGGATCACAGACCGGCGGTCAGTGGACGACCACCGTTAAAAAATCAAGAAAAATGATGAATAAACCAAAAAGAAACCAAAGGGGTTTTTTCATTCTCATCAAAAAATTCCAGCGATGATTGTCGAAAATCAAGTTTTGGTGGCCGAGGAAGAGGGAGAAACAAATGAGAAGGGCATTTACTTAGATTCTAGTGATGGTTGGGCTGCAAATCTAGCAAACTCAATGATGGACGTCCAAAAGAAGAAATGAGAGAGTTAGATTTTTTCGGCAAAGAAGGGTGGCTCGCGGTGGGGATTTTACAAAGGACTTTGTCTCTTTAAATAGAGGTGGAGGTGGGAGGAGTTGGACTCCTCTCTTGTGTCGATTTTTGACTCTGATCAAGAGTCCAACAGGAGAAGATTACTCCTAATAGAAGTCTTCTTAATTTTTTTTTTTTTTTGTTGCATTAAGATCTATGCAGCACTTTTGGGCTGCTTTGATGGCTGGGATATTACCAGCTTAGAAGGTGAAGCCCAATGGTGTCTACAATTGGAAGCACCAAACGTCCAATAATCGAGGACTCAATCCAATTAATGCTTGCTACAGTAGTTGCAAAAAACTGTGCACCTAAGAAGCCACTTTTGTCTATGACTACAATCATGAACTTGTACCTAGTAGCATACTTCCATAGCTTCAAGCTAAAGTGGTCCATGTGCAACTATAGTCTGAAAACTACATCCTGCACGCAATTTCTATTGCAGTCATTCTTTGATACCATTTGTGTACCCATACTGCTTAGTCAATCTTGCCTACAGCTCCATGCAGCCATACATAGTTGGCTCCCTCTAAACATGGATCCGAATTCCATGTTTCTTTCTTAATCCAGATGCAAATAGAAGTATTATGCATAATTTTGCTGCATAGCTTTTCCACCTCATGCTAATTAAAACACAAAGAAACCTTCAAGTCCAACATAGTTTCTATATAAGCCTCATCTGCATGTTTTGGCTCCTCAACTCTGACTTTTTAAGACTTCTATTCTAGTTCTACTTGATCAACTCTTTCTTGCTCTGTATTTTCATCTAAATGTAAGCTAATTTCAAGAAGATCAAACTTGTATTCATCCAGATTTTCTTTTGGGCATGATTGATCCTCAAACTAATCAATCTTAGCATCTTCCGAGTTCTATAAATTTAATCCAATTTTTAGCTGATCAAACTCCCTCTATTTTGAATCTTTATCTTCAGATCAGTTTTGCTCCTCATCTATATTCTATTGAAAGCCTAGCACTAATTAAACTCATTCTTTAAATAAATATTGTTTGAAAATTTTGATGTCTCACTTTACTGCATCTCAGGTTGCTATTTGCAAGAATATCCTCTAGTTCATTAGCTTCTCTATTTACTAAATATGAAGATAATTTTTCCTATTCACCGTAGCTTGGAAAGTACATACAGTACTTTCTTAGACTTTAACACCTATTTTCCTTTCCCTTTTGCGTTGGAGTAATTGCTTGCATCATAACTGAATCTGCTGGTATATCCCACAAGTCACCCTATTAAATATAATTTTATTGTAGATATCCAAGTTGGATAATGGTGCTCCTCAACTTACAAAGAGTCCAAGTAGTGAAACAAACAGCCGTCTTGATGATGGTGAAGTTGACTATAATGATTCATATATCAAAACACAAATAGAGTCCATTCATTTGTTCAAAAGCAAATCTGGAACCTCATCAAAACTATAAACTTCATCATCAATAATCAAGTTACTATTTGAATTATGCTTTATAAAAATCTAAGTAGAGCTACACTTCCTGGCTACACACCAAATAAACCATGCTTTCATACCATATAGAACCACAATATTATGTTTGCTCTAATCATGGATATCATGATCCCTATATTGATCATTCCAGAGTTAACATATTTGTACACTTGCAAAATGAACTACTAAAAGCTCTAAACTTGCATTGAACTCCGACCATAGAAAACACCATTCTTAGAATACAGTGATGTAATACCCAGGCCTGGTCCAGCCATAAAAAGCGTCAGCCCAAAAATGAACTGGATGATCTTTAAAGTAGGACCGAAATAAAATAAAAAAAGTCTTAAGGCCAGCACGTGCTGGGGGAGCTGGAGTAATTGTGGGAAAGAGGAAATACGTGGGCAAGTAAATGGAACTCCCAAAGGAATTCTTTTCCAATCAAAGTTCCTAAATCCACTCAGATTTCGAGTTGAAATCGATCTCTATTTATTCCCATAAAGCTCTATTAGATGTATGTCCTAGAAGTTAATTGGTGGCAGATGTATATTGTAATTTTAAAACATAAATTTTTATTTGTAAACTTTATTAACTAATAAAAAGATAAATTTTATTCTATTCATATTTTTATGTGTCCATGATTCGTTCAAAGAATTAATAGAGGATAATGTATATTCTCAAAGTATTGAGAATTTGAGACATATATTATTAATGGTTAATTTCTAAAAGCTCTTGATCAAAGGATCATCACGGAAGACAGTTGTCACGCCCCCGACCCGAGATTTTGAATCGAGGATCATGGCAACCACCGCATACTCATAGAAAACTCTTCCCATAAGCATGCAAGGCATCTTATCATACTATCCTAAAACAACAGCGGAATAATTAGTCAACAATTTAAATCTAAAATATAACGACCTAAATTTTTTTTTTAATATCTCAATAATTTCAACAACGATTCCAAGGCTTTGCATCAAATTCAATAAGCCTTTCAACCTAAAATAAAAGTATGAAGATTCTGCTTCTGATCACTCTTCCATTCATATCTTGTATCATTTTAATTCTTCAACATCTGTAAAAAATAGTAAGATAGAAGGAAATGAGCTAGACAGCCCAGTAAGCAATGATCACTTTTCAACAGATTTTATCAGGCATTTAAGTAAATCATCATTTATAAAAAGTAAGCATATAGAGTTCATCAATTCGAAATCAATTTCAATTATGCAATATAATTCATGCCAAATTCATTTCTTTTTCGAAAATTCAAATTTCTTTCCAAATTTCAATTTCTTTTGTTCTTCAATTTCTTTTCGTCAACCATGAGCTATGACCACATTTTCCCTATGGCAGGGTCATAATACCGCGTATCTGCTTGCGGTAGGCTGCGAATCATCTGACAGCCATGTCCTTTGGAACCGCTGGTCTCTCTGACGGTTTGTCGCTGGTCTCTCTGGCGACATGTCGCTGGTCTCGCTGGCGACATAAACTCTTAGGACAATCAATTGCCAACGTATATGCCCCCATTGGCGGGGTCCTTTACATAGTCAGGTTGTCAATTCATAATGTTTCTTATATCATAATTCTTCATAAATCATATTTCATATTCTAATTTCGATAATAAAATATATAATCACGTAGTATCGAATCAATCAATGTAATGCATCATGAAATCAATATGTTCAATCATGCTTCATCATAACATTTCAAATAAGATATTTTCATAACAAAATACCATTCATCCAATTCATGCATCGTTTCACAAATCATGTCAGAAGAATACATTATAATTTGCTGATAAATCTAGAAAAAGTAAAACATTACTTACCTCGAACGCATTCCAATAAATCCACATAATTCTATAAATTTTCTTCCAAAAATTTTGTTCGTAGATCATATCGCGATATCCCATGATCAAACATCCACAATCCTATACAGAATCAATTTCAATAATTAAAAAGAATACGAATACCATATTTCAACGGTTTAGATTGGGTCCGATCATCTAATTTCATCTAATCAAAATCTAATTAGGATCTAAACGATCCAAGGTTTGACTATCAGATCAAATCGGATTCGAAGTGATAGGACCAAGGTTTCTTCATCGATTTCATAAAATCAAATAGAGAGAGAAAATCAGAGGAGAGAGAATTCATGAGGTACAATTCGAACTGATCAGGTGACACAATCCAACATTACGGTTGGTCCAATATCTCAATTGGTGAAATCAACATGATCAAATCAAGTCATGACTAGATCGGGATCATAGATGATCAAATCTAAAGATTCATGATCTGATCAAGGTGGGTGCCAGTACACTGTCAGACAATCATGGATCAGGATTCTTTATTAGAATCAGATCAGGATTATTAAAAGAAATTTCTTCATTCACTAACCTTTTTAGAGAGAGAATCAATCAGGAGAGAAAAAATTTTAGAGAGAGAAAATTCTAGAGAGAGAAAACTCATCTTGAACTCCTCAGACGATATGATTCAACAAATTCGATCGATCAGATCAAATCATGCTAAGATTATCATGTGGACAATTCAATAAAATTATGAGAAATAAAATCTAAAAATACCTGACCTGATCAAAGTGGATGTCGGTGTACCGTCCGACGATCAAAAATCAAAAATCCATCATGAGGATCATTTAAATTCATCATCATTCTTCTCAAAATTTTAAAAATCTTAAGAGAGAGAAATAATCTAGAGAGAGGATTCTAGAGAGAGAAAGTAGAGAGAGAAAATCCAATTCTAGATAGAGAAAATACTAGTTCAGGCTGAAGAGAGAGAAACTCTCTTTCTCATATTTTATTATTTATCTCATTATTTATTAATTAAATTTATTTTTCTCTTTCTTCTTTTCTTTCTTTCTTTCTTTCTCTCTTTTTCTTTTTTTTTTCTTTTTCTTCATGGAAGAGAGAGGAGAGAAAATCCTATTTATTATTATTATATTATTATTATTTTATTTTTCTTCTTTCTTTTTTTTTCCTTTTCCTTTTTCTTTTCTTTTTCTTCTTTTTCTTTTCGTTTTCTTTTCTTTTCCTTCTTCTTCTTTTCTTTTTCTTTTTCTTTTCCTCCTTCTTCTTCTTCTTCTTCTTTTCTTCTTCACGGGAGAGGGGACCGTGTGGTCTTCTTCTCTTCTTCTTCTTTCACAGAACAGGGGATCCTTTGATCCCCTTGTTCCCAAGGTAGGGGAGGTCTCCTCCCAACCTATGACCTCCCAAGGTTAGAGGGTAATCTCAAGCGATGACCAGCGACCCAAATCCGATGATCGGCGGTGACCAAAGAGGATGAAAAAAAATTCAAAATAACACGAAAAAAATAGGGGAAACAATCCGAGCCCCTTATTTGGCCAAAATCCGATGATTGTCGATCAAAGTCCCAGCACCTATAGACTCTGGAAGATGAGGAGAAGGATTGGAAAAAGTTCTTACCCTTTTTTTCGATGATCAACGGTCTTGATTTTGGTGAACTCGGTGAAAATTTCTCAAGAGAAGAAGGGGATAGAAGGCAGCCGGAGCTCATGGGGTTTGAAGGGGAGGGTTGGCCTCTCTTTAAAGAGGACCAGGGGAGGAGTTCGGATCAGATTAAATCTACTCGTTGGGGTTGGAAGAAGACTCTCAACGGGAGTCTTCTTCCTCCCGTCAATCCTCTGTTCTTTTTTTTTTTTTTTTTTTTGTATTAAGCTAGGTTTAAGGCTCAATGGGCCGGGCCATGACATTCTTCCCCTCTAAAAGAAATTTTGTCCTCAAAATTTTTCTTGCTTGAGTCTTCATAGTTTCTTACTTGAATCTCATCCTCAAAATATTTTAATATTCTAATTCTTGATATAAATTTATTCTTAAATCATTTCATAAGGAAAAAGTCAATACATCAAATATTGATCTGAAATGGAACCATTTATTTTCTTATTTATCAAGATCAACATCTCAAAGATTTTCAATATTTTAAAATTTCGAAATTATGATCTCATTTCCTATAAAAATCATATTCAATATCTCATGACTCAAATTAAAATCAAATCTATCTCTTATGAATAGAAGAGGATCAATGTCTCTATTCTTGCATAAGAACTTCATTCATCATCATCATTCATTTTTTTTTAAAATATTATCCACTCTTAATTTCAACCCATCATAAGATAGAAAAAACATACTTCTTATGAATCATTTGATGACATTCTAATCAATCAAAATTCAAAAATATTTTCTCTTATTCGTACTTTCAAAGGTTGAAGATTTATCATTTCAATCTCATTCTCGAGCTTTTGATATTTTAATTCTCGATACAACTTCATCATTAAGTTATTTCATAAAGGTCAATATCACCATTGTTGATTGAATCAATATCACTATTTCTAGTCATCGAAATTTTCTTACTCAAACCCTCAAACTCTTAAATATTCTAATTCTTGAAGTAAATTTTATCATTAAGTCATTCTATAATAAAAATTAATAACTCAAAAATTGATCTAAATCAAAACTATATTTTTCTTATAATCAAAATCAATGTCTCTATTCTAAGTAAGTATATCAATTTTCTTTATCTAAACATTAACAACTCTTAATTAATCGATTCATTATCAAATTATAAATAACTCCAATTCATCTTTTGTAGAACAATCATCAATATCAATAGATAACCTCAATCTTTTTCATTTAGTCTGAGAAATAATAATGATCAAAAGAGTTCTAACTTCAAATTTCATTATACCCTGAAGATAAATATTTGAGCATAATATTCTAAGATCGAAATCATTATTCGATAAACAATCTCCAATTCTTTCTAATGAATAAAGAATTATAAAATTTAATTCTAGGATAGAAAAAAAATTATCTCTAAATATTCTAAATCTAAAATCAAAAATCAAAACTCCACTCACCCTAGAATTAGAATGCTAATTATTTTTGTAGCATAGTAGGTGGAAGCTCTACTTTTGAAAATCATATTAGGGATATCCAAAAATAATTCAAAATTTTAAAATATTATTCTTTCTAATATCAATAAATTTCTTATATCAAACCATATCATCTATCATAATTCTTTAACTCAAAGGGTCAACATTCCTGACTTACTCAAAGTAGTTCAGATTACCATGCTTCCGCTGCGCACTCTGATCTAACAATCAAAATTTCTTAGGTTCACCAAAAAAAAAATTTGATCAAATTATTTCTTTATCCAAAAATTTCAAATTTCAATTGAAATCAAAGATTAACTTTCGATTCTCATTCATACCTTTACTGGTGTACAATAATCTTGATTAACCCTTGAGTCCAATATCATATTTAAACCATCATATAGATTTACTATAATCAATATGAATCAAATCTCAATTCTCATATCAATTCAATTCGATAATTTTCAAACCAAAAATCTTTATAAGTCAAATCAACGAGAAAATTCTTCGATGCTCCATCAAATTTGGACATAATCTGAATATATATGAATTTCAAATCATTATTATTATTTTTTTTTTCTAAAATTTCTATCATCAGAATCTTCAATATCTATCAAATATCCTTTCATAACAATCATACAAGCTTCAAAAATCAAATCTCCATTTAATAGTAGATTCAATTAAGGACCTCGTTAACAAAAGCAAAGGAACTCCATATCAATTCCTAAATCCAAAATTTCTAAATTATAAAATTCACATGGATCCCTTAGTCTGAAATAAATATAAATCAGATCTTTTATCTTAATCTGAAGATATCAATTTTTCATTAACAACCTCAACAATAATATCAGAAAATCTCTTGATCAACTTAGATATGAAGTCTTTAAATTAAAATTTCATACACATTATGTAGTCTCCAAGAGACATAATAAGATCCATTATTTAGATCTAAGGATGATGATTAAAGCTTCCAGTATGATGAATATCCTATAATCTTAAAATCAATTTCATTAATAAGACATAGGTTTTTTTGTAATATCCTCAAATATGTATTCATCATAATATGCCACTTTATATATAATCCACATACCAAATTCAATTTCGATAAATATTCCAATCAAGCATCATAAAAGATTTTTCTTAGCCCATTCTGGAATAATATTTTATTATCAAATCTTTATCTTGTCAATAATAGTCAATCTCTCAACTAGAAGTAATATCATAATATTATTCTCACATCGAATTTGAACTTACGATTCACTTGAATAACCAATGATCAAATTAATAACCATAATACACAATACAATTTTATATCAATCCTTTTGTGATTACTTTCGATCAAGATCTAACTAATCATATCATGATCAATAGATCATCCATCATATTTCAAATTCTATATGTTATAATCTATTATGATCCTTTCATACATAATCTCAATATTTAATCAAAATTTATAAATATTTCTCCCACTACAATCATCAAAGATCTACACTATAATGTCCCTGGTGTCTATCCACTTACACCCATTCTATATCTGATTCTATGTTTCATAATTCATCCACTTATGCTCTGATACCACTTTAATTGTCACGCTCCCGATCCGAGATTTTGAATCGAGGATCATGGCAACCGCCGCATACTCATAGAAAACTCTTCCCATAAGCATGCAAGGCATCTTATCATACTATCCTAAAACAACAGCGGAATAATTAGTCAACAATTTAAATCTAAAATATAACGACCTAAATTTTTTCTTTAATATCTCAATAAATTCAACAACGATTCCAAGGTTTTGCATCAAATTCAATAAGCCTTTCAACCTAAAATAAAAGTATGAAGATTCTGCTTCTGATCACTCTTCCATTCATATCTTGTATCATTTTAATTCTTCAACATCTGTAAAAAACAGTAAGATAGAAGGTAATGAGCTAGACAGTCCAGTAAGCAATGATCACTTTTCAACAGATTTCATCAGGCATTTAAGTAAATCATCATTTATAAAAAATAAGCATATAGAGTTCATCAATTCGAAATCAATTTCAATTATGCAACATAATTCATGCCAAATTCATTTCTTTTTTGAAAATTCAAATTTCTTTTCAAATTTCAATTTCTTTTGTTCTTCAATTTTTTTTCATCAATCATGAGCTATGACCACATTTTTCCTATGGCAGGGTCATAATACCGCGTATCTGCTTGCGGTAGGCTGCGAATCATCTGGCAGCCATGTCCTTTGGAACCGCTGGTCTCTTTGGCGGTTTGTCACTGGTCTCTCTGACGACATGTCGCTGGTCTCGCTGGTGACATAAACCCTCAGGATAATCAATTGCCAATGTATATGCCCCCATTGGTGGGGTCCTTTACATAGTCAGATTGTCAATTCATAATGTTTCTTATATCATAATTCTTCATAAATCATATTTCATATTCTAATTTTGATAATAAAATATATAATCATGTAGTATCGAAATCAATCAATGTAATGCATCATGAAATCAATATGTTTAATCATGCTTCATCATAACATTTCAAATAAGATATTTTCATAACAAAATACCATTCATCCAATTCATGCATCGTTTCACAAATCATGTCAGAAGAATACATTATAATTTGCTGATAAATCTAGAAAAAGTGAAACATTACTTACCTCGAATGCATTCCAATAAATCCACATAATTCTATAATTTTTCTTTCAAAAATTATGTTCATAGATCATATCGCGATATCCCATGATCAAACATCCACAATCCTATACAGAATCAATTTCAATAATTAAAAAAAATACGAAAACCATATTTCAACGGTTTAGATTGGGTCCAATCATCTAATTTCATCTAATCAAAATCTAATTAGGATCTAAACGATCCAAGGTTTGACTATCAGATCAAATCAGATTCGAAGTGATAGGACTGAAGTTTCTTCATCGATTTCATAAAATCAAGTAGAGAGAGAAAATCAGAGGAGAGAGAATTCATGAGGTACAATTTGAGCTGATCTGGTGACACAATCCAACATTACGATTGGTCTAATATCTCAATTGGTGAAATCAACATGATCAAATCAAGTCATGACTAGATCGGGATCATGGATGATCAAATCTAAAGATTCATGGTCTGATCAAGGTTGGTGCCAATACACTGTCAGACAATCATGGATCAGGATTCTTCATTAGAATTAGATCAGGATTATTAAAAGAAATTTCTTCATTCACTAACTTTTTTAGAGAGAGAATCAATCAGGAGAGAAAAAATTTTAGAGAGAGAAAATTCTAGAGAGAGAAAACTCATCTTGAACTCCTCAGACGATATGATTCAACAAATTCGATCGATCAGATCAAATCATGCTAAGATTATCATGTGGACAATTCAATAAAATTATGAGAAATAAAATCTAAAAATACCTGACCTGATCAAAGTGGATGTCAGTGTACCGTCCGACGATCAAAGATCAAAAATCCATCACGAGGATCATTTAAATTCATCATCATTCTTCTTAAAATTTTAAAAATCTTAAGAGAGAGAAATAATCTAGAGAGAGGATTCTAGAGAGAGAAAGTAGAGAGAGAAAGTCCAATTCTAGAGAGAGAAAATACTAGTTCAGGCTGAAGAGAGAGAGGGAAGAGGGAGAAACTCTCTTTCTCATATTTTATTATTTATCTCATTATTTATTAATTAAATTTATTTTTCTCTTTCTTCTTTTCTTTCTTTCTCTCTTTTTCTTTTTTTTTTCTTTTTCTTCATAGAAGAGAGAGGAGAGAAAATCCTATTTATTATTATTATATTATTATTATTTTATTTTTCTTCTTTCTTTTTTTTTTCCTTTTCCTTTTTCTTTTCTTTTTCTTCTTTTTCTTTTCTTTTTCTTTTCTTTTCCTTCTTCTTCTTTTCTTTTTCTTTTTCTTTTCCTCCTTCTTCTTCTTCTTCTTTTCTTCTTCACGGGAGAGGGGACCATGTGGTCTTCTTCTCTTCTTCTTCTTTCACAGAACAGGGGATCCTTTGATCCCCTTGTTCCCAAGGTAGGGGAGGTCTCCTCCCAACCTATGACCTCCCAAGGTTAGAGGGTAATCTCAAGCGATGACCAGCGACCCAAATCCGATGATCGGCGGTGACCAAAGAGGATGAAAAAAAATTCAAAACAACACGAAAAAAATAGGGGAAACAATCCGAGCCCCTTATTTGGCCAAAATCCGATGATTGTCGATCAAAGTCCCAGCACCTATAGACTCTGAAAGATGAGGAGAAGGATTGGAAAAAGTTCTTACCCTTTTTTTTGATGATCAACGGTCTTGATTTTGGTGAACTCGGTGAAAATTTCTCAAGAGAAGAAGGGGATAGAAGGCAGCCGGAGCTCATGGGGTTTGAAGGGGAGGGTTGGCCTCTCTTTAAAGAGGACCAGGGGAGGAGTTTGGATCAGATTAAATCTACTCATTGGGGTTGGAAGAAGACTCTCAACAGGAGTCTTCTTCCTCCCGTCAATCCTCTGTTCTTTTTTTTTTTTTTTTGTATTAAGCTAGGTTTAAGGCTCAATGGGTCGGGCCATGACAACAGTGATCGATCCAGTTAGATTAGTGCATGAATCACCTCCCTTCTGGATAGATATGTCTCAAGTCGACAGTGTAGGGACACTGAGATGAGAGTGCAGATGGTTGTTAGAGAATAACTTGTACTAAGCATGACCAACACGAAAAACTACTTGAATGTCTACTTACTCGTTAGTAGTCTTCTCATTGCTGCAATGGTATGAGTGATCCTTTGACATACGGTGCTTCGGCTATTCACAGTGAGACTACTATAGTTTGACTGTACATACACTTGATCTCCTAGCCATTCAAATCCTTACGTTGTTTGTTGGCTATAGTAGGTTTAGGTTTACTGTTAAGAGTAGGATGCACCTAGATGAAATCTATCGATCTTAATAAAAAAGGAAAAATTCTATGTGATTCACAAGAAATCACATAGAACTAAATTCAGAAAGTTTTTGATCAAAGTAAGTGTGAATATAGAAAAAAAAAATTTATGGGATTCACAAACGAACTCGAATCGAGCCAATTTGGCATATGACTGACGTTAGAGTTTGATGAATTTTTCATAACCTCTGTCTAGTCAGGACTCACGATAGAAGGACTGAATCACACGGTAATTGCATTAAAACGTTTAATACTTTCATTATACTGGATTGCTACTATATACTGCTAGGTATTATTGGTAGATTGTTGAGACTCATCGAGCATCATCTTGATGATCGATAACTCTTGATGGATAGAGTTGAAATTGTTTCAGCTCATCGAAAGGAGTTTCAATGATATTGTGATAGGAATCATGGTATATCTCACTACCAGATAGAATAGAACATATGGGATCATACATAATAGAGCTACTTGACTGATCAGATGATTGATTAATAATTATGAATCGCTATTAGATTTAATCATCAATATGATTGATGATTGATGATTGATCCAATACAAAAGTTATAATAAATTAATTCACTAAGAGTTAGTGAGTTGTAGGAGGATTAATTAGTAATTAGATTGTTAATTGACTTTATCTAATTGAGCAATAGGGTTAAGATCAAGTCTAACTGAATTAGATTCGATTTGATTTGGTTTGAGTTTGATTAGATCAAGCTTAATTGAATTATGAGATAATCCAATTGTAAGGGAGATCAATTCCTGATTTGATTGAAACTTGGATTCAACTAATTTTTTAATTAGATTAGAATCTTATTAAAGAGACTGGATTTCTAATTGGATTAGGAATTGACCTCTTCTTGGGTGCAACTAAATCAGATTTAGTTAGGGTTTTAATGAAGCACCTTGAGAGTCTCATTGGACTGGGACTCTCTCTCCCTAGCACCCCATATTGTCGTGCCCCACATATCCACGCGCTCCATTATTTTTGCATGAAAAAAACTTGTGCCATCCCTTCTCAATGCCCCCTCTCTCAACACCAAAAGAGATAAGGATCAAGTTCTATTTGAACTATATTTGACCTTATCTTGTCTCTTGGACGCCAAATTAAAAGGGGTTGTGAGAAGAGGTAGCAATCTGATTTTTGCGGTGAAAAAAATCAGATGGTGGGGCATGGGTTTCCAAGAGGGATGTGAGGTTCCTAAAGGGTGTCTCATCTTGGCATGTAGGGTTTTAGGAATAGAGAAAAAGAAAAAAGAGAAAGGATTTCTCCTCTTTTTCATCTTCCTCATTTTCTTCTTCCTAATCTTCTTCTTTCCTGAGAGGATCTGAGAGATTTGGAGAAGATCTTCAATTAACCATCAGGAAGGAATCTCTGTAAGAGAGTTAGCATCCCAAGAAGATCAAAAAGCCTCTGATCAAATCAAGAACCTCGTGTGGATACCTATAAAGAACGGATACATGTGCGGCTCGAGGAATCAAGACATCTATGATCATCGGCTACGATATAGATCGATCCTCATAAAGGTATGGAGATCAAATCTTCTATTTTTGTAGATATGATCTTAGATCAGACTTCAAATGCATATTCTTGTTAGTGTCATAGATCCATTGTAGGTGGTTTATAGATTAGAGCTGATGCATGCTAGATTAAAAAATATTTTTGATCTAGATTTAATTTTTTATTGCTTATATAAAAGTTTTGAAATACATGCATGAAACCACCTAATCTAATAATGGTATCAGAGTCAGATTTTTGATATGAATATGAATGCATATGATCTAAAATCTAATTTATAGAAATCAGATCTAAAATATTTTAATAAGTTCGACGTCGTTCTGACATAAGGTTGCCCTGGCATAGCTTTGTTATGCTGTATGGATGTCCTAGAATGATGGTGAACATCGTAGATTATTAGATCTAAAATTTTTTGTATTATATATATTGATATTATGTGTTTGTTTTAGATCTGAAATTTATTTCAGATCTGAAATGAATTTATTTTATTTCAGATCTGAAATTAGACTCAGATTTAAAGTTGTTAAGTGTTGTTTTGTTCAGATCTGAAATCGATTTCAAGTCTGAATTTTGTGTCCAGATCTGAAAGTTCTACGATTTGGTTTATGGGTAGACCAATTTGGATCTCTAATTTGGTTAGAGTCCAAAGGTTGGCACATGTTGGGCTTAATCGAGATGAGCACTTGATCCAACCAAATCAAGGAGTTGATTGCAATTAGGTCAAGTCTACTCTAGATCAAAACAATAATTATAGGATCAAATCGATTAATTTGTATGCGTTAAAAATTTTGACCCACAATCTGATCTTAGCTCAGTGGCTTGAGCTTCGATCACATTGGTTAACCTAATTAGAAATTGATCGGTATCAGTTGGTGTCTAAGGCAAGTAATTTGAACGATGTTTATTTAATTAGAACCATTGTCATCGGCAGCGGGGAGCCTTCCATCAATCTCTTGCTTACCTGACCAACTATGATCAGTTTTGAACTTGGGTGCCTAGTGATTTGAGCTGAGCCCATGTCCTAATCAACTAAAGATTTGTATGAGATGTAAATGGTTAAAAGAGACCTAAATAAATCTTCTCATAAAATATTATGTCTAGCGATCTTCCACCATTATAGAGATGTAGATGCCTTCCCAGCGTTGATCGTTCTCGATTGGTCATAGTGGCTCAATTAATTCAAAAAGGTGCAACCATTCTATTGGCATTAGATGTTCTGTGGTAGAGATGGGGTTAGGCCCAATAACTGTTATGTGAGGGATCTAATGATGACTGTGTATCTACTGGTAAATAATGGGTCTTACTTAACTAAAAAATATGCCAATAACTGTTAGATGAGGCCATAAGACTTAAAGACTGAAGTCGCTACATCTTGCTTAGTGAAGCAATGGGCAAGGTGTTGTCCACTCATTGATTTGCGCATCACCAATAACTGTTAGGTGAGGCATATATAGATCAGTAGGACCACAGTACCTATTAGAAACCCCTCGCATATGGGTTTTCATTTCTCTACCGGAAGAGTATGAGAGACTCGAAAAAATAGTGAGAGTTGTGTTTATTTGTTAAAGTCCCTAAAATAAACTAATATCAAGTACAAACTATTGAAAATTATATCTCAAAGCCAATCGTCAGTTTATTGACGGTTGTGCTTATATTTGTATATTGTATATGAATTTTATTAATAAATATTATTTGACTCTTTTTTTTATCATATTTTATCTATTTTTTTAGAACTCCTGTATTGTGATAAAATTTTTAGGACTATATTTTATCGATAAAGAAAGATTTATTATTTAGTCCTTAAACATGTTCGTGACTAAATGATATGCTATTAATAGGATGATAGTGATATCAAGTGTAGGTCATTGTGTGCCATATTTGTTGGTCATCCTCTTAACCAAAGAGTGTGGAGACACTGGTATGGCATGCAGGTAGAAGTAGGAGTACATTGGCATCGAATGTGATCAATTACGGAGCATCCTACTATCAAGAGTAGCTCACGAAGGATATGGATTTAAGTGTCTCTCCGATTTGAGATCACCACAATGACTTACAAGCAACTCACTGTACTTTAGTACTGGACTACCTGAATTTTTAATTTAATAATAAAAAATTTTTGGATACAATCAAATACTTGTTAAGTCGATGCATGAGTTAAGATGAGATTGACCCCTCCGAATTAGTAGGAGTTAATGCATTAGTATATTTTAATTTAGTAAAATCTTGATCAGGATAATCCATGAGATAGATTTGAAAAGTTGAAATACAAATATGGTTGACTATTTTAGGGTTGACAGTTAAACCCTAGGTCACCTTGAGCATTAGGATTAAAGAGATGAATTATATGGTAACCATATGTCAGTAGGTTCTTGAATGTTGCTTTGTAATCATTCGGCTTATCCGGATGTTGGATTCCATTGCTAGATGGTTACATCGATTAGTATAGAAATTTATTCTTATATTACCGACTTAGGTTCGAACCTATGTGGTCACACACATTAAAAGTTTTGATCTGATCAGATGGCTGATCTGGTGAAGAGTCCCACTGGATTGGGACTCTAGTGAAGAGTCCCACTAGATTTGGACTCTGGAGGAGAGTCTGATTGGACTAGGACTTTGCTATTAATAGATAATTTATTAGCAATTGAATTACTAATTGACTCAATTTAATTGAATAATGAGATTTGGATCAGGTCTAATGGAATTAGATTCAGTTTGATTTGGATTGGGTTTGATTAGATCCAGTATAATTGCAAGGGAGACTTCTTCTTAATTTGATCAGGACTCAAGTTCAGTTAATTTCTAATTAGATTAGAAATTTATTGAGAAGATTGTATTTCTAATTAGATTAGGTTCCTTCTTTTCATTAAGTCCAAACTAAATCAGATTTGGATTGAGCCAAAATTGAAAAAGTAAGAGTCCCAACCATCTGGGGTTCTCTCCTTTGTGCATGCCCTAGAGGCCACGCCATTCTTTGC
This sequence comes from Elaeis guineensis, assembly GCF_000442705.2. Classification (NCBI taxonomy): domain Eukaryota; kingdom Viridiplantae; phylum Streptophyta; class Magnoliopsida; order Arecales; family Arecaceae; genus Elaeis; species Elaeis guineensis. The sequence goes on along the minus strand of NC_025995.2, from coordinate 58,591,173 downwards.
ACGCAAAAGGAGTTTCGCATGAGAAATTTATGGCATGAGAAAGGAGGGTGCGGAGAGGGGTGGGGCGGCAATCATGATGAGTTATGAACCTTATCTCATTCCTTATTTGAATTTAATTCAAATTATGATACGAAGATCAGAAGAAAATAAATCCAGTTTCATGAAAAAATTTTGGTGGCACCAAAAACTCTTTCCCTATTCACGTTGAGATGTGGGTTAGTGTGAGAAAGATTTTGATTTCTTTCTCACACCATCTCATATTTTTTTGTAAAAAATATGGGACACCCCATATTGTGTGGCGTGAAGGGTGTTGGCACCTCCTCTTAACCCTAATACCTAGCCCACCTATACAAGGGATCCAATAGTCAGATGCCTAAGAGAGTTTGAGTGATTTCAAGAGAAGAGAAAATAGTTTTCTCTAGCCTCTCCTCCTTCTGAAGTTCTTCTCCCTCTTTGAGTGTCTAAGAGATTCAAAGAAGAAAAAAAATCAGCCATTAAAGATCTTCGCGAGCTAGCACTCTCGAAAAAATTGATCAGGAACCGATCTTTATGTGGATGATCCATAGAGGCCAGACATCTTGTGCAGCTGCGAGCAACTCGAAGAAGCTCTGATCCATGTGATTTGATTATAGAGATCAGCATCCTACACTTTGGTAATGAGTTCTGAACTCATTAGATCAGATTGATCAGATTTAATAATTAGATCTAATCTAAAGTATCGATATAATCGATGCAAATTTCTATATATTTTAGATTTAATTATATTTTAATTATATCATAGATCTTGGTAAGGTAGTTTAGATTAGATCTTGTGTATGTAATAAAGATTAAATCGTTTAATCTATCATATTCTGCTGTAAAAATTTTTAAAATTGCATGCATAGAACTATCTAGTTTTTCTTCAATTTCAATATGATATGATTTTATATATATTTAGATCTGATTTTATATTATTTAGATTAGATCTAAATAATTTTAATTTTTAGTTTTGATATTTTATCAATCCAGTATATGTAAATAATATAAAATGATCTAAATAATGATTATTATTTTTACATATTTAGATCATTTAGATCTAAATAATGATCTAAATAAAATCATTATTTAGATTGATAATTATTTTTAAATTTTATATTATTTAGATTAGATGATTGGAGTAGTAAAATACTCGAATTGGATAATCATTAGGCCGTCCAATCATAGGAGCAAGTAGGGTTACATGATTCTCTCTTTTCATTCAATGGAGTACTCTTATGGCATGTAGGGGTGTCACTGTGAGGTTCCAAGAAGAAGAATGCGAAAGAAAGAATTTATTTTTCTATAAAATCTTAGATCTTAAAATTTTAAGATTTATTGTATGTGATACAAATTATAAAAAAAGTAATAACATCTAATCTTAATGATTAAAATTATTTTAATAAGATTTGAGATCATAAATGGTTTAGAGGTGATCTAAAAAATTTTATGATTTAATTTGATGTAAAGATATTTGAAAGAAAAACTGGCTTTTTTCTTGTAGGATCTTCCAGATCTAATGAGATCTGGGGCAGAATATTTTAAAAAAATTATCTTATGATATTTTAGATCTAAGATCTATTAGATCTAATTTCTATTATCTGATATTAAATCTAAAATTAAATCTAAAAATATAAGGAATAGAGAAATACCTCAAGGGTAACTAGATTACCCTGTAGATGATCGCAGTAATGCCCGAGGTTCTAAAATAGCCACACAGTCGCTTGGTCTCTATCGGTATCCACTCGAGTAGGATCTGGATCATCTTCTTATCATGAATCTTTGCTCCAAAAATCAGATCTGGATCTGATCTGGAAGATCTTCAAAAGATCTTCTGAAGCTGGAGCAGCAGCTTCTCGATAAATCTCTGCAGCCTTCTAATCAGGAAGCCACCACGCCTTGGACAAGCACCAGATGGATGTCCAACCTCTTGGACGTGAAGAGGAGAGGGAAAGGAGCAGAGGGGGTATAGAGAAGTGGAGAGGATTCAGGCTTTTGTTGGTTATTACATAGAGTCTCTAAACCCTAGGCGCAGACAGGGTTTAAATAGATCCTGCTGCGCCATGCAGTGCCACATCATTCGACCAATCAAAAAATTTTAATTAATTCTGAAAAAATTTTGATTGATGGAGTGATGTCATCTGATCATATCAGATAAAAATTCCCACAATCTCTCCTATTGTTGGTGCCAACACTGGATAAGCACAGTGAGATTTGCACCCCACAGTCCAAGTTGATCAAGGGATCAGAGTCCTCATCTCATGGGACTCTATCCTTATCCACTTGGGGCGTATGCCCAATCTGAATATGGTGCCCACTTTGAGGCCCAATTTAGCAGGTGGACACTCCATAAAAAATCTCCAATGACCTCTTGCCAAGTGGCCTTCAGTCCAAGGTCCATGGGTCAACGTTTGACCAATGTCCTAAAACGAAAATGACAAGTGACAGGAATTAGCAGGTGTTGTCTTAAATTCATCTCATGAATTAAGATAAATCCTTTCTGAGCTGGACTGGCTCTAGTCAGACTATGAGAAACCTTCTAAAGGTTCTCTGGGTGAGTCAAATCACATTTGGCTCAATCAAGATAGAAAAGATTACACGAGGAGAAGCTAGGCTCAATCGTGTGCTAGCATGATTTTCTTGAACCTAATTGCATCTAATCCAAATCAATCGAACTAGGCTAGCTCAATTGATGACATTCAGATCCTAACTCTTGTATGTGTGACCTAGTTAGGTTCATTTTCATATGGTAATGAGACATGTCGTGATCTCATCATCAACATTATCGAAACTCCTTTCGATAGACCAGAACTCTTCTGATTCAGACAATTAGAATGATCTATCATCAAGATCATTCTAATTACTCCTAAAATCCACCAGTGATACCTAGTAGTATATGATGGCAACCCATCAGAAATGAAGATGAACCTCTCGGTGCAGCTACCTATGTGATTGAGTTCTTCTATCATGAGTCCTGACTAAATTAGGGTTAAGGTGAACTCGTCAAACCCAACATCAGTCATATGAATCAATCGATTGATCCGAGTCCAATGTGAAACCTTAATGAAAAACTCTTTTTCATTATTTCACACTGCCATGGCCATGGGCTTAAAGACTCGATCTTTTGATCATCATAGGACTACTCTCATCTACCGAGGTTGATAGATCCCTTCTTGGTGCGATCTGGTTCCTACAATGAATATGCTACAGCCAACATACACCTCAGGGTTCTGAATGGCTAGGAGAATGAGTTATGGTGTAGTCAAACTATAACACACTCAAGGTGAACTATCAATGTACCTCAGGTCAAAGAACTAGACACACAGTTGTAGCATCGAGCTGGTCATCGACGAGAAGGTAGATTTCCTTATGACTGCTCGAGGTGGTCACGCTAGTACTCTCATTCTCAACGAATATCTGTACTCTCACTCTGGTGTCTCTACACTGTAAACTCAAGATACATCTACCTTAAAGAAGTGATCGTACACCAACTTTTTGGATCAATCACCATCCTCGTGATGATCCTATGGTCAGGAGCTATTTATGAGTTAGTTATGTAAATTCATGCCTTAAATTTTTAACTCTTGAAAATATGAATTAACATTCCTACTAACTCAAAGGATGTATCACAGGCATAAAGTACACAATGTGATAGTAGAATAATCTTTTTATTTATTTATAGTCAAAATTATAAATTTATCCTTAGATTTGTACAGGAATGTGTCAGCCAATCTGGCATCTAGGGCACACATCTAACAAACTCCCACTTGATCTAATGTCAATTGGCTATATATCTAAGTTCCATCTTCTCAAGGTGGGCTTCGATCTTCCGCTGGCCTAATGGCTTTGTTAGTGGGTCTGCCACATTGTCTGTTGAGTCGACTCTCTTAATCTCGACATAATTTTTTTCGAGGTAATCACGGATCAGATAGAATCGTCGCTCGATATGCTTAGACTTTTGATGAGATCTTGGCTTCTTAGCTAGGACTATGGTGCTATTATTATTACAGTAAAGAGGGATGGCATCTGATGACATCACTCCAAGCTCTGTGATAAATTTTTTGTATCAGAATACCTCATTCGCAGCTTCTGATACAGCAATATACTCTGCTTCCATAGTGGAATCAGCAATTACCATCTGGTTGAAACTCTTCCAGCTAACTACACCACCATTGCAAATGAACAGACTTTCAGATGTCGACTTTCGATCATCTATATCAGACATAAAGTCTGAGTCTGTAAATCCCTAAATCTGGAGTTCTCCATTCCCAAAGACTAGAAACATATCCTTAGTCCTTTTCAAGTACTTAAGGATACATTTCACAGAAGTCCAGTGCTCTTCCCCTGGATTTGACTGATATCTACTTGTGATACTCACAGCATGGGCTATATCAAGTCATGTACATAGCATGGCATACATGAGGCTTCCTATTGCCGAAGCATAAGGGATCTTGCTCATGCGTTCAATCTCCTTAGGTGTGCTAGGGCACATCTTCTTGGAGAGATAAATACCATATCTAAAAGATACTAAATCTCTTTTGGAGTTTTCATGCTAAACTTTTTTAGCACCTCCTCTATGTATATTTTCTGTGAGAGTCCCAGCATCCTATTTGGTCTATCTCTATAGACCTTAATACCCAGTATAAAGGATGCCTCTCCTAGATCTTTCATAGAGAACTCCTTAGACAACCATATTTTGACTGAGGTCGATATAAAAATATCATTCTCAATCAGGAGGATGTCATCTACGTACAGTACGAGGAAGACAACTGTGCTCCTACTAACCTTCTTGAACACACATGGTTCCTCCTCGTTCTTGATGAAATCAAACATTTTGATCACATCATTAAAATGAGTATTCCAGCTCCGAGATGCTTACTTAAGTCCATAAATGAACCTTTGTAGCTTATAGATCTTGTGATTATCATCACTGGATGTGAAACCAAGCGGCTATTCCATATAGATATCTTCCTCAAAATATCCATTTAAGAATATCGTTTTCACATCCATCTGCCATATTTCTGATCTCATTGCCTCTAGCCATTTCTCGGAGTCGATATCTGATATCGCCTCATCATAGGTCTTGGGGTCATCACCATGAGCCCTATTTCCCATGAGAAATATTTTCTCTACTTCTTCTTGTATAGTACCTAAGTATCTTTCAGGAGGACGGGATGAAAGGAAAAACCACCTTTTTCCTTTGTAGGATCTTTCAGATTTCATCAAATCTAGGGTGAAATAATTTTAAAAAAATTTATCCTACATTTATTTTAGATCTAAGTCTCTAGATCTAATCTTCATATTTGATATTAAGTCTAAAATAAATCTAAAAAGGATGAGGAAACAAGTAATACCTTAAGGGTAATCTGATTACCCTGTAGATGATCTCAGCACAGCCCGAGGTTCTGATGTAGCCATGCAAGCGTCTGGCCTCTATCGATATCCACTCAGGTAGGACCTAGGATGTCTTCTCCTCATGAATCTATACTCCAAAAATTAGATCTCTATCTGATTTGAATGTACTTCAAAACTCCTTCTGAAGTTGGAGCAGCAGCCTGTCGAAGATGTCCTGCAGCCTTCTTGTTCCAGGCATCACCATGCCTTGGATCTTTGCCAGATGGATGTCCAACTCTTTAGACTTGAAGAGGGGAGAGAGGAGAATAGGGAGGATATGGAGAAGAAGAGAAGATTCTCATTTTGGCTGGGTATTGAGTAGAAACTTACAAACCCTAGGCACAGAAAGGGATTTTATAGACCCTGTATGCTACGCAGTGCCACATCATTCGATCAATCAAAAAATTCCAATAAATTTTGGAAAAATTTTGATTGGTGGAGTGATGTTATCTGATCACATCAAATAAGAACCCCCATCCTCTCTCCTATGTTGGTGCCAACTTTAGATAAGCACAAGCAAGGTGGCACCAAAGAGTCCATGTTTATCAGGACTCTTTCATTCTTATCCATTTGGGGTGCCCACTTTAATCCAATTGGGTTCACACCATAATCTGATTATGGTGCCCAATTTAATTGAGTTTTGGCATATGGACACTTCACAAAAATCCTTCAATGAGCTCTCTTCAGTTTAAGACCCATATGTCAATATTTGACAGATGTCCTAAAATGAAATTGGCAGGTGACAGGAATTAGCAGGTGCTTGTCTTAAATTCATCTCATGAATTAAGACAAACCATTTCTGAGCTGGACAAGCTTCATTTAGACTGACAGAAATCTTCTCAAGGTTCTCTGGGTGAGTCAAATCACATTTGACTCAGTGGAGATAGAAAAGATTACACGAGGAGAAAGTTAGGCTCAATCATGTGCTAGCACGATTTTCTTGAACCTAATTGGATCTTATCCAAATCAATTGGGTTAGCCCAATTGATGACATCCAGACCCTAACCCTTATTTGTATGACCCAGTTAGGTTCAATTTTGTATGGTAATGAGATATGTCGTGATCTCATCATCGACATCATCGAAATTACTTTCGATGGATCAGAACTCTTCTGATTCAGACAATTAGAATGATCGATCATCAATATCATTCTAATTGCTCTCAAAATCTATCAGTGACACCTAGCAGTATGTGGTGGCAATCGATCAGAACTGAAGATGAACCTCTCGGTGCTGCTACCTGTGTGATTGAGTTCCTCTATCATGAGTTCCGACTGAATTAGGGTTAAGGTAAACTCATCAAACCCAACATGAGTCATATGAATCAATCGATCGATCTGAGTCCGATGTGAAATTCTAATAGAAAATTCTTTTTCCATTATTTCACTCTACCATGGTCACGGGCTTAAGGACTCGATCTTTTGATTATCTTAGGACTACTCCTCTCATCTACCGAGGTTGATAGATCCCATCTTGGTACGACCTAGTTCCTACAATAAATATGCTACAGCCAACATACACCTCAGCATTCTGAATGGCTAGGAGACCGAGTTATGGTGTAGTCAAACTATAACACACTCAAGGTGAATTGTCGATGCTTCTCAGATCAAAGAACTAGACACACAACTGCAGCATCGAGCTAGTCATCGATGAGAAGGTAGACTTCCTTATAACTGCTCGATATGGTCACGCTCAGTACTCTCGTTCTCAATGAATACCTATACTCTCACTTCGGTGTCTTCACACCGTAGACTCAAGACACATCTATCCTAAAAAAGTAATCATACACCAACCTTCCAGATCGATCACCATCCTCGTGATGATCCTATGGTCAGGAGCTGTTTATGAGTTAGTTATGTAAATTCATGTCTTAAATTTTTAACTCTTGAAAATATGAATTGACATTCCTACTAACTCAAAGGATGTATCACAGACACAATGTACACAATGTGATAGAAGAATAATCCATTTATTGATTTATAGTCAAAATTATAATTTTATCCTTAGATTTATAGAGGAATGTGTCAGCCAATCTGGCATCTAGGGCACACATCTAACACGAAAAACCCTAGTCGATCTATGAGGTGGAAGAGGTTGTGTTAGGACTGGTTCTAATTGATTTGGTTCCTTAGGTTCTTTAGCTCGTTGCTCTTGAAAGACATTCTCCTTGAGCTTAATTATTCTTCTGATGCCACCATCCTGAATAAATTGTTTTTCAAAAAAAATAGCATATCGATTCACAATCACATTGTGATCTTTTAGAATATAGTATCCTAATGACTCTTTAGGATTCCTATGAACTGAGCTCTAAAAGATCTAAACTCTAACTTATCCGCCTGCTGTCTCTTGATGTGAGCCGGACAACCGTAAATTCTGAGATGACTCAGACTTGGCTTCTTACCATGCCATATCTCATATAGTGTGGTAGGAATGGTTTTAGAGAGAACCCTATTCAATACATATATTGCTGTCTTGAGACAATATCTTCAAAGAAACTCAGGGAGATCCGTGAAGCTCATCATGGAATGGACCATATCTAATAGGGTCCGGTTCTTCCATTCTGAAATCCTGTTGAGTTGTGGCATTCCAGGTGGAATCCATTAAGAGACTATGCCATTGTCCTTAAGATAGTCTAGGAACTTCCGACTAAGGTATTCACCTCCTCGATCTGATCAAAGAACCTTAATGGACTTTCCTATTTATTTTTCTACCTCATGTCTGAATTCTTTGAACTTTTCAAAGGCTTCAGACTTGTGTTTCATTAGAAACACATACCTGTACCTAGACATATCATCGGTGAAGGTAATGAAGTAGATATAGTTGCCTCTAACCGGCACATCAAATGGGCCGCACACATCTATATGTACTAGGACAAGTAGGTCTGTGGCCTTTTCTCCATGTCCTGTAAAAGGAAGCTTGGTCATTTTGCCTTGAAGGCATGATTCACAAACTGGATATGACTCGAAAGTCAACGGACTCAATAGCCCAAATTTTTCTAATTTGTTAACCCTATCTTTCGCTATATGACCTAGCCTTAGGTGCCATAGATACCTATCATTTAGACTATCTCTAGGCCTTTTAATTTTCATGGCATTCATATTTTACTCGATATGAAATACAGGTACATCAATATGTAGCTGATAGAGATCATTAATAAGAAAACTATTTGCAACTTTATTATTTTTATAAAATATGTTACAATGGTTCTTATGAAAGCTAATCACATAGCCTTCTTATGCTAAACATGAAATAGAAATCAAATTCCTGCTTGCTGCAGGTACATAATAACAATCTCTAAGAACTAAATCTAATCCTAACGGTAATTGCAGAGGGTAGGTTCCCACGACCACAGCAGCAACTCTTGCTCCATTTTCGATGCGTAGGATCATATCCCCATCCCTCAGCTTCCTACTCTCCTCAAGACCCTGCATAAGTGCACAAATAAGGACTAGAACCAGAGTCAAGTACGCAACTAGATGCAGAGGAAACCGTAAGATTAGATTCTATAACGAGCATTCCTCCAGAAGGACCATCCTTCTTGTTCTTCAGGGTGGCCAGGTACTGAGGACAGTTTCACTTCCAATGGCTATCTGAATTACAGTGAAAATATTTTTTCTTTTCAGCAGCCTTCTGTTAGATGTGTGCCAGATCGGCTGACACATTCCTGTACAAATCTAAGGGCAAATTTATAATTTTGACTATAAATGAATAAAAGGGTTATTCATCTATCACATTATGTACATTTTATCTGTGATACATCTTTTGAGTTAGTGAGAATGTAAATTTATATTTTCAAGAGTTGAAAATTTAAGGTATGAATTTACATAACTAACTCATAAACAGCTCCCGACCATAGGATCATCACAAGGATGGTGATCAATCCGGAAGGTTGGTGTATGATCGCTTCCTTAGGGTAGATGTGTCTTGAGTCTATGGTGTGGTGACACCAGAGTGAGAGGACAGATATTCATTGAGAATGAAAGTACTGAGCGTGACCACTTCAAGCAATCATAAGGAAGTCTACCTTCTCATCGATGACTAGCTCGATGCTACAGTTGTGTGTCTAGTTCTTTGACCTGAGGTACATCGACGGTTTACCTTGAGTGTGTTATAGTTTGACTACACCATAACTCGATCTCCTAGCCATTCGAAATCCTGAGGTGATGTTGGCTGTAGCATGTTCATTGTAGAAACTAGATTGCACCAAGATGGGATCTATCAACCTCGGTAGATGAGAGGAGTAGTCCTATGGTGATCGAAAGATCGAGTCCTTAAGCCCATGGCCATGGCAGAGTGAAATAATGGAAAAAAATTTTTTATTGGGGTTTCACATCAGACTCGGATTGATCGATTAATTCATATGACTGATGTTGGGTTTGACGAGTTCACCTTAACCCTAATTCAGTCGGGACTCATGATAGAGGAACTCAATCACACAGGTAGCTACACCGAGAGGTTCATCTTCAGTTCTGATAGGTTGCCACCACATACTGCTAGGTATCACTGATGGATTTTGAGAGCAATTAGAATGATATTGATGATCGATCATTCTAATTATCTGAATTAGAAGAGTTCTGGTCCATCGAAAGGAGTTTTGATGATGTCGATGATGAGATCATGATATATCTCATTACCATACGAAATTGAACCTAACTGGGTCACACAAATAAGGGTTAGGGTCTAGATGTCATCAATTGGGCTAACTCAATTGATTTGGATTAGATCCAATTAGGCTCAAGGAAATCGTGTTAGCATACGATTGAGCCTAACTTTCTCCTCGTGTAATCTTTTCTGTCTCTACTGAGCCAAATATGATTTGACTCATCCAGAGAACCTTAGGAAGGTTTTTCTTAGTCTAAATGAAGCTTGTCCAGCTCGGAAAAGATTTGTCTTAATTCATGAGATTAATTTAAGACAACACCTGCTAATTTCTAGCACCTGCCAATTTCATTTTAGGACATCTGCCAAAAGTTGACATATGGGTCTTAAACTGAAGAGGGCTCATTGGAGGATTTTTGTGGAGTGTTCACATGACAAAATCCAATTGAATTGGGTGCTATAATCAGATTATGGCATGAGTCCAATTGGATTTAAGTGGGCGCCCCAAATGGATAAGAACCAAAGAGTCTGATAAACTTGGACTCTTTGGTGCCACCTTGATTGAGCTTATCCATTGTTGGTGCCAACTTAGGAGAGAGGATGGGGGTTCTTATCTGATGTGATCAAATGACATCACTCCACCAATCAAAATTTTTTCAGAATTTATTAAAATTTTTTGATTGGTTGAATGATGTGGCTCTGCGCAGCATACAGGGTCTATATAAACCTTGCTGCATCTAGGGTTTCATAGAAGAAATTGTTTTATACACAAAACCTAATAGCTGCCACCCCCTATCCTCTTCTCCATATCCTCCTACTCTCCTTCCTCCCCTCTTCACATCCAAAAAGTTGGACATCCATCTGGAAGAGATATAAGGTGTGGTGACGCCTGGAACAGAAGGCTGCAGGACATCTTCGACAGGCTGCTGCTCCAACTTCAGATGGAGTTCTGAAGCACTTCCTAATTAGATTTAGATCTGATTTTTGGAGCATAGATTCATGAGGAGAAGATGTTTCAGATCCTATCTAAGTAGATACTGGTAGAGGCTAGGCACTTACATGGCTACATCAAAACCTCAGGCTGTGCAGAGATCATCTACAGGGTAATCAGATTACCCTTGAGGTATTTCTTCTTTTATCATAGTTTTAGATTTAATTTTAGATTTTAAATATCAGATAATAAAATTAAATCTAGAGAATTAGATCTAAAATATGTAGGATAATTTTTTTTTAAATTATTTCATCCTAGATTTGATGAAATCTGGAAGATCCTATGCGGAGAAAATGTTTCTCCTCCTTTCAAGTGGTATCAGAGCCAGGTTGTTGGCTCTATTTCAGATTTATTTTAGATTTAATTTTAATTTTAATTTATTTGATATTAAATAATTTTAAATATCATATCAGATATGATAGGATCTAAAATCAAAATATTTAAAATTAAATCTAAGAAGATCTAACATGCATAAGATGCATGACTAGACTAGGATTAATTGAATCCATGAATAGTCTTAAGTTTTATATTTTAATGAGATTAAAATATGAATTAAATATAATTTATTCTTTATTTTTTTGATATTATAATTATTATAATCGGATCAAAAAATAGAAAATAAAATTTTAATTATTTCATAAAATTGATCTGTTGTATGTCTAGACTAGTTGTAGAATTATTCTAGTAACTTGTCTAGAATAGTTTTTATTTTGAATAGTTTAATTTAAATTTTATTTTTCAGATATTACATATGATGTATCAGATCTGAAAGCATGTTAATTAGATTGATTTTTGATACATGAGACGTATGCAAAGCATGTATTAGTTAGATCTTAAATTGTATATGTGATATGTTAATTTAGATCTAACTAATTTTGTAGTTAAATTTATATTTTTGATTAAGGTGTTCCTCATGACCGTCCGGTCATAAGAACAAAGTAGCATTTTAAAATTCTCTCTTTTCATTCAATGGGGTGTTCATATGACGTGTAGGGGTGCCACGCGTTCATCCTTAATCAGAAATCAAAACTTACTTTTCTGCAAAATTCTAGATCCTGAAATCCTAGAATTTATTTTACATGTTTGTTTATGAATCCAAACTTAATTAATGAATTAAGCTTACAAAATTAAATTAGGTCTAAAATTGAGAATTTCAGATCTAAGATATTTTCATAAAATTGGGTTCGGGCTTGGGTAGCTCAATTAGGTCTAGCGGTTGATCAAACTGAATCAAGAGTTAGTTAGGTGGGATCATGAAAGCTAATAATTGATCAGCCCAATAGGATTAAGTCTGAGTCAAGGTCGAATCACATTTAGATGTGACTCGATCAAGTTAAGACCTAATTTGGCTCAGTGGTTAGAGCCTGGATTGTAGGCTAACCCAATTAGTTCTGGTTCGACAATTTGGTGTCTAAGGTAAGTTGGGCAGATGTGACCGACTGATTTTTAATTGGGAGCTACTCAACTCGAATGCATTCTTGTCGAGTTAATGGCATATCCCTCCCATCGATCTTACTTACCTGGCCATATGTGTCGACTCAGTTCTGATTAGAGGTGGCTAACAATTCGAGCTAACCCATGCCACTAGGTTAGTCATAATTGTTATGACTATGTCAAGTCAAGTTTAATGAGACCTAAATAAATCTTCCTAAGAAAATATTAAGTCTAGATCTTCCACCATTGTGGATGTGCGGGCCCTTCCCAGGGTTGATTGTTCTAGGCTGGTTACAGTGGCTCAGTTGCACCAGAAAGATGCAACCATGTCCATTAGGCATTGGATGCTACAGATTAGAGCATGGATTGGGCTCAATATTCTGGATATGGTGAGGGACCCAATCAGAAATCTAGTTCGTGCAAATGGTGGGTGTGACTTAACTAAGGATTGGAGTAATATCCCAGACACGGTGAGCTTCATGAATTAGAGATCAAGTTTTGGATGTACCATGATTAGAGAATCATTGGACAAGAATTGTCCACTCATCGGTTGACCCATCACCAATAACTGTTAGGTGAGGTGGTGAGCCAGTCGGTGAGACCGCACCACCCACTAAAAATCTTTGATCACGAAGATTTTCATATCTTTATCAAGGGAGTGTAGGGATCTGAGAAAATAGTGAGAGCCTAATTTATTTAAAAATAAAAATCCTAAATAAATTGGTTGAGTCTGTTTACAAAACCTAACTAGAAACTTTTGACTCTCTATAGAAAACATGTCTGCCTCAAATCTCCTGACCAAAATTCTAGACACCCATAGACTGATTGGACCTAATTTCAAGGACTGATTAAGAAACTACAGAATTGTTTTGGATTTTAAAAAATTGACTTATGTCTTAGACCAGGACCCACCTACTGTACCAGCATGTCCGACTGCTGAACAGAGAGCATCCCTGAAAAAGTAGATGGATGATGATAACAAAGCAAGGTACTACATGTTGGGTGCAATGTCTGATGACTTGTAGCGCCAACATGAGAATATTTTGACTACCCACCAAATGTTGGCTCACCTACAAGAGTTGTTTGGTCAACAGAGTCGCGCGGCCAAGTATCAAGTCTGTCAAAGACTTTTTAAGGCCTAGATGTGTGATGGGCAGTCAGTCCAAGATCATTGTTTGACAATGATCAAGGATCTTGAGGAGCTTGAGAAGCTCAATATCATCTTAGAAAAGGATTTTTAGATTGATGTGATCCTTCAGTCCTTGTCTGATGTATATGGTCAGTTCATCATTAACATGCATGAGATGCAGTATACCTTGGCCAAGTTAATGAACATGCTGGTTATGGCTGAGCTTTCCATGAAGGGTTCAAAAGGCTCAGTTCTTGCTGTGGAGCAAACTTCTTCCAAGAAAAAGTCTTTTGAAAAGAAAAAGAAGTCTGCGAAGAAGCAGAAGGTGGATGGGAAGAAGAGGAAGTGGAACTGTCCTCATACCTGGCCACCCTAAAGAATAAGAAGGATGATCCTTCTGGAGGTATGCTCATTTTAGAATCTAATCTTACGATTTCTTCTGCATCCAGTTGGGCGCTTGACTCTAGTTCTAGTACTCATTTGTGCACTTCTATGCAAGGTCTTGAGGAGAGTAGGAGGTTGAGGGATGGGGAGATGATCCTACGTGTCAAAAATGGAGCAAGAGTTACTGCCATGGCCGTGGGAACCTACCCTCTGCGATTATCGTTAGGATTAGATTTATTTCTTAAAGACTGTTATTATGTACCTGCAGCAAATAGGAATTTGATTTCTGTTTCATGTTTAGCACAAGAAGGCTATGTGATTAGCTTTCATAAGGACCATTGTAACATTTTTTAAGAAAATAATAAAGTTGCAGATGGTTTTCTTATTAACGGTCTCTATCAGCTACATATTGATGTATCTGTATTTAATATTGAGCAAAATGTGAATGCCATAGGAATTAAAAGGCCTAGAGATAGTCTAAATGATAGGTATCTGTGGTACCTAAAGCTAGGTCATATAGCAGAAGACAGGATCAACAAATTGGAGAAATTCAGGCTATTGAGTCTGTTGACTTTCGAGTCATATCCAGTTTGTGAATCATGCCTTCAAGGCAAAATGACCAAGCTTCCTTTTGTGGGACATGGGAAAGGGCCACAGACCTACTTGCCCTAGTACATACAGATGTGTGCGGCCCATTTGATGTGTCGGCTAAAGGCAACTACATCTACTTTATTATCTTTACCGATTATATATCTAGGTACGGAGATGTGTTTCTAATGAAACACAAGTCTGAAGCTTTTGAAAGGTTCAAAGAATTCAGACATGAGGTAGAAAAATAAATAGGAAAGTCCATTAAGGTTCTTCGATCAGATCGAAGAGGTGAATACCTTAGTCGGGAGTTCTAGACTATCTTAAGGACAATGGCATAGTCTCTCAATGGACTCCACCTGGAATGCCTCAACTCAATGAAGTTTCAGAACGGAGAAATCGAACCCTATTAGATATGGTCCGTTCCATGATGAGCTTCACAGACCTCCCTGAGTTTCTTTGGGGACATTATCTCATGACAGTAATTTATGTATTGAATAGGATTTCTTCTAAAATCATTCCTACCACACCATATGAGATATGGCATGGTAAGAAGCCAAGTCTGAATCATCTCAGAATTTAAGATTGTCCAGCTCATGTCAAGAGACAGCAAGCAGACAAGTTAGAGTTCAGGTCTTTTAAAGCTCGATTCATAGGATATCCTAAAGAGTCATTAGAATACTATTTCTATATTTCGAAAGATCACAATGTGATTGTGAGTCGAAATGCTATTTTTCTTAAAAAATAGTTTATTCAAAATGGTGGCATCGAAAGAATAATTAAGTTCAAGGAGAATAACTCCCAAGAGCAACGAGCTAAAGAACCTGAGGAACCTAATCAATCAGAACCATTCCTAACACAACCTCTTCCACCTCGTAGATCGACTAGGATTTCTCATCCTCCTGAAAGGTACTTAGGTACCATACAAGAGAAAGTAGAGAAAATATTTCTCACAGAAAATGGGGCTCATGGTGATGATCCCAAGACCTATGACAAGGCGATATTAGATATCGACTCCGAGAAATGGTTAGAGGCAATGAGATCAGAAATTGACTCGATACACTCAAACCAAGTCTGAACCTTGGTAGATCCACCTGAAGGTATTGTACCTATTGGATGTAAATGGATCTTCAAGAGAAAGATAGGTGCAGATGGAAATATGGAGACATTCAAGGCTAGGCTCGTAGCAAAAGGTTATAGTCGGTGCGAAGGCATTGACTATCAGGATACCTTTTCGCCCGTAGCCATGCTAAAATCCATCCGCACATTGCTTGCTGTTGCAGCCTATTTCAATTATGAAATATGGCAGATGGATGTAAAAATGACGTTCTTAAATGGACATCTTGAGGAAGATATCTATATGGAACAGCCACTTGGTTTCACATCCAGTGATGATGATCACAAGATCTGCAAGCTGCAAAGATCCATTTATGGACTTAAGCAAGCATCTCGGAGTTGGAATACTCGTTTCAATGATGTCATCAAAATGTTTGGTTTCATCAAGAACAAGGAGAAACTATGTGTGTTCAAAAAGGTCAGTGGGAGCGTAGTTGTCTTCCTCGTATTGTACGTAGATGACATCCTCCTAATTGGAAATGACATTCTCATGTTGACCTCAGTCAAAGTTTGGTTGTCTAAGGAGTTCTCTATGAAAGATCTAGGAGAGGCATCCTTTATACTGGGTATTAAGGTCTATAGAGATAGACCAAATAGGATGCTCGAACTTTCACAGAAGATGTACATAGAGGAGGTGCTAAAAAGATTTAGCATGGAAAACTCCAAAAGAAGTTTATTGCCTTTTAGACATGGCATTCATCTCTCCAAGAAGATGTGCCCTAGCACACCTGAGGAGATTGAATGCATGAGCAAGATCCCTTATACTTCGGCAATAGGGAGCCTCATGTATGCCATGCTATGTACACGACCTGATATAGCCCATGCTGTGAGTGTCACAAGCAGATATCAGTTGAATCCAGACGAAGAGCACTGGACTTCTGTGAAATATATCCTTAAGTACTTGAGAAGGACTAAGGATATGTTTCTAGTCTTTGAGAATGGAGAACTTCAAATTCAGAGATATACAGACTCAAACTTTATGTCTGATATAGATGATCGAAAGTCGACATCTGAGAGTTTATTCATTTGCAATGGTGGTGCAGTCAGCTGGAAGAGTTTCAAGCAGATGGTGATTGCTGATTCCACCATGGAGGCAGAGTATATTGCTGCATCGGAAGCTGCGAAGGAGGCATTCTGGTACAAAAAGTTTGCCGCAGAGCTTGGAGTGATGTCATCGGATGCCATACCTCTTTACTGCGATAATAATGGCTCCATAGCCCTAGCTAAGGAGCCAAGGTCTCACCAGAAGTCCAAGCACATCGAGCGGCGATTCCATCTGATCTGTGATTACCTCGAAAAGGGTTATGTCGAGATCAAGAGAGTCGACTCCACAGATAATGTGGCAGACCCGCTGACTAAGCCATTGGGCCAACAGAAGAGTGAAGCCCACCTTGAGAAGATGGGACTTAGATATGTAGCCAATTGGCATTAGGTCAAGTGGGAGTTTGTTAGATGTGTGCCCTAAATGCCAGATCGGCTGACACATTCCTGTGCAAATCTAAGGGCAAATTTATAATTTTGACTATAAATGAATAAAAGGGTTATTCTTCTATCACATTGTATACATTGTGTCTGTGATACATCCTTTGAGTTAGTGGGAATGTAAATTCATATTTTCAAGAGTTGAAAATTTAAGGTATGAATTTACATAACTAACTCATAAATAGCTCCTGACCATAGGATCATCATGAGGATGCTGATCGATCCGGAAGGTTGGTGTACGATCACTTCCTTAGGGTAGATGTGTCTTGAGTCTATGGTGTGGAGACACCGATGCGAGAGTACAGGTATTCATTGAGAATGAAAGTACTGAGCGTGACCACTTCGAGCAATCATAAGGAAGTCTACCTTCTCATCGATGACTAGCTCGATGCTGCAGTTGTGTATCTAGTTCTTTGACCTGAGGTGCATCGATGGTTCACCTTGAGTGTGTTATAGTTTGACTATACCATAACTCGATCTCCTAGCCATTCGAAACCCTGAGGTGTATGTTGGCTGTAGCATGTTCATTATAGGAACCAGATCGCACCAAGATGGGATCTATCAACCTCGGTAGATGAGAGGAGTAGTCCTATGATGATCGAAAGTTCGAGTTCTTAAGCCCATGGCCATGGCAGAGTGAAATAATAGAAAAGAGTTTTTCATTGGAGTTTCACATCGGACTCAGATCGATCGATTAATTCATATGACTGATGTTGGGTTTGACGAGTTCACCTTAATCCTAATTCAGTCGGGACTCATGATAGAGAAACTCAATCACACAGGTAGCTGCATCGAGAGGTTCATCCTCAGTTCTGATGGGTTGCCACCACATACTGCTAGGTGTCACTGGTGATTTTGGGAGCAATTAAAATGATATTGATGATCGATCATTCTAATTGTCTGAATCAGAAGAGTTCTGGTCCATCGAAAGGAGTTTCGATGATGTCGATGACAAGATATGACATGGCTCATTACCATACAGAATTGAACCTAATTGGATCATACAAATAAGGGTTAGGGTCTGGATATCATCAATTGGGCTAACTCAATTGATTTGGATTAGATCAAATTAGGTTCAAGGAAATCATGCTAGCACACGATTGAGCCTAACTTTCTTCTCGTGTAATCTTTTCTGTCTCTACTGAGCCAAATGTGATTTGACTAATCCAGAGAATTTTAGAAAGATTTTTCTCAATCTAAATGAAGCTTGTCTAGCTCAGAAAAGGCTTGTCTTAATTCATGAGATGAATTTAAGACAACACCTGCTAATTTCTAGCACCTGCCAATTTCATTTTAGGACATCTATCAAAAATTGACATATGGGTCTTAAACTGAAGAGGACTCATTGGAGGATTTTTGTGGAGTGTCTACATGCCAAAACCCAATTAAATTATGTGCCATAATCAGATTATGGCATGAGCCCAATTGGATTTAAGTGGGTGCCCCAAATGGATAAGAACCAAAGAGTCCTGATAAACTTGGACTCTTTGGCGCCACCTTGATTGAGCTTATCCATTGTTGGTGCCAACTTAGGAGAGAGGATGGGGGTTCTTATCTGATGTGATCAAATGACATCACTCCACCAATCAAAATTTTTCAGAATTTATTAAAATTTTTTGATTGGTTGAATGATGTGGCTCTGCGTAGCATACAGGGTCTATATAAACCTTGCTGCACCTAGGGTTTCATAGAAGAAATTATTTTATATACAAAACCCAATAGCTACCACCCCCTACCCTCTTCTATATGTCCTCCCTACTCTCCTTCCTCCCCTCTTCATGTCCAAAAAGTTGGACGTCCATCTGGCAGAGATATAAGGCGTGGTGATGCCTGGAACAGAAGGCTGCAGGACATTTTTGATAGGCTACTGCTCCAACTTCAGAAGGAGTTCTGAAGTACTTCCTAATCAGATTTAGATTTGATTTTTAGAGCATAGATTCATGAGGAGAAGATATTCTAGATCCTACCTAAGTGGATATTGGTAGAGGTCAGGCGCTTGCGTGGCTACATCAGAACCTCGGGCTGTGCAGAGATTATCTACAGGGTAATCAAATTACCCTTGAGGTATTTCTTCTTTTATCATAGTTTTAGATTTAATTTTAGATTTTAAATATTAGATAATAAAATTAGATCTAGAGAATTAGATCTGAAATATATAGGATATTTTTTTTTAAAATTATTCTACCCCAGATTTGATGAAATCTGGAAGATCCTATGCGGAGAAAACGTTTCTCCCCCTTTCACCTTCTTCTTCGGTTCCATCTTCTTCTTCTTCCCATCCGCCTTCTACTTCTTCGCAGACTTCTTCTACTTTTCAAAATACTTTCTCTTGGAAGAAGTCTACTCCACAGTAAAGACTGAGCCTTTTGAACCCTTCAAAGAAAGCTCAGCCGTAACCAACATGTTCATTAACTCAGCCAAGGTACACTGCATCTTATGCACATGGAAGTTCATGATGAACTGACCATATGCATCAGACAAGGATTGAAGGATCACATCAATTTGAAAATCCCTATCTAAGATGACACCAAGCTTCTCAAGCTCCTCAAGGTCCTTGATCATTGACAAACAATGATCTTGGACTGACTGCCCATCAGGCATTTTAGTCTTAAAAAGTCTTTGACAGACTTGATACTTGGCTGTGCGACTTTATTCACCAAACAATTTTTGTAGGTGAGCCAACATTTGACGGGTAGTCATAATATTCTCATACTGACACTGCAAGTCATTAGACATGGCACCCAACATGTAGTACCTGGCTTTGTTATCGTCATCCATCCACTTTTTTAGAGATGATCTCTATTCAGCAGTCGGACGTGCTGGTATGGCAGGTGGGTCCTAGTTCAAGATATGAGTCAGTTTCTCGAAATCTAGAATAATTCTGTAGTTCCTCAACCAGTCCTTGAAATTAGGTCCAGTCAATCTGTGGGTGTCTAGTATTTTGGTCAGGGAGTTTGATGCAGACATGTTTCTTGTAGAGAGTCAAAAGTTTCTAGTTAGATTTTGTAATCAGACAACCAATTTGTTTAGGGGTTTCATTTTTAAACAAATTAGCCTTCCACTATTTTCTCAGATCCCTACACTCCTTAGGTAGAGATATGAAAATCTCTGTGATTAGTGATTTCTAGTGGGTGGTGCGGTCTCACCGACTGGCTCACCACCTCACCTAACAGTTATTGGTGATGGGTCAACCGATGAGTGGACAACTCTTGTCCAAAGATTCTCTAATCATGGTGCACCCAAAACTTGGTCTCTAATTCATGAAGCTCACCGTGCCCAGAATATTGCTCCAATCCTTAGTTAAGTCAGACCCACCATTTACACGAATTAGATTCCTGATTGGATCCCTCACCATATCTGGAATATTGAGCACAACTCATCCTCTAATCCATAGCATCCAATGCCTAATGGACATGGTTACGTCTTTCCGGTGCAACTGAGCCACTGTAACCAGTCGAGAATAATCAACCCCGGAAAGGGCCCGCACATCCATAATGGTGGAAGATCTTAGACTTAATGTTTTCTTAGGAAGATTTGATTTAGGTCTTATTAAACTTGACTTGACATAGTCATAATAATTATGACTAACCTAGTGGTATGGATTAGCTTGAATTATTAGCCACCTCAAATCAAAACTGGGTCGACACATATGGCCTGGTAAGTGAGATCGGTGGGAGGGATATGCCATTAACTTGACAAGAACGCATTCGAGTCGAGTAGCTCTCAATTAAAAATCAGTCGGTCGCATCTACCCAACTTACCTTAGACACCAAATTGTCGAACCAGAACCAATTGGGTTAGTCTACAATCCAGGCTCTAACCACTGAGCCAAATTAGGTCTAAACTTGATCGAGTCACATCTAAATATGATTCGACCTTGACCTAGACTTAATCCTATTAGGCTGGTCAATTATTTGCTTTCATGATCCTACCTAACCAACTTTTGATTCGATTTGATCAACCGCTAGACCTAATTGAGCTACTCAAGCCTGAACCCAATTTTATGAAAATGACTTAGATCTGAAATTCTCAATTTTAGACCTAATTAAATTTTATAAGCTTAATTCATTAATTAAGTCTTGGGTTCATAAACAAAATATGTAAATAAATCCTAAGGTTTCAGGATCTAGGGTTTTGCAGAAAAGTAATTTTTGATTTCTGATTAAGGATGAACGCGCAGCACCCCTACACGCCATAAGAACACCTCATTGAATGGGAAGAGAGGATCTTAAACCCTACTTTGTTCTTATGACCGGACGGCCATGAGGAATATCTTAATCAGAAATATTAATTTAACTACAAAATTAGTTAGATCTAAGTTACATATCACATATATAATTTCAGATCTAACCTATACATGCTTTGCATACATCTCATGTATTAATTAAAATTTTATTTTTTATTTTTTGATCTAAATATAATATTTATAATATCAAAAAAATAGATAATAAATTAGATCTAATTTATATTTTAATTATATTAAAATATAAAACTATAAGACTATTCATAGATCAAACTACTCCTAGTTTAGTCATGCATCTCATACATGTTAGATCTACTTAGATTTAATTTTAAATTTTTTTGATTTCAGATCCTATCATATCTGATGTGACATCTAAAATTTATTAATATCAGATATATAAAAATAAAAATTAGATCTAAATTAGATCTAAAATAGAGCCATCAACCTGGCTCTGATACCAGTTGAAGGAAAAATCGGTTTTTTTCTTGTAGGATCTTCCAGATCTAATGAGATATGGAGCGAAATATTTCAAAAAAATTATCCTATAATATTTTAGATCTAAGATCTATTAGATCTAATTTCTATTATCTGATATTAAATCTAAAATTAAATCTAAAAATATGAGGAATAGAGAAATACCTCTAGGATAACTAGATTACCCTGTAGATGATCGCAGCAATACCCGAGGTTCTAAAATAGCCACGCAGTCGCCTGGCCTCTATTGATATCCACTCAAGCAGAATCTGGATTATCTTCTCCTCACAAATCTTTGCTTCAAAAATCAGATCTTCATCTAATCTGGAAGATCTTCAAAAGATCTTTTGAAGCTGGAGAAGCAGCTTCTCGACAAATCTCTGCAGCCTTCTAATCAGGAAGCCACCATGCCTTGGACAAGCACCAGATGGATGCCCAATCTCTTGGATGTGAAGAAGGGAGGGAAAGGAGTAGAGGGGGCATGAAGAAGTGGAGAGGATTCAGGCTTTTGTTGGTTATTTGTAGAGTCTCTAAACCCTAGGTGCAGACAGGGTTTAAATAGACCCTGCTGCGCCATGCAGTGCCACATCATTCGACCAATCAAAAAATTCTAATTAATTTTGAAAAAATTTTGATTGGTGGAGTGATGTCATCTGATCATATCAGATAAAAATCCCCACAATCCCTCCTACTATTGGTGCCAACACTGGATAAGCACAATGAGATATGCACCCCACAATCCAAGTTGATCAAGGAATCAGAGTCCTCATCTCATGGGACTCTATCCTTATCCACTTGGGGTGCACGCCCAATCTGAATATGGCACCCACTTTGAGGCCTAATTTAGTAGGTGGACACTCTACAAAAAATCTCCAATGATCTCTTGCCAAGTGGCCTTCAGTCCAAGGTCCATGGGTCAACGTTTGACCAATATTCTAAAATAAAAATGGCAGGTGATAGAAATTAGCAGGTGTTGTCTTAAATTCATCTCATGAATTAAGATAAATCCTTTCTGAGCTGGACTGGCTCCAATTAGACTGTGAGAAACTTTCTCAAGGTTCTCTAGGTGAGTCAAATCACATTTGACTCAATTGAGATAGAAAAGATTACACGAGGAGAAAGTTAGGCTCAATCATGTGCTAGCACAATTTTCTTGAACCTAATTGGATCTAATCCAAATCAATCGAACTGGGCTAGCTCAATTGATGACATCCAGACCCTAACTCTTATTTGTGTGATCCAGTTAGGTTCATTTTCGTATGGTAATGAGATATGTCATGATCTCATCATCGACATCATCGAAACTCCTTTCGATAGATCAGAACTCTTCTGATTCAGATAATTAGAATGATCGATCATCAAGATCATTCTAATTACTCCCAAAATCCATCAGTGACACCTAGCAGTATATGGTGGCAATCTATCAGAAATAAAGATGAACCTCTTGGTGCAGCTACCTGTGTGATTGAGTTCTTCTATCATGAGTCTCGACTAAATTAGGGTTAAGGTGAACTCGTCAAACCCAACATCAGTCATATGAATCAATCGATTGATCCGAGTCCGATGTGAAACCCCAATAAAAAATTCTTTTTCATTATTTCACTCTGCCATGGCCATGGGTTTAAGGACTCGATCTTTCGATCATCATAGGACTACTCCTCTCATCTACGGAGATTGATAGATCCCTTCTTGGTGCGATCTGGTTCCTATAATGAATATGCTACAGCCAACATATACCTCAAGATTTCGAATGGTTAGGAGATCAAGTTATGGTGTAGTCAAACTATAACACACTCAAGGTGAACTGTCGATGTACCTCAGGTCAAAGAACTAGACACACAGCTACAGCATCAAGCAAGTCATTGACGAGAAGGTAGATTTCCTTATGACTGCTTGAGGTGGTCACACTCAGTACTCTCATTCTCAACGAATACCTATACTCTCACTCCGGTGTCTCTACACTGTAGACTCAAGACACATCTACCTTAAGGAAATGATCGTACACCAACCTTCCGGATCGATCACCATCCTCGTGATAATCCTATGGTCAGGAGCTATTTATGAGTTAGTTATGTAAATTTATGCCTTAAATTTTTAACTCTTGAAAATATGAATTAACATTCTTACTAACTCAAAGGATGTATCACAGACATAATGTACACAATGTGATAGTAGAATAACCCTTTTATTTATTTATAGTCAAAATTATAAATTTGCCCTTAGATTTGTACAGGAATGTGTCAACCAATCTGGCATCTAGGGCACACATCTAACAATATTTACATGAGAAATAATTTTAAAACTTAACCTAAACCCATCTTGATGCTGAACTTAATTGAGAATTAAGTATAGAATTAATTAGATCTAGAATTATAATTTAAAATCTAATGACATTGCATAAAATATGGAGGCATGGGTTAGCTTAAATTAGGTCATCTTAATTGAGTTAGACCTACGGTTGGAATCAAAGAGTTAATAGACCATATAAAAAAATTGATTAAATTTAATCAAATATTGAATTAGATTAAATTAGATTTTTTTTAGAACCAATACAATACTTGTAGATTATAAAGTCCATATCTTTGATTAGATCAAATGAATCTTAATTGAGGCTTAGTGGTCGAACCCGAGTCATTAGGCTGGTCAAATCGAAACTAATTAATCAATTGATGTCTATGGTAAGTTTAGCATTTCGACCAGTAGTTTTTAATTGGGAGTGGCTTACTTGGCCATTTTGATGGTGTCTAAGGTAAGTTTAGCATACTCTCCCATCGATCTCACTTAGTTGGCCAACTTAGTAGATTATATTTTGGTTAAACCACTAAGTGATTCGAGTTGACCCATGTCATTAAGGTTGATCAGTGTAATTGATCTAGGTGCCATTCAACCAACATGTCACTAATCTAATTCAATGACTTGGTGAAGTCAGTGGGAGGATTGTGGTTAACTAGTTATCTCTTCTCTTCTCTTAATTCATCAATTGAATCTTCTAAATTATTAGATCCCTAAAATGAGAAAGTTATGGTGATAACTATATCATAGCCTCCCATTAAGTTGGGTGATAATGGGTCCATCAGTATGATGATCATTGGAGGCCCAAAGATCTGGTGCTCATCTACTATTGAAATTATCATTCATAATATGATGACTCAGTCGAGTTTCTCTAGCAAGTAGTCAGGTTGGCTTGCCAAAGTCGAGCCTGATCATTTGGTAGTTAGATTTCTATGCATGATCATGTTAATGGTTGGACCTAACCAGGGCTTGTAAAGAAGACCAAAGTCAACTAAAAAATTTTCTGAGACAAAATGAATTACTAAAATTTATTTAATGAAATAATTGGTTAAAGAACCTATCCATGGATGCATATGGATGGATCGGTCAAAGTCAGGCTCGTGTGCAATCTGTGTGGATTCTAGTATCCGCTAAAGAATTAAGGTAATTTCTTGAATTAAAGATAGAAGCTACCAATTCATATTAAATAGTGAGAAAAATCTTAGATTAAAGTCCATATTTTTAGGCTAAATCAATTCATAAACTGATTAGGTTTTGGTTTTTTTTTTGTGCAGTTATGGCCACCAATTTGTCGCTCCGATCACTATTGGATAGTAAAAAATTAATGGGATCCAATTTCGATAGCTGGTATTAAAAATTAAAAATTATTTTGGAGCATGAGCAGATCTTGTATGTCCTTATAGATCCGACACCTAAGGAGCCTGCTTCGAATGCCTGTGGTGCGATTTGAAATAATTATTTGAAGTGGCTTACTGACCGCACCACGATGCATTATATCATGCAAGTGGCCATGAACGATGAGTTCAGCTACAAATTCGAGGAAGCTCAATTAGAAGACATGCTCAAGGTATTGAATGAGTCTTTTGGCACTTTCAACGATGTTGAGTGGCACAAAACCAGTTGTATCATTTTCAATGCACGGATGAGGGAAAAAGCATCGGTCACCGATCATATATTGTACATGATCGAACAGATCGAGCATCTGAGAAAGCTCGGCTTTCCCTTGCACGAATAGCTTGAGAGAGAGAGATGGCCACTGTAAAGCCTGACTTTGCATCACTGGACTTTAGATCAGGGTTGATGGAGTGGGATATAATCATGCTGCATGAGCAATATCAAATACCACCTGCATTCCAACTTGAAGTCTTGAGATTGGGTGATCGAGTCTGCCATCTGCCTTCAAAACGTATAGGCTTCTATGAAGAGTGCTTTCGAGCTGGGCTGAGGCTTCCTCTCCACCTCTTTTTGGTGGCACTCCTCCAATATTTTGAAATATTGTTATGTACGATGGTGCCGAATACATGACGGCATATCTACGACTTCACCACATTATGAGTGCTGGCTGAGATTATGCCAAATATCATATTTTTTTATTTTTTTCTTCAGCCTCAAGTGGCACCAGACTCCTACGAGTGGTGGTATGTAACTTCACAGAAGAAGAAAGATGGCTTCCGTCTGATATTTTCAGGTATGCCTTCCACCGTGCACGGCTGGAAGCTAAGGCTTCTCTTCATCTCACAGACGTTAGGCGAAGACTGAAATTTTACCACCTAGGGTGAACCTTGAGAAGCTATGCTAGAATGAGAGCCTAGACTTGGAGATGGCAGCTCTGTAGGACTTCAAGGTTTCAGAGTTGAAAGAGCTACTGTCAGCTTAGGTGCTGTTTAATGCTGGTATCAGCCAAGTCGCTCCTCAAGGTATGCGAGTCAGCTGTCTTGGCCTTAAATCTTTTGACTCTATTCGTCTTACAATTTGATCACCATGATCACAGAGCTAGATGTTGCGAAGAGCTCGAGCCCACCAAAGGAGAAAAGGAAAATCCTGCAGAAAAGAGATGCCAAGCCCGCCACCAGGCAAAGCCTTTGGCTAGAGTCAGAGATCCTGTATAACCAATTTTGGAGGTCAGAGAGTCTGAACCTTCTTATCCGAAAGGTCATGAGATTATGTGGATGAAAAATGGCTCACCTACCACCTCAGCTACCGCAGGCTGCTAGGTGGGCCATGCAGACCAAGGTCTGAAGGAGGTGATGTTGGGAAATGTGTCCCAAAAATCCAATCGTCAAGCTGTTGACGGTAGAGCAACCAAGTATTATAATTGATTTATTAATAAATAAAATAAATTTGGCATTTTCATCATAAATTTTCATCTTCTAATGAACTTCGTTGTTATGATGAAGTCCTTAGGACTATTTAAGTTCGATAAAGAGAGGATTTATCGATTAGTCCTTAAAACTGTTCACGACCAAATGATAGGCTATTAATAAGGACGACAGCTTCTATCGAGCATAGGTCACTGTAGGCCATATGGGTTGGTTGTCCTCTTAACCAAAGAGTGTGGAGACACTGGTATAGCATACAGGTGAGATGTACTAGTACATCATCATTGAACGTGACCAACTCCAGAGTATTCTACTATCGAGAATGTCTTTGATGGGATATAGGTATAAGTGTCCCTTAGATTTGAGATCACCTCAGTGACTTACAAGCAACTCACTATGCTTTGGTACTGGACTAACTGAATTTCTAATTCAGAGATGGAAGGCTTCTGGGCATAGTCAAGTACTTGCGAAGTCAGAGTGTGATCGAGATGGGATTGACCACTCCAAGAGTTGGAGAAGAATGAGTCGCTGTATTTCAATTTAGCAAAACCTTAGCCAGGATAATCCATTAGATGGATTTGATATTTTAAAATACAATGTGGACAACCTGATCAGAGTTGATAGTTGAACTCTGGGATGTTGTTCTACACATTAGACCTATCCGGTCGTCGAGTACCATTGCTAGATGGTCACTTCGATTGGTACAAAAATTTATTTCTGTGCTACCGACTTAGGTTCAGACCTATGAGGTCACACACATTAGAGTTCATGATCCGATCGGATGGTTGATCAATGATTAAGAATCATTTTAGGGTTAAATGATCAATACGATTGACATTTAACCCAGTGCAAGTGTTGCAGGAGGATCGATTAGCAATTCGATTGCTAATTGGCTTAATTTGATTAAGCCAATGGGCTGAGATTAAGTTTAATTAAATATGATTTAATTAGATTTGATTTGGGCTTGATTGGATCAAGTCCAATTGGTTTATTGGATAAGCCAAGTGCAAGGAAAAACTAGTCCTAGTTCAACTAGGACTTGGGTCAATCTAATTTTTAATTTGATTAGAAAATTAAATCAGATTTAAATCTAATTTAATCTGATTAAATTAAATTTTTAATTGGATTAAGACCTATTTTAATTGAGTTGATCTAATTTTGGTTTGATTTGATTTGGAAAACCAAATTAAAACAAGTCATAAGATAGAATCCTAGTAAGACTAGGATTCCACCTTGCACCACATAAGCCTTCCCCATGCCCTCTCTCTCATTCAATGCCAATCTCCTCTTATTTTGTGCGACAAAAGCCCTCTCCCAGATCTCTCCCATGTTCACAAAAGGTCTCCTCTCTTCTTTCTTACATGGAAGGTGGTTTGGATCAAATCAAAAAGGAATAAGTTTGGATTTCGAATTCTATGAGATAGAGTTTTAGAAATCCAAAACTCTTTCAATTTTGCACCGAATTTATCTAAATTTTTTTTTAAAATTTTTGTGGCTTTTAGGGTACACATTGTGCACCCTTTTCTGGTGATCTATATATGAAAATATGGAGGAGGTGCTCAAGAGTTGGGCGCCCCTTAACTTGCCATGTTTGGATAAGCCTTGACTAGGTATTTGACCTAGACAAGGACTCTATCATATCTCTCTGGATAAAATAATTTTCTTTATAAAATTTTTGGAAAAGATAGATATTTGAGAGACCTTTGGGCCATCCAAAAATCAGAGAGAAAGACCTTTGGGTCGTGGAGATATAAAAGACACAAGTTTGGATGTCTAGAGAGAGAAATGAGAAGAAGAAGAGGGTCTTCTTCTAGGGTTGTTTGTTTTCATATCTTTCCTCCCTCCATCTTGAGTTTTCTAAGAGCGTCTCAGATCTAAAACTCCTTCTTTTACTTTCCATCTTTGGAAGAGTCAAAATCAAGAAGAAGGAGGTACCTGATCAACCATCAAAGAAGGATCAGCGCAGTACTAGCATACTGTGCTGATTTCCTAAAGCAGGACTTCTGATCGAGATTCATGGACTCGTGTGGATGACTCCTAGAGGCCAGACACATGTGCGGCTTGCAACATCATCCTCAAGCCTGGATCAGCGAGGTTAGAACATCTAACTTGCAAGGTAATAGATCTGATCTATTGTTTAATACATACATTAGATGTAGTATAGAAACATGTTGATATGATCAACATGTAGTTCATGCTATATTTATATATTTTAATTTCTGATTTAATGCTATACAATAATCATGTAATAGAATCTTAGATCTAGAGATTCTCTAATTTTAAAAAATAATTTTGATTTATTTTAGTCTTCCACTGTATGATCTTGAAAAAGTTTCAAGATCTAACCCTGAAACCCTAGATCTGGTTCCTACAATTGGTATCAGAGCCTAGGTTCTTTACTATATGATTATTTATACATACTTAGATTATTTTTTAGATTAAATCTAATTTATAATCTAATTATTAAATCTGAAATTAAAATTTTAGATCAATCACAAACTGCAAGGTTGTCCTGCTATAAGGTTTACCCCTTACAGTGCAAAGGTTATCCTAGTTTGTGTAGATCTATCTTTAATCATAAATTTATTAGATATGATCTAGATTAAATTTATGATTTATTAGATTTAAAAAATATTTAAATCTGAAATAAAATCTCTTTGTTAATAATTTTTGTGCAAAGAAATTATTTAAAGTTGAAATTGTTTCAATTACATGAACCTGTTTAGATTAGATCTAAAGTAGTTTCATGTTTATTTCACTTGTATCCTGATTATGAATCAAACATGCAATATGGTTGGTAGAATCATATTATAAAATTATTTTACAAATATAAAAATTATTTTTTGAAAAGCCGAACCCAACCCTCAGCCCAAAACTTAATTAAGAATTAAGAAGTTGTTTGATTAGGTTCTAGGATTGTGAATTGAAGAACCTAAGACACAAATCATAACACATTGGGTTAATGGGTTAGTGGGAATTAGGTCCATTAATTGGGTTAGACCTATGGTTAGATTAAAGATGGACTTAATTAGAGAATTGACTAAATCTAATCAATTGTTGTCTTAGATTAGGTCAAGGATTCTCTAGATCAATTACAATAGTTGTAGTTGGTCAAGTCCATATCTTTAACAAGAATCAAATGGACTTGATTCTTGGCTAAGCGGTCTAGCACGAACTGTTAGGTTGATCTAATCGAAACTAATTAAACCAGTTGGTGTCTAAGGTAAACCAGACCGGTGGTTTTTAATTGAGAGCCCGCTTACCTGGCCATTTCTGATGGTGTCTAAGGCAAGCTTTGGCAGACCCTCCCACTGATCGAACTTACCTGACCTCTTGGTAAAATTATATTTTGATCGGATCACTTGACTATTCGAGCTGACCCATATCAGCTAGGTAAATCAGTGTGACTGATTTAGGTGCTCCTAGACCAGCCCTTTTAATGGTCTCCCTTAAGCTGACTTGGTGAAGCCAGTGGGAGGATCATGATAAGCTAGTTCATCTGACCTCATCCTCTATATTATTTAAAATCTCTAAAATTATTAGGTCCTTAAAATGATAAAGTTATGGAGATAACTGAGTCATAGCCTCCCATTAAGGTGTTTGATAATGAGTCCATTAACTCAATAATCATTGCAGACCCAAAGGCCTGGTGCTTGTTGACTAATGGAATTATCACTCATCATATGATGACTTGGAAGTGTCTCTCTAATGGTGATTAGGTGAGCCAACCAAAGTTAGGCTTAATCATTCATTGGTTAGATACACCAAGTATGATCATGTTAATGGTTGGACCTAACCGGATCCTTATAGTGAAGGCCAAAGCCTACTGATTAGGTTTCTGGGGCAAAATTAATATTACTAAAAATTATTTAGAGAAACAATTGGTTATGAACCTACTCTTAGATGTACATGGGTTGGCCAACCAAAGTTGGGCTTGTGTGCAGTCTAAGTGGATTCTAGTACCCACTAAGGAATTAGGGTAATTCCTCGAATTGGAGGTAGAGGCTACCAATTCGAATAAAATAGTGGGAGAAACCTTTTGATTAAAGTCTAAATCTTTAGGTTTAATGAATCAATTACTAATTAGGTTATGGTTTTTCTTTGTACAAATATGGCCACTTCCCTATCGCTCCGATCATTGTTGGACAATGATAAGTTGGTGGGATCCAACTTCGGTAGCTGGTATCGAAAGTTGAAGATAGTCCTGAAGCATGAACAGATCCTATATGTGATAATGGATCCTGCACCTGAGGAGCCAGCTGTCAATGCACGTAGAACAGTCAGAGACACTTACCAGAAGTGGCTCAGTGACCAGACCACGGTGTGCTATATCATGCTGGCTACCATGAGCAACGAGTTCAGTTGCAGATACGAGATGGCTCAGCCAAAGGACATGCTTCAAGTATTGAAGGATGCCTTTGGCACATCCGATGACGTAGAGAGGCACAAGACTAGTTGTGCCATCTTCAATACTAAAATGCGGGATGGTGCCTCTGTCACTGATCATGTATTGTACATGATCGAGCTGATGGAACGATTAAGCAAGCTCGGCTTTCCCTTGCATGAGCAGCTTGGGAAAGATGCAATACTGAACTCGCTGCCCAAGTCTTATCTCCCATTCCTCACTCATTATAGAATGACAAAGCCTGAAGAGAACTACCACGGGTTACTGGGGTTGCTTCAGAACTTTGAGAAGGATCACCAACTTCACAAGGAGTCGGTGAACTTAGTGGGAGGTTCGTCTTCTGGTTCTCAACCTTTTAAGAAAGGGAAGAAGAACAAGAAGAAGAAAGTGAAAAAGGTGCAAGTTCAGGCTGGGACATCTGTGCAGTGTCAGACCAAAAAGATCAGACCCGAACAGGCAGAGAAAGCAGCAAGTTGTTACTGGGCAAGGTATTTATATGATAACTCCTTGCAATTTCTCTATTTGTGATATAACTGACTGGGTATTGGATACCGGTAGCCCTTACCATATTTGCAATTCGTTGCAGGGGCTGCAGGCCAGTAGGAGATTCGAGCAAGACGAGAGGTTCCTAAACGTTGGAGATGGAAGACCAGTTCCAGTTTTAGCATTAGGAATTTTGAAACTTGTATTTGAATCCCATATCGTTGTTCTTAATGATTGTCATTTCTGTCCGAGTTTCTTTTTAAATGTCATTTCTGTAGACCTTCTGACCAAAAATGATTATGAAATTTCAATAAAGAAATAAATTTGTAATATCATTAAGAATGGTGTTACTATTTTTTTGTGGACATTTGAACAATGGTGTGTATATGTTATCACAACCTGTTAATGTAGTCTATTCAACTGGCAAGCACCTTAGATTAGATAGTGTGTCAGATATCTACTTATGGCACTGTAGGCTACGTCATATAAACAAGAACAGAATAAACAGGTTGACTCAAGAGGGAATCTTCGAAGTTAGTGATTGTGAATCACTTCCAACCTGTGAGTCCTATCTTCTTGGTAAAATGATCAAGTCACCTTTTACTGAAAAAGATGAGAGAGCTACTGAGCTCTTGGGCCTAGTACATACTGATGTATGCGGGCCCATGAGCACCAGTGCTAGAGGTGGATATTTCTACTTCATAACTTTCATGGATGACCTATCTCGATATGGATATGTCTATCTGATGAAACATAAGTCGGATTCATTTGAAATGTTCAAACGATTCTGAAATGAAGTAGAAAAATAAACTGGAAAGAGTATTAAAACTCTTCGATCTGATCGAGGAGGAGAATACCTTTTTAGTGAATTTCTCACATATCTAGGAGAGAATGGGATTCTCTCCCAACGGACTCCTCCAGGAATACCACAGCATAATGGTGTGTCTGAAAGGAGAAATCGAACTCTGTTAGACATGGTCTGATCCATGATGGACTTTGCTAGCTTGCCGATATCCTTCTGGGGATATGCACTCGAATCGGCCTGTTATCTGTTAAATAGAGTTCCAAGTAAGTCTGTAATTAAGACTCCATATGAGATATGGATGGGACGTAAGCCAGCACTTTCACACCTTAGGGTCTGGGGGTGCCCGACCTATGTCAAATGATTAGTCACAGACAAACTTGGACCTAGGTCTGACAAATGCTCATTCATAGGGTACCCCAAAGAGACAAAAGGATATTTTTTCTACCATGCTGATGAACAAAAGGTGTTCGTCAGCCTTAAGGCAATCTTTTTAGAAAAGAAGTTCCTTGGTGAAGGAACCGTTGCCTCTAAGGTTGAACTTGATGAAGTTCAACAGGTAGAAGGACCGACACCAATAGCTGAATCTGAGTCAGATATGATTAGATCAGATCCGAAGCCCAATGTACTTGCACCATTAAGGCGATCCGGTAGAGTACCGCATCAGCCGGACAGATACTACGGTTTCTTGGTCTGGGACGGTGATCCCATCGAACTTGATGAGAATAATGAGGATCCGTCACCTATATGGATGCAATGCAGAGACCTGATTCCGAGAAATGACTTGAAGCCGTGAAATCCGAAATGGAGTCCATGAAGGTCAACGATGTATGGACATTGGTTGACCCACCTGAAAGGGTTAAACCCATTGGGTGTAAATGGGTCTTCAAAAGGAAGAGGGGTGCAGACGGAAAGGTGGAGACCTATAAAGCCTGTCTGGTCGCCAAGGGGTATCGTCAACGTTATGGTATTGACTATGACGAGACATTTTTCCCTATGGCAATGCTCAAATCCATTCGGATAATGCATGCAATAGCTACCCATCTGGATTATGAGATCTGACAGATGGATGTAAAGACAGCTTTTCTGAATGGAGAGCTGACCAAAAAGGTGTATATGATACAACCTGAGGGGTTTACATCCACAGATGAGTCCAAGGTGTGCAAGCTTCAGAGATCCATTTATGGATTGAAGCAAGCTTCTCGGAGTTGGAACATGTGTTTTGATAAGGTGATCAAAATGTATGGCTTCATTAAGAATGGAGAAGAGCCCTGCATCTATAAATGGGCAAATGGTCCAGTTGTGGTATTCCTTGTCTTGTACATGGATGACATTCTCTTAATCGAGAATGACATCCCTGCACTACAGGGAATAAAAGTTTGGTTGTCATCACAGTTCTCCATGAAGGACTTGGGTGAAGCATCCTACATCATAGGGATGAAGATCTATAGGGATAGATCTAAAAAGATGCTTGGGTTATCCCAGTCCATGTACATAGACACTGTGCTGAAGAGGTTCAGCATGGAGAATTTCAAGAAGGGCTATCTACCGATAGGCCAAGGAATTTCTCTCTCGAAGAAGGATTATCCGACAAAGAGAGAGAGCGTATGAGTAGAGTCCCATATGCTTCAGCTGTGGGATCTATCATGTATGCCATGACATGTACAAGACCAGATGTGGCATACTCACTAGGAGTAGTGAGTAGATACCAATCTGATCCTGGAGAAAATCATTGAAAAGTGGTTAAAGCCATCCTTAAGTATTTGAGAAATACTAAGGACCAATGGTTGGTTTATGGCGAGTTAGATCTGAAACTTATGGGGTTCACAGACTCTAGCTTCCAATCTGACCATGATGATAGCAGGAACGTATCGGGTTATATCTTTAGTCTGAATAGTAGAGCCATCTACTGGAAGAGTTCCAAGCAACATACTGTGGCGGACTCTGTTTGTGAAGCAGAGTACATCGCAGCATCGAATGCCGCGAAGGAAGCTGTGTGGCTGAGGAAATTCATCAACGAGCTCGGAGTAGCACCCTCCCTCGATGGTCCGGTCCTGCTCTACTGCGACAGCACTGGTGCCATAGCTCAGGTGAAGGAACCCAAAGCACACCAGCGAACGAAGCACATCTTGCGCCACTTCCACCTGGTCTGGGAGATCGTGGATCGAGGTGACATCGACCTTCAGAAGATAGACGAAAAGGAGAACCTGACCGACCCCTTCACTAAAGCCCTGGCGATAAAGGAGTTCAACAACCACAAGTCGAAGATGGGTATTAGATATTGTGTCGAGTGGCTTTAGGACAAGTGGGAGTTGTTAGAAAATGTATCTCAAAAAGCCAATCGTCAAGCTGTTGAGGGTTGAGCAACCAAGTATTGTAATTGATTTGTTAATAAATAAAATAAATTTGGTATTTTTATCATAAGTTTTTATCTTCTAATGAACTCCATTGTTATGATGAAGTCCTTAAGACTATTTAAGTTCGATAAAGAGAGGATTTATCGATTAGTCCTTAAAACTGTTCACGACCAAATGATAGGCTGTTAATAAGGACGACAGCTTCTATCGACATAGGTTGCTGTAGGCCATATGGGTTGGTTATCCTCTTAACCAAAGAGTGTGGAGACACTGGTATAGCATACAGGTGAGATGTACTGGTACATCATCATTGAACGTGATCAACTCCAGAGTATTCTGCTGTCGAGAATGTCTCTGATG
The DNA here is from genome assembly GCF_000442705.2 of Elaeis guineensis. Lineage (NCBI taxonomy): Eukaryota > Viridiplantae > Streptophyta > Magnoliopsida > Arecales > Arecaceae > Elaeis > Elaeis guineensis. The sequence goes on along the minus strand of NC_025995.2, from coordinate 58,555,807 downwards.
GGATTAGGTATAAGTGTCCCTTAGACTTGATATCGTCTCAGTGACTTGCAAGCAACTCACTGTGCTTTGGTACTGGACTAACTGAATTTCTAATTCAGGGATGGAAGGCTTCTGGGCATAGTCAAGTACTTGCGAAGTCAGAGTGTGATCGAGATGGGATTGACCACTCCAAGAGTTGGAGAAGAATGAATCACTGTATTTCAATTTAGCAAAACCTTGGCCAGGGTAATCCATTAGATGGATTTGATATTTTGAAATACAATGTGGACAACCTGATCAGAGTTGACAGTTGAACTCTGGGGTGTCCTATGATCATTTTGGTCAAGGGGATGAATTATATGAAAACTATATCCGCATGGGTTCTAAGGATGTTGTTCTACACATTCGACCTATCTGGTCGTCGGGTATCATTGCTAGATGGTCACTTCGATTGGTATAAAAATTTATTCCTGTGCTACCGGCTTAGGTTCAGACCTATGAGGTCACACACATTAGAGTTCATGATCCGATCGGATGGTTGATCAATGATTAAGAATCATTCTAGGGTTAAATGATCAATACGATTGATATTTAACCCAGTGCAAGTGTTGCAGGAGGATCGATTAGCAATTCGATTGCTAATTGGCTTAATTTGATTAAGCCAATGGGCTGAAATTAAGTTTAATTAAATATAATTTATTTAGATTTAGTTTGGACTTGATTGGATCAAGTCCAATTGGTTTATTAGATAAGCCAAATGCAAGAAAAAACTAGTCCTAGTTCAACTAGGACTTGGGTTAATCTAATTTCTAATTTGTTTAGAAAATTAAATCAGATTTAAATCTAATTTAATCTGATTAAATTAAGTTCTTAATTTGGTTAAGACCTATTTTAATTGGGTTGATCTAATTTTAGTTTGATTTGGTTTGAGAAACCAAATTAAAACAAGTCATAAGATAGAATCCTAGTAAGACTAGGATTCCACCTTGCACCACATAAGCCTTCCCCACGCCCTCTCTCTCATTCAATGCCATTCTCCTCTTATTTTGTGTGATAAAAGCCCTCTCCCAGGTCTCTCCCATGTTCACAAAAGGTCTCCTCTCTTCTTTCTTACATGGAAGGTGGTTTGGATCAAATCAAAAAGGAATAAGTTTGGATTTCGAATTCTATGACATAGAGTTTTAGAAATCCAAAACTCTTTCAATTTTGCACCGAATTTATTTAATTTTTTTTTTTAAATTTTTATGGCTTTTAGGGTACACATTGTGCACCCTTTGTTGGAGATCCATGCATGAAAATATGGAGGAGGTGCTCAAGAGTTGGGCACCCCTTAACTTGCCATGTTTGGATAAGCCTTGACTAGGTATTTGACCTAGACAAGGACTCTATCATATCTCTATATATAAAATGAGTTTCTTCGTGAAATTTTCGGAGAAGATAGGGTTGTTTGTTTTCATATCTTTCCTCCCTCCATCTTGAGTTTCCTGAGAGCGTCTCAGATCTGAAACTCCTCCTTTTACTTTCCATCTTTGGATGAGTCCAAATCAAGAAGAAGGAGGCACCTGATCAACCATCAAAGAAGGATCAGCGCAGTACTAGCATACTGTGCTGATTTCCTGAAGCAGAACTTCTGATCGAGATTCGTGAGCTCGTGTGGACGACTCCTAGAGGCCGGATGCGTGTGCGGCTTGCAACATCATCCTCAAGCCCGAATCAGCAAAGTTAGAACGTCTAACTTGCAAGGTAATAGATCTGATCTATTGTTTAATACATACATTAGATGTAGTATAGAAACATGTTGATATGATCAACATGTAGTTCATGCTATATTTATATATTTTAATTTTTAATTTAATGTTATGTAATAATCATGTAATAGGATCTTAGATCTAGAGATTCTCTAATTTTAGAAAATAATTTTGATTTATTTTAGTCTTTCGCTGTATGATCTTGAAAAAGTTTCAAGATCTAACCCTGAAACCCTAGATCTGGTTCCTACAGATGATTCTGAGCTTACCTGTTCCTTTCAGCTCACCGATCCGATCAGCTTCACCTACTATCGAATCTTCTTCGAATGAGGCACCAGTTGAGATTGCCAGCATATTTGGAACTGCATCAGCCAGACTGAAGCTTGAGGCCTCAGCATGTTGGAAAATGTGTCCTAAGGCCAATCATCTAAGTGGTAGATGATTTGAATTAGTATATGAATTATCTAATAATAATAGTTATTTGGCAGGTTCATCATAAAAGTTTATCTTTCTAAAAAGAACGCCTAAATTATGATGAAGTCCTTAGAATCACAATCAATCGATAAAGAAGGATTTATCGGATGGTTCTAAAATTGTTCATGATCAAATGATAAGTTATTAACAATGACGATAACCTATCAAGTGTAGATCGCTGTATGCCATATATGTTGATTATCCTCGTAATCAAGTGTGTGGAGACACTGGAATGGCATCCAGGTGAGATGTAGAAGTACATCTATACTGAACGTGACCAATGTAACACTCTACTCTCAAGAGTATCTAGCTAAGGCCAATGGGTATAAGTGTCCCTCTGACCTGAGATCACCACGGTGACTTGCAAGCAACTCACTGTGCTTTGGTGTCGGACTGTCTGTATTTTTAATATAGGTTCGAAAGATTTTTGGATACAGTCAAGCACTTGTGAAGTCAGTGTGTGAATCAAGATGGGATTGACCACTCTTGATTAACTTCAGGAAGAGAATGTCTCGCTGTGTTTCAATTTAGCAAAACCTAGGCCTGGGTAATCCTCGTGAGGAGTCACGGGATTTGTAAAATTTTGAGATACAATAGAGATAATTTGTATGAGTGTTGACAGTATACTCAAAGTTGTCTTGAGTATTATTAATCAAAGGGATGAATTATACGATAACCATGGGTCAGGGTTCTTAGAATGTTGCTTTGCATACATTCGACCTATCTGGACGTTGGGAACCATTGCTAGATGGTTACTTCGACTGGTATAGAAATTAGTTTCTGTGCTACTAACTTAGGTTCGAACCTATAGGGTCACACATATAAGAGGTTATAATCTAATCAAATAGTTAATCGATGATTGAGAATCGTTCTAAGATTAAACGATCAATGTGATTGATGTTTGACCTAATGTAAGTGTTGCAGGAGGATCAATTAGCAATTGGATTGCTAATTGGCTCAATCTGATTGAACAAATTAGTTGAGATCAAGTCTAATTAAATTTGATTTAATTAGAATTAGTTTAAATTTAATTGGATTAAGTCTAATTGATTTATTGGATAAGTCAGTTGCAAGGGAGAACAAGTCCCTATTCGACTAGAACTTGTATGCACCTAATTCTTAATTAAGTTAGGATTTAAATCAGAATTAAATATGATTTAATCTGATTTAATTGGACTACTAGTTGGACTAGAATCATCATTAATTAGGTTGCAATTAATTTGGATTGGATTCAAAGAACTTAACCTAGTCTACATAAGAATCCTAGATAGACTAGGATTCCATCTCTTCTCTTACGCCAACTAAGAAAGCCCACACCCACTAATTAATTTTCAGACATTTTTTATATAATATCCACATCTAAGGAAAGTGATCTCACACCACTTATTCTAAAGATTTGAATCAAATTTGATTTGGTTCAATATGGAAAGTGATTTGGTTTATTATGGAAAGTGGTTTAGGTTTATTTCCTTTTTGAAAGACTCCCTCTTCACAAGAACTCTACTCTCCTCTCTTGCACCAACTTCCTCCAAGCCTATCATTTCATTTTGTCACCCCTTTTATGCTTGATTTCATGCTCTCCACGAACTAGATAAGGGAAGGGGCATCCAAGAGTTGGATGCCCTATGGACTCCTTGTTAGACTAGGTCTTATGACTTAGTTTACCTTATATAAAGTTGCCACCCCATATGATAAATATAAGGAGTCTAAAATCTATAGTTTTTTGGATAGAAAAAATAGAGAAGAAAAAGGATGGCATGGGTGGTTTGAGGCACCAATATCCTTGGAGGAGAGTCTGTTGTGATCTAGGTGGTGTGTCCAAGGCCCAGGGGATCAAGGCTAAGGTCAAGGTCCATCATTCATGAGGGCTTCATGGAGGCTCTAGGGCTAGTTGGGCTCTAGGTTGAAAGGCTGTGGGCCTTTCGGGTTCTTGAGGTCTAGGTTATGTGGGCCTCAAGGGACCAATTCTTTATGGGCCAGGTCTGGGCCCAGGATAGGTGAGATTAGGTCGAGTCATGGGTGTACATGGGCTTGGGTTAACCTAATCTCCCATAGAGTTGGTCAAGGGAGTTTTGGGTTTGGGTCACTTGACCCTGTATTTATATATACATGCACTGTATATGATTGATTAAGCCAAGGAATACGAAAACACTTTCTCCCAAGTCTCTCTCTCTCTTTTCCCTCTCTCTCCAGCTATTCTCCATGCCCCAGGAGCAAGAAACCCTAGGGTTTCTTGCCGCCAGGTCCTAAAAAGGCAGGAGAAGCAAGGGGAGGCGCTACCCCCTCCCCCTTTGTGCCGCCAACTCTCTCTCTCCTTCCTCTCTTGCAGCCACCCAAACATCAGATCCAGGACTTGAAATCTCTTGCTACAAGGTTGGTACAAGTTTCTCTCAGATCTGGAGTTGATCTGAGGTCGTTTAAGGTACGAGTGAGATCTCCATCAACAGATCTACAGGAAAGGCTGCAGCAGGACAGATCTGCAAGGTCTGGTTCTATCTACCTTCTTCCCTATCTAGAATACCCTAATTTGAGATCTATGAATTGAAAGACCTCAGTCCAGACCTGATCTAGTTGGGTACCAGATCTTGGATTTTTTAGAGGTGATCTTAGAGGCATTCTTCATCTGGAACGAAAGGCTGACGAAGAAGACAACAACCAGGCTGATTTCGTCAAGGGCCTTCGATCGAGTCCAGAAGTCTCCAGATTTGTTTATTGCTGGTTCTGCTGCACCCAAGGTCCATGGGAGGAGCCGAGATCATGCTCCAATAGTTGGTATCAGAGCCACGGTGGTGAGAAAGTGGTTCCAAGCACGAGAAGTTGAAGATCCCAAGTGCTGAAAATTTTCAGCAAGGTACCATCAAGGTATATTTTATACTTCTTGATTTTATATTGCTTATTTGGCTTAGATCTAGTCATGAGCAGCAATATGAAGGTCGATCTCGAGAAGTTTGATGGCAAGAAAAAATTTTTCATGTGGAAAATCCGGGTGGAGGATCTTCTGGTGCAAGCAGATCTAGATCAGGCTTTGGATGAGAAGCCTGAGGGAATGACAGATAGACAGTGGGCATCGTTGGAGAAGAAAGCATGCTCGGTGATCAGAGGATGTTTGGCGGATGCGACGTTGTATTCGGTGCTAGAAGAAAAGACCCCGAAGGGCCTTTGGTTAAAGTTGCACACCATGTATATGGAAAGAATATGTGCAACAAGCTGATGCTGAAGAAGAGGTTGTACAGTCTTCGGATGCAGGAGGGATCTGATGTGATTGGCCACATTCAGAGGTTCGACTAGTTGTGTATGGAGTTGATGAATATCGGGGTGAAGCTGGATGAGGAGGATAAGTCTCTGTTGCTTTTGTGTTCGCTGCCAGGATCATATGACTCTTTGGTGACTACACTGCTCTATGGCAAAGAGACTCTGGAATATGAGAACATGGTCTCGGTGCTGAGGTCTAATGAGCAAAGGAAAAAGTTGACCAGAGATCGGGCTCCCCATAGGGTTTGGCAGTAAGGGAGAGGACAGGTAGAGGCAGAGGCAGAAGCAAGTCCAGGGGGCGGTCCAAGTCCAGAAAGGGAAAGAAAGAGATGAAATGCTTCAAGTGCAATGAGTTCGGGCACTTCAAGCGAGAATGTCCACTATGGAAGATCAAGAAGGGAGAAAGAAGTGGCTCAGAATCAGTGAGTGCAGTTGCTGGGCAGCAGGTGGAGGATGATCTACTTGTGGTATCAGATGGTCACAGGCATTACACAGAGGAGTGGATACTAGACTCTACGTGCTCACATCACTACACACCACACAGGTCTTGGTTTGCGACATACACCAAGATAGATGAGGGATCAGTGACTCTAGGCGACAATCATCCTTGCAAGGTGGTTGGGATAGGGACAGTCAGGGTGAGGATGTTTGATGGGATTGTGAGGACATTGACAAATGTAAAGCACATCCTGGAGCTAGAAAAGAATCTGGTGTCACTAGGCTACTCGGAGCGCAGTGGATACAGCTTCAGCAGTAGGGCTAGAAGCAGAGTACTGAACATCTCCAATGGAGCTATGATAGTGATGATAGGCAGGAGGTTGGACAATAACCTCTATCGCATGGAGGGATCTGTGGTGATCGGAGAGTCTGATGCAGCAGCTGTAGCACAGGACCAGCAGGGGGCTTACAGAATGTGGCACTATCGCCTAGGCCACATGGGTGACAAGGGGCTGAGGGAGTTGAGCAGGAGAGGACTCATCTCTGATCTGGAGGATGGTGCTACAGGAGAGATCTGTGAGCCTTGCCAGATGGAAAAGTAGAGGAGAGTTCAGTTCAACATCAGTACAACCTGCAGTGCAGCCCCTCTGGAGTTAGTACACACGGATGTGTGGGGACCAGCCCCAGTTTCAGCTAGGAATGGGGCCAGATACTTCATGACCCTGATTGATAATTTCTCAAGAAAACTCTGGATTTACTTCATGAGAGAGAAGTCTGAGGTCTTCACCAAGATCAAGATCTGGAGAGCTAAGGTGGAGAAGGAGCAGGGGAGAAGCGTGAAGTGTCTGAGGTCAGACAATGGTGGAGAGTACACCAGCAGAGAGTTTCAGGACTACTGTGAGAAGTGTGGGATCAAGAGACACTTCTCAGTTAAGGAGACTCCACAGCAGAATTGGGGTGGCTGAGAGGATGAATAGAACACTTCTGGAAAAGGCACGATGCATGAGGCTGCAGGCAGCGCTTCCAAAGGTGTTCTGGGTTGACACAGTTGACGCAACGGGTTACTTGGTCAATCGATCACCTCATACCAAGTTGGATGGCAGGCTTCCAGAGGAGGTGTGGTTTGGGAAGACAGTTGGGCTGGGCCATCTACGGGTATTTGGGTGCACGGCCTATGTGCACATTGGAGCTGGTGAGCAGAGCAAGCTAGACGCCAGATCACGCAAGACGGTGTTTCTAGGCTATCCACGAGGAGTTAAGGGATACAGGCTATGGGATCCCTTGGAAAAGAAGGTCATCATTAGTCGGGATGTGACTTTTGATGAGGAGTCAGTCCTACGGAGGCGAGCAAGCATGGAGGAGCAGCAGGAGCAGGAGGAGGTCTAGCAGGGCGCTGCTGGACAACTTACCTCTTTGATTTTACCTCTTGCAAATACTATTGGAGGACATGACATTCAGGTGGAGAACCTACATAAGGTGTCTCCACAGGTGGAGAGGACTCGGACAGATGATCGAGGCGAAGAGGTCCAGTAGGAGCGAGCTGGATCGAGGACTGATATCGGTGTTGCCCTACACAAGCCCAAGAGGACCATCAGGCAACCGGACCGATATGGCTTCGAGGAGATGCTGTCATATGCCCTGGTGACAGTGAATGGAGACCTATATACGTATCAAGAGGCTATTGAGAGCCAGGACAGAAAGCGATGGGTCCAGGCGATGTTCGAGGAGATGCAGTCTCTCCACCAGAACCAGATGTGGCGATTGGTGTAGTTGCCATAGGGGAAGAGGCCCATTGGCTGCAAATGGGTCTACAGTCGTAAGGAAGGGCCTTCAGAGCAGGGAGGTATCAGATTCAAGGTGAGGTTAGTGGCCAAGAGATACTCCCAGAAGGAAGGCATCGACTTCAGTGAGGTCTTCTCTCCCGTCGTCAGACATACTTCCATCAGAGTGTTACTGAGCATTGTAGCAGCTCAGGTTTAGAACTGGAGCAGATGGATGTCAAGACGGCATTCCTCCATGGGCATTTGGAGGAGAGGATTTACATGGAGCAGCCACCCAATTTCAGGGATCCACGATAAAAGGAAAAGATTTGTTTGTTGCAGAAGTTGCTGTACGGGCTGAAGCAGTCGCCGAGGCAATGGTACAAGCAGTTCGACTCCTATGTGCGCAGCATTGAACTTTCCAGGTGCGACTTTGATCCCTGTATTTTTGTTCAGTCTCTTGAGGATGGTTCTAGGGTGTTCCTACTCTTGTATGTGGATGACATGCTTATAGCATACAAGAGTAGGAAGGTTGTGCAGGATCTGAAGGCATCCTTATCTCGAAAGTTTGAGACGAAGGATTTGGACCCTGCAAGGAAGATCCTAGGCATGGAGATTTTCAGAGATCGAGCCTGGAGGGTGCTGCATCTATCTCAGGTTTGGGCTACATACAGAAGGTCTTAGAGAGGTTCGGGATGAAGGGAGCAAAGCCGACGGAGCTGCCACTTATCGGTCACTTCAGACTCTCGAAGACCATGACGCTACAGACTGAGGTGGAGGCTCAGGAGATGGAGGCGGTTCCTTATGCTTCAGGAGTTGGGAGCTTGATGTATGCGATGGTCTATTGTAGGCCAAACATCGCTCATGCAGTGAGTCGGTTAGCAGGTTCATGGTGCAGTCTAGCAGGGAGCACTGGAGAGCTCTGAAGTGGATATTCAGATACCTGGCGGATTCAGTTGGAGTTGGCATCTGCTACGGACAGCGAGGAGGTGCAGTGGGATACTCTGACATGTCCAGAGAGGCTCAGGGGCTGATTGGCGATTATGTAGATGCAGACTTCGATGGAGATGTGGATACCCGGAGGTCTACGACAGGCTTCATCTTTAGCCTGTATGGAGGTCCTATTTCTTGGAGATCGAGTCTGCAGCCTATCACGGCCCTATCCACTACAGAGGTGGAGTACATCGGGCTGACAGAAGCAACTAAGGAGGCAATTTGGCTGAAGGGTTTGTTGACGGAGATGGGCCTTACTCAGGAGGCCATTAGAGTGCACTGTGACAGCCAGAGTGCACTTCTACTAGCACAAAACTTAGTCTATCATGCAAAGATAAAGTACATCGACATTCGGTATCATCAGATCAGGGAGCTTGTGGAGGATGGCGAGGTGGAGTTGGTAAAGGTACACATCAAGGAGAACCCAGCTGATGCACTTACGAGGTACTTCCACGAGACAGCTTTCAAAGATGTGTTGAGCTGATTCGGCTGATGGACAAAGTGGAGCTGGTTGAGGCCTTGGGACACCAAGGTGGAGATTGTTGTGATTCAGGTGGTGTGCCCAAGGCCCAGGGGACCAAGACTAAGGCCAAGGTCCATCATTCATAAGGGCTTCATGGAGGCTCTAGGGCTAGTTGGGCTATAGGTTGAAAGGCTGTGGGCCTTTCGGGTTCTTAAGGTCTAGGTTATGTGGGCCCCAATGGACCAACTCTTTATGGGCCAGGTCTGGGCCCAGGATAGGTGAGATTTGATTGAGTCATGGGTGTACATGGGCTTGGGTTAACCTAATCTCCCATAGAGTTGGTCAAGGGAGTTTTGGGTTTGGGTCACTTGACCCTATATTTATATATACATGCACTGTATAGGATTGATTAAGCCAAGGAATATGAAAATTCTTTCTCCCAAGTCTTTCTCTCTCTTCTCCCTCTCTCTCCAGCTATTCTCCATGCCCCAGGAGCAAGAAACCCTAGGATTTCTTTTCGCCAGGTCCCGAAAAGGTAGGAGAAGCAAGGGGAGGCGCTACCCCCTCCCCCTTTGTGCCGCCAACTCTCTCTCTCCTCCCTCTCTTGTAGCCACCCAAACATCAGGTCCAGGACTTGAAATCTCTTGCTATGAGATTGGTACAAGTTTTTCTCAGATCTGGAGTTGATCTGAGGTTGTTTGAGGCACGGGTGAGATCTCCATCAACAGATCTACAGGAAAGGCTGCAGCAGGATAAATCTGCAAGGTCTGGTTCTATCTATCTTCTTTTTATCTAGAATATTCCAATTTGAGATCTATGAATTGGAAGTCCTCAGTCCAGGCCTGATCTGGTTGGATACCAGATCTTAGATTTTTTAGAGGTGATCTTAGAGGCATTCTTCATCTGGAACGAAAGGCTGATGAAGAAGATAGCAACCAGGCTGATTTCGTCAAGGGCCTTCGATCGAGTCCAGAAGTCTTCAGATTTGTTTGTTGCTGGTTTTGCTGCACCCAAAGTCCATGGGAGGAGCCAGGATCATGCTCCAACAGAGTCTTCAATCAAGAGATCAAAAATTGATGTCTTGAAGAAACAAAAGGTAAGAGAGAAGATTGTTTTCTCTTATTATTTTCTTTTCAGATTATTCTCTCCTTATTTTATATTTTTATATAATAAAAATTTGGGAGAGAAAGAGGGATGGCATGGTGGATCTATGCTCCAATGAGTTGGAGCATGGTGATCTAATTTTAGACATGATATGTTCATATTCTGATGAGAGAAGAAGAAGAAAAGAAGGTCTTCTCTTAAGGTTTCTTTTAGATGCCTTCTTCTCCATAAATTATGAGATTTTTTTATAAAAAAAATCAGATATCATAAGATTTGGAAGTTTAAAAAATATCTAGAGAAGAAGGTCTCCTCATGACCTAGCATAAAGATGTTCGCAGGACATCAATCGTTGATGTACTGAAAGAGAAGATCTATCTTCTCTTAGGATCTTTTTCTATTACATATTATTTTTGATTTTAGGGAGATCAAAGGGTTTGACTTCTTCTTCATTCTTCCTCATATTCTTCATCTCTTGAAATATCCAAGAGATTCGAAGAATATTTTTTTTAGATTAACCATCCGAAGGGATCCGCAAAAAGCTAGCACTTCGAGTGGATCTTCGTTCGACGAACCTCCGATTTTGTTGCAGCCTCGTGTGGATCATCTGTAGAGACCGAACACGTATGTGACTTTAAAGATAATAAAAGAAATCAACCACTGAGTTCTCGACCCACGTGAAGATAAGAGATCTGATCTCTTCTCTTATCTAGATGTGATCTAGGTTTTAGATCTAAAACTATTTTAAATCTAGGGTATTGATTTGATCAATACCAAAACTTTTATTTTTTTGATTTATAAATACAATATGACATATTATAGGTCTTAATTGTAGGGTTTAGTAATTTGATTACATGTATTTATAGAATAAATTATTTAATTTACATGTTCCACTGCGTTATATTTTAAAATTATTTTGAAATTCATGCATGAAACCCTGCACCTTTTTCAATAGTGGTATTAGAGTATCTAAGTTCTTTTATAACATATTCATGATTGTACTAAAATAAATTTAAAAAATAAAATAATGATCGTACAGACTGTAGGTTTTCCTGCTGCAAGGTTTACCCCTTACAATGCAAAGGTTGTCCTGATACATTGCGATCTAAAAAATTTAAAAGAGTTTAAATAAATTTTGTCATGAATGTTTTAGATTAGGTCTATTTCATTTCATGAAATTTTATGTAATGTACATAGATTAAAATCAATCAAGAACAGGATCTTGCGAAGGTTCTATTTGCTTATCGGGCTAGCTCGACCAGCAATCCAGCTTGACTAAAAAATTAGCTCAATTATTTTTCTGACTGATTTTAATTGCTAGTGTTTGTTAGTGAAATAAATCGATCCATTTTTTAAATGAGTCAACCTATTTAGTGAAACAACACTAAATTATATTAAATCTTTCAAAAATTGAAAATGGTTTTAAAAATGCCAAACCCCAACCCTCAGCCATGAACTTAATTAAAAGAATTAAGTGATTGTTTAGGATCTAGGTTTGTGATTCAAAGATCCTAAGATAATTTCATAAAACATGGGTTAAAGGGTAATGGGTTAGCTTTGATCAGGTCATTAACTGGGTTAGACCTAAGGTTAGATTAAATATGGACTAAGTTAAGAAATTGATCAAATCTAATTAAAAGTTAATTAGGATTAGATCATTTCTATAGATCACTTCAATAGTTGTAGTTGATCAAAGTCCATATACCTAACAAATGGACACTGATCGTGGCTCAGCGGCTAAGCTCGAGTCTTTAGACAGACCAAATCAAAACTGATAAACCAGTTGGCATCTAAGGTAAATCTGACCGGTGGTTTTTAATTGAAAGCCCGCTTACCTGACCATTTCTTATGGTGTCTAAGGCAAGCTTTGGCTGACCCTCCCACCGATAATACTTACCTGGCCAATGTGGTTAATCAGATCTTGATTAGGTTGCTCATTGATTCATGCTAACCCATGTCACATGGGAAATCAGTGAGTCTGATTTCATTCAATGAGACTGATCTAGGTACCCATGGACCAAATTTGATCCTAGTCCTTATTAATGACTTGAGAAGTCAGTGGGAGGACTTGACTTGGTGAAGTCAGTGGGAGCAAATTGGTCCATATCCTTTGTATCCTTAAATCACTAATAATTTTAAATCCTCTAAAATTATTAGGTCCTTAAAATGATAAAATTATGGAGATAACTGAGTCATAGCCTCCCATTAAGGTGTTTGATAATGGGTCCATTAACTCAATAATCATTGCAGACCCAAAGTCCTGATGTTGTTGACTGATAGAATTATCACTCATCATATGATGACTTAGAAGCCTCTCTCTAATGGTGGTTAGGTTGGCCAACCAAAGTTGGACTTAATCATTCATTGGTTAGATGCACCAAGTATGGTCATGTTAATGGTTAGACCTAATCGGATCCTTACAATGGAGGCCAAAGCCTACTAATTAAGTTTCTGGGGCAAAATTAAATTACTAGAAGTTGTTTGGAGAAATAATTGGTTAATGAACCTACCCGTAGATGCAGATGGATTGGCCGACCAAAGTCGGGCTTGTGTGTAATCTATGTGGATTCTAATACCTACTAGAAAATTAAAATAATTCTCGAATTGGAGGTAGAGGCTACCAATTTGAATAAAATAGTGGGAGAACCTTGAGACTAAAATCCAAATCTCTAGACTTAAAATAATTCATATACATTAGGTCATTGTTCTCTTTTCTCAAAATAAGGCTAAACCTTAATTGCTCCAATCGTTGATAGACAGTGATGACTTATGGGATCCAACTTCGTTAATTAGTATCGAAAGTTGAATTTCGTTCAGTAGTACGAATGGATTCGTATTGGGGCTTCTTAGTCCAGTCAAAATAATTAGTCCAAAATTGATCCAAATTAGGCATGTTGCTTCTACTGTTAGAAGCAGGGTCATAGGACGAAGAATTGTCTTGCTTCCCTTGACCATAATAGGCTGAATAAGAGAAAGGAGCAAGAGTTATGCAATTTATTGCTAGGACTACAAGTAAGTGGAATGTTTGAAAATGGTGAGAAATTCTTGAATGTTAGGGATGGAAATCTTATTTCAATCCTAACTTTAAGAATTGTAGAGCTTATTTTCAAATATTTATTGGGAAGAGTGTCCCAAAGCCAATCGTCAGCCTGTTGACGGTTGTGCTCCTTTTTTGTATTAGTACATGAATTATAAATAAATAAAAATTATTTTGGTATTTTTTTATCATAAATGTTTCATCTTCTAATGAACTCCTATGTTGTGGTGAAGTCCTTAGGACTATTTAGACTCGACAAAGAAGGATTTGTCACTTAGTCCTTAAACATGTTCGCGACCAAATGATACGTTGTTACCAAGGACGACAACGTTTATCGAGCATAGGTCGTTGTGTGCCATATGGGTTGGTTATCCTCATAACCAAAGAGTGTGGAGACACTGGTATGGCATACAGGTGAGATATAATGGTACATCTGCACTGAACGTGACCAACTCTGGAGCTATTTCTGCTGTCAAGATTTGCTCCGATGGGATATGGGTATAAATGTCCCTCCAACCTGAGACCGCCACGGTGACTTGCAAGCAACTCACTGCACTTAGGCACTGGACTACCTGAATTTCTAATTCAGTGACGAAAGGTTGCTGGGTGTAGTCAAGTACTTGACTTGTCGGTGCGTGTGTCAAGATGGGATTGACCACTCCAGTTTAGGAGCTGTGTACAGTCATGTTTTAATTTAGCAAAACCTTGGCCAGGGTAGTCCTAGTGAGGAGTCACAGGACTAATTGAGTTGAGCACGATTCGGATGATATCATCAGGGTTGACAGTTTAACCCTGAGTCATCCTAAATACAGGGGTCAAAAGGGATGAATTATACGGTAACCATATTCACGTAGGTTCTGAATGTTGCGATTGCGATTATTCGACCTATCCGATCATCGGGTACCATTGCTAGATGGTCACTTCGATTAGTACAGAAATTGGTTCCTGTGCTACCGGCTTAGGTTCGAACCTGCGGGGTCACACACATTAGAGGTTTCTTTCTGATCTGATGGCTGATTATGAGTCTTATCTATCTGAGACTCTATGATTGAGAATTAGGATTCTCTAATCATGAGTTCCACACATTTTGGGTACCGGGGTCAAAATTTTGAATTTCAAATTTTGAATTTGAAATTTGAACTCTTTGATCAGGGTTTCATATCGATGGTCTCTGATGCCTGATTGCCCATCGGATTTGGACTCAATATTTATGAGAGGTTTAATTAGTAATTTAATCACTAATTAACTCAATTTGATTGAGTAATTATTTTTGGATCAAGTCCAAATTGAATTGGATTCAGTTTGGATTGACCCGATTAGGTTAAATGTTGACCTAATCGCTAAGGTGGTTTAGTCCCTGATTTGATTAGGAATTAGGTTTAGTTAATTCCTGATTTGATTAGGATTTTATTGAGCCTAATTAAGCCTAATTATGTTGGGTTTAATCTGGTCTAATTGTGCTTAACCTATTTTAAACTAGGTTGGCTCAATTTGAATCAAACCACCTTGTTTTAAATTCCCTGTGACACCCAACTTCCTTGCACCCATTTGAATTCACGAGAAGAAACTTCTTATGAAATTTTTCTCACACAAAACCCTTCCCCACGCCCTCATTTGTGTGCCATATGGATGGATAAAATAATTAGTTAGCCATTCAAATTCAAAGCATGTTTGAATTTGAATGGATAACTTATCACTTGCCCTTTCATCCTTATCCATTTTGTGCGCCACATTACTTACACGAGAAAAGGTTTCTCATGAAACATTTTCTACGCACAAAGAGCCACGCCCCTTCTCTTCTCACGCCCAAAAGGATAGGGATAAGTTGGTTTTCGTTTGAATTCAAATTTGATTTGAATTCAAATGTGTAACCTCTTGTCTTTATCCTCTCACGCAGATAAGACACGTTCGACGTTGTTTTAAAAAGAGGAGAAAGGTGGGACGTGCATAAAAATTTAAGGAGAGAAACTTTGGGGCATGAGGAAGGCTTCTGCGTAAGGTGAAGGTTCAAAACCTTTCAAGAGAAAAAGAAAGAAAAGAGAGAAAATTGGGCGTAGGGTTTTTGGTGTGTACCCTAGGGTTTCTACCTAGGGTTCGAGAAGTGAGATTGGTGTGCCACGAGTGTCGTGAGTCCACCAAATTTCAGGGAGAGATCCATCAGCCTCTCAAGCAACTGTGCAGATGATTCGGAGCATCCAAGAAGTCGGCACACATCGATCAAAGGAGTTTGATCAACATCTGCCATCAAAAGGGTGAAATCACGAAGTAGCATTCGTGAGGAGCTGATCAGACGGAAGCTTCGTGTGGATGATCCACAGAGGCCAGACATTTGTGTGGCTGCGACGTGACGATCAGAGCCCCCCGACGGTGATCAGATTGCAGTGATCGACTACCCGCAAAAGGAGATGTGTTCTGAACACAGTACTGTAAAACGTTTACTGATTCAAATTTGAATTTCAAATTAAAATACATGCTATTGTATCATATTTAGATCCTAGTGTAGGGTTAATTAGTATTAATTAATGAGATTAATTAATAATTCTACTGTAAAATAGTAATTTTAAAAAAGTTTTAAAATTATTATTTTGCCCCTGCACTAAATTTTTGCTTCAAATGGTATCAGAGCATGGTTCTAGAATATGATATACATATGCATGCGTAGATTAAGGTGTAATCTATAAGTTTAAATTTAAAATTCAAAATTTAAAATTCAAAATTTGAAATTCAAAAAGATTTGAAATTTGAAATTTGAAATTTGAAATTTGTTAGAAGTTTCAAATTTGAAATTCAAAAATTTAAAATTTGGTTGAAATCTCAAATTTGAAATTTGAAATTCAAAATTTGAAATTTGAAATTCAAAATTCAAAATTTGAAATTTGAAATTTGGTTGAAACCTCAAATTTGAAATTTGAAATTCAAAATTCAAATTTTAAAATTCAAAGATTGGAAATTCAAAATTTGAAATTTGGTTGAAATCTCATATTTGAAATTTAAAATTTGAAATTTGAAATTTGAAATTCAAAATTTAAATTTTGAAATTGGTATATTTAGATATACTTGATCCAAGTAGCAAGTAATCTAATTGGGTTGGTTGCCATGGCCGTCCGGTCATAGGAGAAAAGTAGGGTTTAAAGGCCCTCTCTTCCCATTCGATGGGGTCTCCTATGGCAGTAGGGGTGCCGATGCAATTATATCCCATGCCGATGAAGCAGCGAAAGGACTTAATTAAGAAATTTATCATGAATGTGTTAGATTAGATCTAAAAAAAAATTTATGATTTATTTTGAGTTATTTTCTGTTATGAAATGAGCAATAGAATTGCTGTTTATGAAATGTGCTGACCCGTTTGTGAAATGAGTTAACACATTTGGTGAACAGAAAATAAAATCTTTCAAATTTGAAAATTGTTTTCAAAATGCCAAACCCTGACCCATCAGCCCAAGTACTTAATTAAAAGAATTAAGTGTTGTCTAGTAGGTCTAGAATTGTGAATTAAGACCTAAGACAATTGCATAAACTTGTGGGTCAATGGGTTAGATGAATTAGGTCCATAATTGGGTTAGACCTAAGGTTAGTTTAAAAAATGGACTAAATGGAGTAATTGGTCAAATCTAATCAAAAGTTAAATTAGATTAGGTCAAGGATACTCTAGACTCAACTTCAATAGTTGTAGTTGAATAGGTCCATGTCTTTAACTAGACCAAGATGGACTTAATTCATGGCTACGCGGTGGAGCCCTATTTACTAAGTTGATCAAAATTAAAACTAATGAACCGATTGGTGTCTAAGGTAAGTTCGACAGTTTTGACCAGTGGTTCTTAAGCGGGAGCTACTCGCATTGATTCGATCATTGATGAGTTAATGGCAAATCCCCACCACTGATCTCACTTACCTGGCCAATCTGGTAAGTTAGATTTTGATTAGATCACTTGGTGATTAGAGCTCACCCATGTCATTAGGTAAATCAGTGTGACTGATTTAGGTGTTCCTAATGCCAGCTTTAATTAAATCTTTTTTAATCTGACTTGGTGGAGTCAGTGGGAGGATTGAAATTGGCTGGATGATTTCTTCTCTACTATTCTTTAATAAAATCCTCAAAATTATTAGGTCCCTAAAATGATTAAGTTATAATGATAACTAAGTCATAGCCTCCCATTAAGTGAGTGATAATGAGTCCATTAGTTCAATGATCATTGGAGGCCCAAAGGCCTGGTGCTCATTGGCTAATAGAATTATTATTCATAATATGATAATTTGATTGAGTCTTTCTGATGGTGGTTAGGTTGGCCGGCCAAAGTCAGGCCTGATCATTTATTGGTCCGATTCACTAAATTAAGTCATGTTAATGGTTGGACCTAACTAGATCTTTTCAGTGGAGGCCAAAGCCTACTGATTAGGTTCTGGGGCAAAATCAATTACTAGAAGTTGTTTAGAGAAACAACTAGTTAAGAACCTACCCATAGATGCACATGGGTTGACCAACCAAAGTTGGGCTCGTGTGTAGTCTGTGTGGATTCTAGTACCCATTAAGAAATTAAAGTAATTCCTCGAATTGGAGGATGAGGCTACCAGTTCGTAAAAATATTGGAAAAAACTTTAGACTAAAATCCAAGTATTTAGTATTAATTTATATACTAATAGAGGTCTCATTTTCCTTAAAGCAGCTATGGCCACTACCCTGTCCCTTCGGTCATTATTAGATAATGACAAGCTCATGAGACCCAATTTCGATAGCTGGTATCGAAAATTGAAAATCGTCCTTGAGCATGAGCGGATCCTTTATGTAGTAACGGATCCAGCACCTGAGGAGCCAGCTCCGAATGCTAGTAAGGCGATCCGAGATACTTACTTGAAGTGGCTCAATGACCGCACCACTGTTCGATGTATTATGCTGGCAGCAATGAATGATGAGTTCAGCTGAAGGTTTGAGAACGCCCAGCCACAGGAGATGCTTCAAATGTTGAACGACTCCTTTGGCATGCCTGACGACGTTGAAAGGCACAAAACTAGTTGTGCCATTTTCAATGCTCGGATGAGGGATGGAGCCTCAGCCACTGATCATGTACTGTACATGATCGAGATGATTGAGCGCCTAAGCAAATTGGGCTTTCCTCTGCATGAGCAGCTCGGTAAGGATGCGATCCTTAATTCCTTGCCCAAGTCCTTCCTCCCATTCCTTACTCATTTTCGAATGACAAAGCCTGCAGTAAACTACCACGGATTGTTGGGGTTGCTGCAGAACTTTGAGAAGGATCACCAACTCCATAAGGAGTCGGTGAATGTAGTGGGAGGGTCTTCTTCTCGTCGTCAACCCTTTGGGAAGGGGAAGAAGAACAAGAAGAAGAAAAATAAGAAGGTGCAATCTCATGCTGGGACAGTAGCACGGGGTCAGACCAAGAAGTGCAAGCACGACCAGAGCCAGATGGAGTGCTTCTTTTGCAAGAAGCACGGGCATTGAAAGAGGAACTGTCCTCAATACATTGCCTCCCTGGACCCGAACAGGCCAAAGAAGAAGCAAGGTAATTATATGATAACTCCTTGCAACTTTTCGATTTGTGATACTACTGCCTGGGTATTGGATACCGGAAGCCCTTATCATATTTGTAATTCGATGCAGGGTCTGCAGGTCAGTAGGAGATTTGATGAAGGCGAGAGGTTCCTGAATGTTGGAGATGGAAGCAAAGTTTCAGTTCTAGCTTTAGGAATCATGAGTCTTGTAATCAATTCTCGTAATGTAATTCTGAGTGAATGTCACTATTGTCCAAGTTTTTTATTAAATATTATTTCTGTAGGCCTTTTGGCCATGTACGGTTATGATTTTTTAATAAAAGAAAATATTTGCAATATCATTTTGAATGGTGTTACAATATTTGTTGGACAATTAAATAATAGAATTTACTTACTATCACAGCCTGTTAATGTGGTTCAAAAATTCGGCAAACGCTCTAGAATAGATAATGTGTCAGAAGTCTACCTTTGGCACTGTAGGCTAGGTCATATCAATAAGAACAGGATAAACAGGTTGGCTCAAGAAGGAACTCTTGAAGTTAGTGATTGTGAATCACTTCCAACCTGTGAGTCCTGTCTTCTTGGGAAGATGACCAAGTCACCTTTTACTGGAAAAGGTGAGCGAGCCAGTGAACTCTTAGGTCTGGTACATTCTGATGTATGTGGACCCATGAGCTCAAGTGCAAAAGGTGGATTTTTCTACTTCATAACCTTCACAAACGACCTATCTAGGTATGGGTATGTCTATTTAATGAAGCATAAGTCGGAATCATTTGAAATGTTCAAACTATTCCGAAATGAGGTAGAAAAACAAACTGGAAAGTGTATTAAAACTCTTCGATCTGATCGAGGAGGTGAATACCTTTCCAATGAGTTTCTGACGTATCTAGGAGAGAATGGGATTCTCTCTCAGTGGACTTCTCCTGGAACACCACAGCATAATGGTGTGTCTGAAAGGAGGAATCGGACCCTGTTAGACATGGTTCGATCCATGATGGGGTTTGCTGGTCTGCCGATCTCCCTCTGGGGATATGCGCTCGAATTGGCTTGTTACCTTCTAAATAGAGTTTCGAGTAAGTCTGTAGCCAAAATGCCATATGAGATATGGATAGGACGTAAGCCAGTACTCTCGCACCTTAGGGTTTGGGGGTGTCCGGCTTATGTTAAACGTTTAATTACAAACAAGCTTGGACCTAGGTCTGACAAGTATAATTTTATAGGGTACCCAAAAGAGACCAAAGGGTATTATTTCTACCTTGCTGATGAGCAAAAGGTGTTTGTCAGCCTTAAGGCAATCTTTTTAGAAAAGGAGTTCCCTAGTGAAGGAACTGTTGCCTCTAAAGTCGAACTTGATGAAGTTCGACAGGTGAAAAAACTGATACATGTTACTGAATCTGAACCGGATTTGATTAGATCAGATCCAGAGCCCATTGATTATGCACCCTTAAGGCAGTCTGGTAGAGTACCACATCAACCGGACAGATACTATGGTTTCTTGGTCCGGGATGGTGATCCTGTCGAACTTGATGAAAACGATGAGGATCCGATCACCTACATGGATGCAATGCAGAGATCTGACTCTGAGAAATGGCTAGAGGCCATGAAATCCAAAATGGAGTCCATGAAGGACAACGATGTGTGGACATTGGTTGACCCACCCGAAGGAGTAAAACCCATAGGGTGTAAGTGGGTCTTCAAAAGGAAGAGGGGTGCAGACGGAAAGGTGGAGACCCATAAAGCCCGTCTGGTTGCCAAGGATATCGTCAACGTTATGGCATAGACTATGACGAGATGTTTTCTCCTGTGGTAATGCTCAAATCCATTCGGATTATGCTTGCGATAGCTGCCCATCTGGACTATGAAATCTGACAGATGGATGTGAAGACAGCTTTCCTAAATGGAGAGCTGGACGAAGCGGTGTATATGATACAACCTGAAGGGTTCACATCCATAGATGAGTCTAAAGTGTGCAAGCTACATAGGTCCATTTATGGACTTAAGCAGGCATCTCGGAGTTAGAACATACGTTTTGATAGGACGATCAAAATGTGTGGCTTCGTTAAGAACGGAGAAGAGCCCTGCATTTATAAGTGGGCTAATGGTCCAGTAGTAGTATTTCTTATATTGTATGTGGATGACATTCTCTTAATCGAGAATGATGTCCCTGCATTACAGGGAATATAGATTTGGCTATCGTCACAGTTCTCCATGAAGGATCTGGGAGAAGCTTCCTACATCCTAGGGATGAGGATCTATAGGGATAGATCCAAAAAGTTGCTTGGCTTATCCCAGTTCACGTACATTGATACTATGCTGAAAAGGTTCAGCATGAAAAATTCCAAGAAAGGCTATCTACCGATAGGCCATGGAATTTCTCTCTCGAAGAGGGATTGTCCGACAACACCTCAAGAGAGAGAGCGTATGGGTAGGATTCCATATGCTTCGACAGTGGGATCTATCATGTACGCCATGACATGTACACGACCAGATGTGGCATACTCATTAGGGGTAGTGAGTAGATACCAATCTGATCCAGGAGAGAATCACTGGAAGGTTGTTAAAACCATCCTGAAGTATTTAAGAAATACTAAGGACCAGTGGCTTATATATGGTGAATCGGACTTGACACTTATAGGGTTTACAGACTCTAGTTTTTAGTCTGATCGCGATGATAGCAAGAGTGTGTCAGGATTTATTTTTACCCTTTATGGTGGGGCTGTCTGCTGGAAGAGTTCCAAGCAGCACACTGTGGCTGATTCAGTATGCGAGGCGGAGTATATTGCTGCATCAGATGCTGCCAAAGAAGCGGTGTGGCTGAGGAAATTCATCACCGAGCTCGGAGTAGCACCCTCCCTTGTTGGTCTAGTTCTGCTCTACTGCGACAGCTTTGGAGCCATTGCTCAGGCGAAAGAACCAAAGGCACACCAGCGGACGAAGCATATTCTGCGCTGCTACCATCTCATCCAGGAGATCGTGGATCGAGGTGACGTTGACCTTCAGAAGATCGACGGGAAGAAGAACCTGGCCGACCCATTCACTAAAGCCATTGCGGTGAAGGAGTTCAACGACTACAAGTCGAAGATGGGTATTAGATACTGCACCGATAGGCTTTAGGCCAAGTGGGAGATTGTTAGGAATAGTGTCCCAAAGCCAATCGTCAGTCTGTTGACGGTTGTGCTCCTTTTTATATTAGTACATGAATTATAAATAAATAAAAGTTATTTTGATATTTTTTCATCACAAATGTTTCATCTTCTAATGAACTCCTGTGTTGTGGTGAAGTCCTTAGGACTATTTAGACTCGACAAAGGAGGATTTGTCGCTTAGTCCTTAAACATGTTCGCGATCAAATGATACGTTGTTACCAAGGACGACAATATTTATCGAGCATAGGTCGTTGTGTGCCATATGGGTTGGTTGTCCTCATAACCAAAGAGTGTGGAGACACTGGTATGGCATACAGGTGAGATGTAATGGTACATCTGCAATGAACGTGACCAACTCCGGAGCTATTTCTGCTGTCAAGATTTGCTCCGATGGGATATGGGTATAAATGTTCCTCCGACCTGAGACCGCCATGGTGACTTGCAAGTAACTCACTGCACTTAGGCACTGGACTACCTGAATTTCTAATTCAGTGACGGAAGGTTGCTGGGTGTAGTCAAGTACTTGACTTGTCGGTGCGTGTGTCAAGATGGGATTGACCACTCCAGTTTAGGAGCTGTGTACAGTCATGTTTCAATTTAGCAAAACCTTGGTCAGGGTAGTCCTAGTGAGGAGTCACAGGACTAATTGAGTTGAGCATGATTCGGATGATATCATCAAGGTTGACAGTTTAACCCTGAGTCGTCCTAAACACAGGGGTCAAAAGGGATGAATTATATGGTAACCATATTCACGTAGGTTCTGAATGTTGCGATTGCGATTATTTGACCTATCCGATAGTCAGGTACCATTGCTAGATGGTCACTTCGATTAGTACAGAAATTGGTTCCTGTGCTACCGGCTTAGGTTCGAACCTGCGGGGTCACACACATTAGAGATTCCTTTCTGATCTGATGGCTGATTATGAGTCTTATCTATCTGGGACTCTATGATTGAGAATTAGGATTCTCTAATCATGAGTTTCACACATTTTGGGTACCGGGGTCAAAATTTTGAATTTCAAATTTTGAATTTGAAATTTGAACTCTTTGATCAGGGTTTCATATCGATGGTCTCTGATGCCTGATTGCCCATCAGATTTGGACTCAATATTTATGAGAGGTTTAATTAGTGATTTAATTAACTCAATTTGATTGAGTAATTATTTTTGGATCAAGTCCAAATTGAATTGGATTCAGTTTGGATTGACCCGATTAGGATAAATGTTGACCTAATCGCTAAGGTGGTTTAGTCCCTGATTTGATCAGGGATTAGGTTTAGTTAATTCCTGATTTGATTAGGATTTTATTGAGCCTAATTAAGCCTAATTATGTTGGGTTTAATCTGGTCTAATTGTGCTTAACCTATTTTAAACTAGGTTGGCTCAATTTGAATCAAACCACCTTGTTTTAAATTCTCTGCGACACCCAACTTCCTTGCACCCATTTGAATTCACGAGAAGAAACTTCTCGTAAAATTTTTCTCACACAAAACCCTTCCCCACGCCCTCATTTGTGTGCCATATGGATGGATAAAATAATTAGTTAGCCATTCAAATTCAAAGCATGTTTGAATTTGAATGGATAACTTATCACTTGCCCTTTCATCCTTATCCATTTTGTGCACCACATTACTTACACGAGAAAAGGTTTCTCGTGAAATATTTTCCACACACAAAGAGCCACGCCCCTTCTCTTCTCATGCTCAAAAGGATAGGGATAAGTTGGTTTTCGTTTGAATTCAAATTTGATTTGAATTCAAATGTGTAACCTCTTGTCTTTATCCTCTCACGCGGATAAGACACGTTCGACGTTGTTTTAAAAAGAGGAGAAAGGTGGGACGTGTGTAGAAATTTAAGGAGAGAAACTTTGGGGCGTGAGGAAGGCTTCTGCGCAAGGTGAAGGTCCAAAACCTTCCGAGAGAAAAAGAAAGAAAAGAGAGAAAATTGGGTGCAGGGTTTTTGGTGTGTACCCTAGGGTTTCTACCTAGGGTTCGGGAAGTGAGATTGGTGTGCCACGAGTGTCGTGAGTCCACCAAATTTTAGGGAGAGATCCATCAACCTCTCAAGCAACTATGCAGATGATCCAGAGCATCTGAGAAGTCAGCACACATCGATCGAAGGAGTTCGATCAACATCTCCATCAAAAGGGTGAAATCATGAACTAGCATTCGTGAGGAGCTGATCAGACGGGAGCTTCATGTGGATGATCCGCAGAGGTCAGATATTTGTGTGGCTGTGATGTGATGATCAGAGCCCCCCGACGGTGATCAGATTGCGGTGATCGACTACCCGCAAAAGGTGATGTGTTCTGAACACAGTACTGTAAAACGTTTACTGATTCAAATTTGAATTTTAAATTTAAATGCATGCTGTTGTATCATATTTAGATCCTAGTGTAGGGTTAATTAGTATTAATTAATGAGATTAATTAATAATTTTACTGTAAAATAGTAATTTTGAAAAAGTTTTAAAATTACCATTTTGCCCCTGCACTAAATTTTCGCTTCAAAATTGTCATTCAGAGTAATTGTTACTATTGTCCATTGTCTATGATGAATGTAATCTTTGTTGGTCTTTTGGCCAAAGATGATTATCATTCATTAATAAAGGAAGATTATTGTGATATCATTATGAATAATGTTACAATAATACATGGTAATAAGAAAATAATATTTAATATTTACACAGCCTATTAAATGTAATGTACACACCCAAGTTAAATAATGCCATGGATGTCTATCTTTGGCTTAGTCACCTTGACAAGAACAGGATAAACGGATTAGCTTGAGAGGGAAACCTCACATCAATGATTGTGAATCATTGATAGCCTGTGAGTCTTGTCTTCTTGGAAAGATGACAAAGTCACCTTTTAATGGAGAAGGTGAAGGAGCTGATAAAGTTCTAAGTCTCATACATAGTGATATATGTGGACCTGTAAACTTAAGTGCTAGAGAAAGATATTAATATTTCATTACAGACGACCTATCTGGGCATGGGTGCGTCTGGGCTGAATCATTTGAAATGTTCAAATGATTCAATAATGAAAGATTGAAACAAACTGGATAAGGTGTTAGAACTCTTCGATCAAATTGAGGAGGTGAATACTTATCCAGTGAGTTTGTGACATTTCTAGGAGAGAATTGGATTCTCTCTCGGTGGATTCCTTTTCGAAACACTGTGTATCTGAAAGGAGAAGTTGAACTTTGTTAGACATGGTTCAATCCACGATAGGGTTTACTTCTCTGCCTGTTTCAGGATTGTGCTCTTGTGTGATTACCTGTTTTACTCTAAAAATATACTGAGTAAGTCTGTTGTGCAGATTCCATATGAGATATGGATCGGGTATAGACCTAGACTCTCTTACCTTTGGGTTTGGAGTTGATCGGCCTATGTCAAAGGTTTGCATACAGATAAACTTGGTTCTTGGTTCAATAGGTATTTAAGGGTTACTAATTCTATCATACTGAAGAACATAAGATGCTCATCAACAGTAGGGCATTCCTTTTGGAAAGAAGTTCTTTAGAGAAGGAACTAATGCCTATCAAATTGAACTTGGAAGTTTGACTCATATAAAATGAACCGACATAATCTAGTAAACCTACAGAACTTGATTTGATTAGATCATACTTGGAGTCCATTAAAGTAACACCTTTAAGGAGATCTGGTAGAGTACCACGTTAGCCGGACAGACACTTCAGTGTCTAGGTCTGGGACGGCGATCCTGTTGAGCTCGATGAGATTAACAAGGATCCGATCACCTATAGGGATGCAATGCAGTGGTCTAACTCTGAGAAGTGGCTTAGAGCCATTAAATCAAAATTGAAGTCCATGAAAATCAATAGTGTATGGACAGTAGATGATTCACCTGAAGGGATAAAACCCATTGGGTGTGAATGGATTTTTCAAAAGGATCAGAGTAGCGCAGACGGAAAGGTGGAGACCTATAAAGCCCGTTTCGCTATTATCCCAGAGTTGGAATATATATTTTGAACATATGTCTTTGTTATGAATAAAGAGGAACCCTGCATTTATAAGTGGGCAAAATATTATGTAGTGTTACTCCTTGTGTTGTCTGTGGATGAAATTCTCTTAATCGAAAATGGCATTCCAGCATTACAAGAAATAAAGGTTTGGGTGTCATCTAATTTCTTCATGTTTAAGACCAGATATGGGATACTCACTAATGGTAGTGAGCAGATACCAGTCTGATCTAAGTAAAAATCACTGGAAGATTGTATGGACAATCCTTAAGTATTTGAAAAATACTAAAGTCCAGTGACTCAAATATGGACATACTGACTTTAAACATATGGATGTTTCGATTTCAGTCAGATCAAGATGACAACAAGAAAGTATCGGATCATACCCTAATTGTAGGAACAATCTGCTGGAAAGGTTCCAAGCAGGATACTTTAGCCTACTAAGTTAGTGATGTAGAGTACATCGTAGCATATAATGCTGCCATGTAAGCTGTATAGTTGCTAAGCTTCATTAGCAGGTTGGGAGTGGCACCCTCCATCGATGGTCCAGTCCTATCATGGCACTGGAGCCATAAATTTGGCTAAAGAACCCAAGTACCAGCATACTCTGTATTGCTATTATTTTTGATTTTAGATCAGGGTGACATCGATCTTTGGAAGATCGATGAAAAAGGAGAACTTGACCACCCATTTGCTAAGGCCTCAGAACTAAGAAGTTCTACGAACTCAAGTGGAAGATAGGATATTTGATATCATTCTAATTGGCTTTAGTACAAGTAGGAGTTGTTGAAAAATGTATCCTAAAGCCAATCATCTAAGTGGTAGATGATTGAAATTAGTATATGAATTATCTAATAATAATAGTTATTTGGTAGGTTCATCATAAAAGTTCTATCTTCTTTAAAAGAATTTTTAAATTATGATGAAGTCCTTAGAACCACAATCAATCGATAAAGGAGAATTTATAGGATGGTTCTTAAATTGTTCATGACCAAATGATAAGTTATTAACAAAAATGATAACCTATCAAGTGTAGGTCACTGTATGCCATATGCATTGGTTGTCCTCGTAACCAAGTGGTATGGAGACACTAATATGGCATCCAGGTGAGATGTAGGAGTACATCTGCACTGAACATGATCAATGTAACACTCTACTATCAAGAGTAGCTAGCTAAGGCCAATGGGTATAAGTGTCCCTCCGACTTGAGATCCCCACGGTGACTTGCAAGTAACTCACTGTGCTTTGGTGCTGAACTGCCTGTATTTTTAATATAGGTTCGAAAGATTTTTGGGTACAGTCAAGTATTTGTAAAATTGATGTGTGAGTCAAGATGGGATTGACCACTCCTGATTAACTTCAGGAAGAGAATGTCTCACTGTGTTTCAATTTAGGAAAACCTAAGCCTGGGTAATCCTCGTGAGGAGTCACGGGATTTACAAAATTTTGAGACACAATAGAGATGACTTGTATGAGTGTTGATAGCATACCCAAAGTTATCTTGAGCATTATTGGTCAAAGAGATAAATTATACGGTAACCATGGGTTAGGGTTCTTAGAATGTTGTTTTGCATACATTCGACCTATCTGGACGTCGGAAATCATTGCTAGATGGTTACTTTGATTGGTACAGAAATTAGTTTTTATATTACCAGCTTAGGTTTGAACCTATAGAATCACATACATAAAAGATTGTAATCTAATCAGATGGTTAATCGATGATTGAGAATCGTTCTAAGGTTAAACGATCAATGGGATTGATGTTTGACCTAATGCAAGTGTTGTAAAAGGATCAATTAGCAATTGGATTGCTAATTGGCTCAATCTGATTGAGCAAATGGGTTGAGATCAAGTCTAATTAAATTTGATTTAATTAGAATTAGTTTAAATTTAATTAGATTAAATCTAATTAATTTATTGGATAAGTCAGTTGCAAGGGAGAACAAGTCCCTATTCGACTAAGACTTGTATACACCTAATTTTTAATTAAGTTAGGATTTAAATCAAAATTAAATATGGTTTAATTTAATTTAATTAGACTTTTAGTTAGACTAGAATTATTATTAATTAGGTTATAATTAATTTAGATTGGGTTCAAAGAACTTCACCTAGTCTACATAAGAATCCAAGTTAGACTAGGATTCCATCTCTTCTCTTGCACCAACTAAGAAAGCCCATGCCCACTAATTAATTTTTAGATATTTTTTATGTGATATCCATATCTAAGAAAAGTGATCTCACATTACTTATTCTAGAGATTTGAATCAGATTTGATTTGGTTCAATATGGAAAGTGATTTGGTTTATTATGGAAAGTGGTTTAGGTTTATTTTCTTTTTGAAAGAGTCCCTCTTCACAAGAACTCTTCTCTCCTCTCTTGCGCCAACTTTCTCCAAGCCTATCCTTTCATTTTGTCACCCCTTTTATGCTTGATTTCATGCTCTCCATGAATTAGATAAGGGAAGGGGCATCCAAGAGTTGGACGCCCCATGGACTCCTTGTTAGACTAGGTCTTATGACCTAGTTTACCTTATATAAAGTTGCCGCCCCATATGATAAATATAAGGAGTCTAAAATCTATAGTTTTTTGGATAGAAAAAGTAAAGAAGAAAGAGGATGGCATGGGTGGTTTGAGGCATCAATATCCTTGGAGGAGAGTCTTCAATCAAGAGATCAAAAGTTGATGTCTTGAAGAAACAAAAGGTAAGAGAGAAGATTGTTTTCTCTTATTGTTTTCTTTTCAGATTATTCTCTTTTTATTTTATATTTTTATGTGATAAAAATTTGAGAGAGAAAGAGGGATGGCATGGTGGATCTGTGCTCCAATGAGTTGGAGCATGGTGATCTAATTTGGACATGATCTGATCATGTTCTGATGAGAGAAGAAGAAGAAAAGAAGGTCTTCTCTTAAAGTTTTTTTTAGAACACTTCTTCTCCATAAATCATGAGATTTTTCTATGAGAAAAATCTGATATCATAAGATCTAAAAGTTTGAAAAATATCTAGAGGAGAAGGTCTCCTCATGACCTAGCATAGAGATGTTCTCAGGACATCAATCGTTGATGTACTGAAAGAGAAGATCTGTCTTCTCTTAGGACCTTTTTCTATTACATATTATTTTTGATTTTAGGGAGATCAAAGGGTTTGACTTCTTCCTCATTCCTCCTCATATTTTTCACCTCTTGAAATATCCAAGAGATCCGAAGAATATTTTTTTTAGATTAACCATCCGGAGGAATCCACAAAAAGCTAGCACTTTGAGTGGATCTTCATTCAACGAACTTTCAATTTTGTTGCAGTCTCATGTGGATCACCTGTAGAGGTCGGATGCATGTGCGGCTTTAAAGACAACAAAAAAAATCAATCATGGAGTTTTCGATCCGCATGAAGGTAAGAGATCTGATCTCTTCTCTTATCTAGATGTGATCTAGGTTTTAGATCTAAAATTATTTTAAATCTAGGGTACTGATTTGATCAATACCAAAGCTTTTATTTTCTGATTTATAAATATAATATGACATATTATAGGTCCTAATTGTAGGGTTTAGTAATTTGATTACATGCATTTGTAGAGTAAATTATTTAATTTATATGTTTCGCTATATTATATTTCAAAATTATTTTGAAATTCATGCATGAAATCCTGTACCTTTCCCAGCACAGCGCTGAGGGATCCGATACTGGCAAGCAAGCTACTCTTCAAATTGCTCCTCCCTACCGATGCAAACGAGCTACTAAACGTTCCTCGGAGAGAGATGAGGAGAGGAGCCATGGATTGCCTCATCTGGATATATTGAAGCTTTCTCATTTAGCACTTACTGTATACTCATTTATTACTGATAAATTTTTTTTCACTTACCAGCTCACTCATTACTTGAATGGGTCCATTGAAAGCTCGCATGAGCTAGCCAAAGAGGTGAAGAAGTCTGGGCTTGAAGCTGAGACGCTCAAAAGAGCAAAAGAAAAGGCCAAGAAGGAAGTCGGAGAAATCTCTATGAAAGCCGACACCATCGAGAGGAGAGCTGAAAATGTTGAGGCGATGTTGAGGAAGGCTGTTGAGGAGAATTCTTGACTATTGGGCAAGACAGCAGAGTTCAAAGCTCAAACGAAGAGAAATGCGGCTGCTAGCGAGGAGAACTCTCACCTGCAGAAGGAAATAAGAGAGCTGAAGGCCCGATTGGAGGTGGAAGAGAAGCAAACAATCGAGGCCGCTTCTAAGGCTTGGAGGACTTTCATGCCTCAGAAGAATATGAAGAAAAAAGAGCTGAATATTTCGTAGATGCCTATGATGCTGGAAGACAGTCTATTCGAGTCTGAGTTACTGCCAAATATCTGAGTCTTGACTTGAATTTCTTAGATAAAATCTGAGATCCTACCATGATAGATGTCTCAGTAGCTGGCACCTCAGGTTCAAATGCTGTCCCATAATTTTTGTATTTTTTTCGTGTTTTAGTATCATTATAAGAAAATTTTGAAAGGGAGAGAATCTTTTTTGTCATACTTCTATTATGTGAACTTACTCATGCCGATCTGAGGTAATTTAATTGAATGGTAACCTCATTCTGCTTCCTTAAATATGGATGATTATGGAGAATGGCGGTCAATGACTCACCCGACAAGGCCACACCTAGGAGATAGCATGGGATCTATGAAGATGTGCCACGTGGGCACATTTTGTTTTGCAAAGCACCATAGAAATTTATTCCCACTCCAAAGAAGTGGCGTCATTAATTGCTTGAACATTAACTCTTGGGAAGCATCGATTGATGATGATGTGGTTGCTAGCGCCTATAAATAGGGAATCAAAGAGCAAAAGGATCGCTACCCCTCCTTCTGTGGCAAGAAGTCCCCTTCTTCGCCTGCTGCCATGTAGTTGCCTTCGAATCTATCACCCTTGGAGTTAATTAAGCAATGGGTGAGAGAATGAAATACTTTTGCAAGGGATGCCCGTTGGAGATATTTAGCTCGTGAAAGGGAGAGAGCTAAATGGGCCAGCACATTCTCTTCTCATGGGGCCCCCCTCCTTTGCCTCCTGCGACTGACTCCCCCATCAACTTGAGCACATCCCGCCTACAATTCAGGAGCACTGCATTACAGAGTTCTGAGATTCTGCAGTGTTCAGGAGAAAAATGCTCGACATTGCCGCCGCCACCTTCATCGAGGGTTTTGATGATTGTAAGATCCATCTATTGAGAATAATACCATATCTAGAACTTCATGGTATACAGACTGGCAGTACCGATGAAGAGGTAGAGATCTCGATGGATGAAGATTAAATTAGCTCATCCGGACAGTGAGAAGATGAAGTCCTCGATAGATGAAAATCAAACCAGCTCACCTGGCCAATCCGATGCTCCATCAATTGCAGCAAGATGTCCCTCCTTATCTCCTTCTCTTATTTTCCTCTCCATCTTCTGCTATCCTCCTTTTCTTCTTCTATCATCCTCTTTTTCTTTCTCTTTTCTTTCTTCTCTTGTTTGTAAGACGGTGCCTAGAGCAACCATCCTCTAAAGTGTTCAAAACATGAGCTTTTTCTTTGTAAAGTGCTTAGAGCACTGGCTTTTTCATTGTAAAGACTAATGAATAACAAGAAATGCTTTATTTTGGAAGTTGTTGTTGTTGGGAATTGTGTTCTAAAATCAATCGTGTGACAATTGAGTTCATCCTTATATATGAATTATTGATTATTGAATAATAGTTATTCTAATATTTTTCATCACAAAGTGACATCTTCCTTGAACTCTTGTACTTGATGAAGTCTGTAGAACTATGTTAGTGTACGATAAAGAGAAGATTTATCGTATAGTTTTCAAATAAGTTCATGATCAAATGATACGTCATTATGAGACAATGACGTTTATTGAGTGAAGATCTTTGTGTACCATATGGGTTGGTTATTCTCTTAACCAAGGAGTATGGTGACACTGATATGGCATACAGGTGAGATATAAGGGTATATCATCATGGAACAAGTGACTCACCTGCTAAGCATTCTACTGTCAAGAGCTTCTCGCAAAATACATGGGTATAAATATCCTTCAGACCTGAGATCATCATAGTGACTTGCAAGCAACTCACTAGGCTTTGGTGCCGAACTACCTGAATTTTTAATGTAGTGATGGAAGGCTATTGGGTACAGTCAAGTACTTGTAAAGTTTATGTAGATCAAGATGGGATTGACCCCTTCGAATTATTGGAGTTAATGTATCGCTATATTTTAATTTAGTAAAGCCTTGGTCAGAGTAATCCATGAGATATATTTGAAAGGTTAAAATACAATATAGAGGAAGCAATCTCGATTGACAGTTAATTTGAGACCTTCCTAGTGTTGGGAATAGTGTCCCAAAGCCAATCGTCAGCCTGTTGACGGTTGTGCTCCTTTTGTATTAGTACATGAATTATAAATAAATAAAAGTTATTTTGACATTTTTTCATCACAAATGTTTCATCTTCTAATGAACTCCTGTGTTGTGGTGAAGTCCTTAGGACTATTTAGACTCGACAAAGGAGGATTTGTCACTTAGTCCTTAAACATGTTCGCGACTAAATGATACGTTGTTACCAAGGATGATAATGTTTATCGAGCATAGGTCGTTGTGTGCCATATGGGTTGGTTGTCCTCATAACCAAAGAGTGTGGAGACACTGGTATGGCATACAGGTGAGATGTAATGGTACATCTGTACTGAACGTGACCAACTCCGGAGCTATTTCTGCTGTCAAGATTTGCTCCGATGGGATATGGGTATAAATGTCCCTCTGACCTGAGACCGCCACGGTGACTTGCAAGTAACTCACTGCACTTAGGCACTGGACTACCTGAATTTCTAATTCAGTGACGGAAGGTTGCTGAGTGTAGTCAAGTACTTGACTTATCGGTGCGTGTGTCAAGATGGGATTGACCACTCCAATTTAGGAGCTATGTACAGTCATGTTTCAATTTAGAAAAACCTTGGCCAGGGTAGTCCTAGTGAGGAGTCACAGGACTAATTGAGTTGAGCACGATTCGGATGATATCATCAGGGTTGACAGTTTAACCCTGAGTCGTCCTAAACACAGGGGTCAAAAGAGATGAATTATATGGTAACCATATTCACGTAGGTTCTGAATGTTGCGATTGTGATTATTCGACCTATCCGGTCATCGGGTACCATTGCTAGATGGTCACTTCGATTAGTACAGGAATTGG
The DNA here is from genome assembly GCF_000442705.2 of Elaeis guineensis. Classification (NCBI taxonomy): domain Eukaryota; kingdom Viridiplantae; phylum Streptophyta; class Magnoliopsida; order Arecales; family Arecaceae; genus Elaeis; species Elaeis guineensis. The sequence continues at coordinate 58,522,742 of NC_025995.2, read as the reverse complement.
TTCCTGTGCTACCGGTTTAGGTTCGAACCTGCGGGGTCACACATATTAGAGGTTCCTTTCTGATCTGATGGCTGATTATGAGTCTTATCTATCTGAGACTCTATGATTGAGAATTAGGATTCTCTAATCATGAGTTCCACACATTTTGGGTACCGGGGTCAAAATTTTGAATTTCAAATTTTGAATTTGAAATTTGAACTCTTTGATCAGGGTTTCATATCGATGGTCTCTGATGCCTGATTGCCCATCGGATTTGGACTCAATATTTATGAGAGATTTAATTAGTGATTTAATCACTAATTAACTCAATTTGATTGAGTAATTATTTTTGAATCAAGTCCAATTGAATTGGATTCAGTTTGGATTGACCCGATTAGGTTAAATGTTGACCTAATCGCTAAGGTGGTTTAGTCTCTGATTTGATCAGGGGTTAGGTTTAGTTAATTTCTGATTTGATTAGGATTTTATTGAACCTAATTAAGCCTAATTATGTTGGGTTTAATCTGGTCTAATTGTGCTTGACCTATTTTAAACTAGGTTGGCTCAATTTGAATCAAACCACCTTGTTTTAAATTCCCTGCGACACCCAACTTCCTTGCACTCATTTGAATTCACGAGAAGAAACTTCTCATGAAATTTTTCTCACGCAAAACCCTTCCCCACGCCCTCATTTGTGCACCATATGGATGGATAAAATAATTAGTTAGCCATTCAAATTCAAAGCATGTTTGAATTTGAATGGATAACTTATCACTTGCCCTTTCATCCTTATCCATTTTGTGCGCCACATTACTTACACGAGAAAAGGTTTCTCATGAAACATTTTCCACGCACAAAGAGCCACACCCCTTCTCTTCTCACACCCAAAAGGATAGGGATAAGTTGGTTTTCGTTTGAATTCAAATTTGATTTGAATTCAAATGTGTAACCTCTTGTCTTTATCCTCTCACGCGGATAAGACAAGTTCGACGTTGTTTTAAAAAGAGGAGAAAGGTGGGACGTGCGTAGAAATTTAAGGAGAGAAACTTTGAGGTGTGAAGAAGGCTTCTGCATAAGGTGAAGGTCCAAAACCTTCCGAGAGAAAAAGAAAGAAAAGAGAGAAAATTGGGTGCAGGGTTTTTGGTGTGTACCCTAGGGTTTCTACCTAGGGTTCGGGAAGTGAGATTGGTGTGCCACGAGTGTCGTGAGTCCACCAAATTTTAGGGAGAGATCCATCAACCTCTCAAGCAACTGTACAGATGATTCAGAGCATCCGAGAAGTCAGCACACATCGATCGAAGGAGTTCGATCAACATCTGCCATCAAAAGAGTGAAATCACGAACTAGCATTCGTGAGGAGCTGATCAGACGGGAGCTTCGTGTGGATGATCCGCAGAGGCCAGACATTTGTGTGACTGTAACGTGATGATCAGAGCCCTTCGACGGTGATCAGATTGCGGTGATCGACTACCCACAAAAGGTGATGTGTTCTGAACACAATACTGTAAAATGTTTACTGATTCAAATTTGAATTTTAAATTTAAATGCATGCTGTTGTATCATATTTAGATCCTAGTGTAGGGTTAATTAATATGAATTAATGAGATTAATTAATAATTCCACTGTAAAATAGTAATTTTGAAAAAGTTTTAAAATTACCATTTTGCCCCTGCACTAAATTTTCGCTTCAAATGGTATCAGAGCATGGTTCTAGAATATGATATACATATGCACATGCGTAGATTAAGGTGTAATCTTTAAGTTTAAATTTGAAATTCAAAATTCAAAATTTGAAATTCAAAAAGATTTAAAATTTGAAATTTAAAATTTGTTAGAAGTTTCAAATTTGAAATTCAAAATTTGAAATTTGAAATTTGGTTGAAATCTCAAATTTGAAATTTGAAATTTGAAATTTGAAATTCAAAATTCAAAATTCAAAATTTGAAATTTGGTTGAAATCTTAAATTTGAAATTTAAAATTTAAAATTCAAAATTTGAAATTTGAAATTCAAAATTCAAAATTTAAAATTTAAAGATTGAAATTTTGAAATTTGAAATTTGGTTGAAATCTCAAATTTGAAATTTAAAATTTAAAATTTGAAATTCAAAATTTAAATTTTGAAATTAGTATATTTAGATATACTTGATCCAAGTAGCAAGTAATCTAATTGGGTTGGTTGCCATGGCCGTCCGGTCATAGGAGAAAAGTAGGGTTTAAAGGCCCTCTCTTCCCATTCGATGGGGTCTCCTATAATGGTAGGGGTGCCGATGCAATTACATCCCATGCCGATGAAGCAGTGAAAGGACTTAATTAAAAAATTTATCATGAATGTGTTAGATTAGATCTAAAAGAAAATTTATGATTTATTTTGAGTTATTTTCTGTTATGAAATGAGCAATAGAATTACTGTTTATGAAATGTGCTGACCCGTTTGTGAAATGAGTTAACACATTTGGTGAACAGAAAATAAAATCTTTCAAATTTGAAAATTATTTTCGAAATGCCAAACCCTGACCCATCAGCCCAAGTACTTAATATAAAGAATTAATTATTGTCTAGTAGGTCTAGAATTATGAATTAAGACCTAAGACAATTGCATAAACTTGTGGATCAATGGGTTAGATGAATTAGGTCCATAATTGGGTTAGACCTAAGGTTAGTTTAAAAAATAGACTAAATAGAGTAATTGATCAAATCTAATCAAAAGTTGAATTAGATTAGGTCAAGGATACTCTAGACTCAACTTCAATAGTTGTAGTTGAATGGGTCCATATCTTTAACTAGACCAAGATGGACTTAATTCATGGCTACGCAGTGGAGCCCTATTTACTAAGTTGATCAAAATTAAAACTAATGAACCGGTTGGTGTCTAAGGTAAGTTCGGCAGTTTTGACCAGTGGTTCTTAAGCGGGAGCTACTCGCATTGATTCGATCATTGACGAGTTAATGGCAAATCCCCACCACTGATCTCACTTACCTGGCCAATCTGGTAAGTTAGATTTTGATTAGATCACTTGGTGATTAGAGCTCACCCATGTCATTAGGTAAATCAGTGTGACTGATTTAGGTGCTCCTAATGCCAGCTTTAATTAAATCCTTTTTTAATCTGACTTGGTGAAGTCAGTGGGAGGATTGAAATTAGCTGGATGATTTCCTCTCTACTATTCTTTAATAAAATCCTTAAAATTATTAGGTCCCTAAAATGATTAAGTTATAATGATAACTAAGTCATAGCCTCCCATTAAGTGAGTGATAATGAGTCCATTAGTTCAATGATCATTGGAGGCCCAAAGGCCTGGTGCTCATTGGCTAATGAATTATTATTCATAATATGATAATTTGATTGAGTCTTTCTGATGGTGGTTAGGTTGGCCAGCCAAAGTCGGGCCTGATCATTTATTGGTCCGATTCACTAAATTAAGTCATGTTAATGGTTGGACCTAACCAGATCTTTTCAGTGGAGGCCAAAGCCTACTGATTAGGTTCTGGGGCAAAATCAATTACTAGAAGTTGTTTAGAGAAACAACTGGTTAAGAACCTACCCATAGATGCACATGGGTTGACCAACCAAAGTTGGGCTCGTGTGTAGTCTGTGTGGATTCTAGTAACCATTAAGGAATTAAAGTAATTCCTCGAATTGGAGGATGAGGCTACCAGTTCGTAAAAATATTGGAAAAAATTTAGACTAAAATCCAAGTCTTTAGTATTAATTTATGTACTAATAGAGGTCTCATTTTCCTTTAAGCAGCTATGGCCACTACCCTGTCGCTCTGGTCATTATTAGATAATGACAAGCTCATGGGACCCAATTTCGATAGCTGGTATCGAAAATTGAAAATCATCCTTGAGCATGAGCGGATCCTTTATGTAGTAACGGATCCAGCACCTGAGGAGTCAGCTCCGAACGCTAGTAAGGCGATCCGAGACACTTACTTGAAGTGGCTCAATGACCGCACCACCGTTCGATGTATTATGCTGGCAGCAATGAATGACAAGTTCAGCTGAAGGTTTGAAAATGCCCAGCCACAGGAGATGCTTCAAATGTTGAACGACTCCTTTGGCACGCCTGACGATGTTGAAAGGCACAAAACTAGTTGTGCCATTTTCAATGCTCGGATGAGGGATGGGGCCTCAGTCACTGATCATGTACTGTACATGATTGAGATGATTGAGCGCCTAAGCAAATTGGGCTTTCCTCTGCACGAGCAGCTCGGTAAGGATGCGATCCTTAATTCCTTGCCCAAGTCCTTCCTCCCATTCCTTACTCATTTTCGAATGACAAAGCCTGCAGTAAACTACCACAGATTGTTGGGGTTGCTGCAGAACTTTGAGAAGGATCACCAACTCCATAAGGAGTCGGTGAATGTAGTGGGAGGGTCTTCTTCTCGTCGTCAACCCTTTGGGAAGGGGAAGAAGAACCAGAAGAAGAAAAATAAGAAGGTGCAATCTCATGCTGGGACAGTAGCACGGGGTCAGACCAAAAGCGCAAGCACGACCAGAGCCAGGCGAAGTGCTTCTTTTGCAAGAAGCACGGGCATTGGAAGAGGAACTGTCTTCAATACATTGCCTCCCTAGACTCGAACAGGCCAAAGAAGAAGCAAGGTAATTATATGATAACTCCTTGCAACTTTTCGATTTGTGATACTACTGCCTGGGTATTGGATACCGGAAGCCTTATCATATTTGTAATTCGATGCAGGGTCTGCAGGTCAGTAGGAGATTTGATGAAGGCGAGAGGTTCCTGAATGTTGGAGATGGAAGCAAAGTTCCAGTTCTAGCTTTAGGAATCATGAGTCTTATAATCAATTCTTGTAATGTAATTCTGAGTGAATGTCACTATTGTCCAAGTTTTTTATTAAATATTATTTCTGTAGACCTTTTGGCCATGTACGGTTATGATTTTTTAATAAAAAGAAATATTTGCAATATCATTTTGAATGGTGTTACAATATTTGTTGGACAATTAAATAATAGAATTTACTTACTATCACAGCCTGTTAATGTGGTTCAAAAATTTGGTAAACGCTCTAGAATAGATAATGTGTCAGAAGTCTACCTTTGGCACTGTAGGCTAGGTCATATCAATAAGAACAGGATAAACAGGTTGGCTCAAGAAGAATTCTTGAAGTTAGTGATTGTGAATCACTTCCAACCTGTGAGTCCTGTCTTCTTGGAAAGATGACCAAGTCACCTTTTACTGAAAAAGGTGAGCGAGCCAGTGAACTCTTAGGTCTAGTACATTCTGATGTATGTGGACCCATGAGCTCAAGTACAAAAGGTGGATTTTTCTACTTCATAACCTTCACAGACGACCTATCTAGGTATGGGTATGTCTATTTAATGAAGCATAAGTCGGAATCATTTGAAATGTTCAAACTATTCCGAAATGAGGTAGAAAAACAAACTGGGAAGTGTATTAAAACTCTTCGATCTGATCGAGGAGGTGAATACATTTCTAATGAGTTTCTGACGTATCTAGAGGAGAATGGGATTCTCTCTCAGTGGACTCCTCTTGGAACACCACAGCATAATGGTGTGTCTGAAAGGAGGAATCGGACCCTGTTAGACATGGTTCGATCCATGATGGGGTTTGCTGGTCTGCCGATCTCCCTCTGGGGATATGCACTCGAATCAGCTTGTTACCTTCTAAATAGAGTTCCGAGTAAGTCTGTAGCCAAAACGCCATATGAGATATGGATAGGACGTAAGCCAGTACTCTCGCACTTTAGGGTTTGGGGGTGTCCGACTTATGTTAAACATTTAATTTTAGACAAGCTTGGACCTAGGTCTGACAAGTGTAATTTTATAGGGTACCCAAAAGAGACCAAAGGGTATTATTTCTACCTTGTTGATGAGCAAAAGGTGTTTGTCAGCCTTAAGGCAATCTTTTTAGAAAAGGAGTTCCTTAGTGAAGAACTGTTGCCTCTAAAGTCGAACTTGACGAAGTTCGACAGGTGGAAAAACCGACACATATTACTGAACCTGAACCGGATTTGATTAGATCAGATCCGGAGCCCATTGATTATGCACCCTTAAGGCGGTCTGGTAGAGTACCACATCAACCGGATAGATACTATGGTTTCTTGGTCCGGGATGGTGATCCTGTCGAACTTGATGAAAATGATGAGGATCCGATCACCTACATGGATGCAATGCAGAGACCTGACTTTGAGAAATGGCTAGAGGCCATGAAATCCGAAATGGAGCCATGAAGGTCAACAATGTGTGGACATTGGTTGACCCACCCAAGGAGTAAAACCCATAGGGTATAAGTGGGTCTTCAAAAGGAAGAGGGGCGCAGACGAAAAGGTGGAGACCTATAAAGCCCATCTGGTTGCCAAGGGATATCGTCAACGTTATGATATAGACTATGACGAGACATTTTCTCCTATGGCAATGCTCAAATCCATTCGGATTATGCTTGCGATAGCTGCCCATCTGGACTATGAAATCTGGCAGATGGATGTGAAGATAGCTTTCCTAAACGGAGAGCTGGACGAAGAGGTGTATATGATACAACCTGAAGGGTTCACATCCACAGATGAGTCTAAAGTGTGCAAGCTACAGAGGTCCATTTATGGACTTAAGCAGGCATCTCGAGTTGGAACATACGTTTTGATAGGACGATCAAAACGTATGGCTTCGTTAAGAACGGAGAAGAGCACTGCATTTATAAGTGGGCTAATGGTCCAGTAGTAGTATTTCTTGTATTGTATGTGGATGACATTCTCTTAATCGGGAATGATGTCCCTGCATTACAGGGAATAAAGATTTGGCTATCGTCACAGTTCTCCATGAAGGATCTGGGAGAAGCTTCCTACATCCTAGGGATGAGGATCTATAGAGATAGATCCAAAAAGTTGCTTGGCTTATCCCAGTCCACGTACATTGATACTATGCTAAAAGGTTCAGCATGGAAAATTCCAACAAAGGCTATCTACCGATAGGCCATGGAATTTCTCTCTTGAAGAGGGATTGTCCGACAACACCTCAAGAGAGAGAGCGTATGGGTAGGATTCCATATGCTTCGACAGTGGGATCTATCATGTACGCCATGACATGTACACGATCAGATGTGGCATACTCACTAGGGGTAGTGAGTAGATACCAATCTGATCCAGGAGAGAATCACTGGAAGGTTGTTAAAACCATCGTGAAGTATTTAAGAAATACTAAGGACCAGTGGCTTATATATGGTGAATCAGACTTGAGACTTATAGGGTTTACAGACTCTAGTTTCCAGTCTGATCGCGATGATAGCAAGAGTGTGTCAGGATTTATTTTTACCTTTTATGGTGGGGCTGTCTGCTGGAAGAGTTCCAAGCAGCACACTGTGGCTGATTCAGTATGCGAGGCGGAGTATACTGCTGCATCAGATGCTGCCAAAGAAGCGGTGTGGCTGAAAAAATTCATCACCGAGCTCAGAGTAGCACCCTCCCTTGTTGGTCCAGTTCTGCTCTACTGCGACAGCTCTGGAGCCATTGCTCAGGCGAAGGAACCAAAGGCCACCAGTGGACGAAGCATATTCTGCGCCGCTACCATCTCATCCGGAAGATCGTGGATCGAGGTGACGTCGACCTTCAGAAGATCGACGGAAAGGAGAACCTGGCCGACCCATTCACTAAAGCCATTGCGGTGAAGGAGTTCAACGACTACAAGTCGAAGATGGGTATTAGATACTGCACCGATAGGCTTTAGGCCAAGTGGGAGATTGTTGGGAATAGTGTCCCAAAGCCAATCGTCAGTCTGTTGACGGTTGTACTCCTTTTGTATTAGTACATGAATTATAAATAAATAAAAGTTATTTTGGTATTTTTTCATCACAAATGTTTCATCTTCTAATGAACTCCTGTGTTGTGGTGAAGTCCTTAGGACTATTTAGACTCGATAAAGGAGGATTTGTCGCTTAGTCCTTAAACATGTTGCGACCAAATGATACGTTGTTACCAAGGACGACAACGTTTATCGAGCATAGGTCGTTGTGTGCCATATGGGTTGGTTGTCCTCATAACCAAAGAGTTGGAGACACTGGTATGGCATACAAGTGAGATGTAATGTACATCTGCACTGAACGTGACCAACTCCGGAGCTATTTCTGCTGTCAAGATTTGCTCCGATGGGATATGGGTATAAATGTCCCTCCGACCTGAGACCGCCACAGTGACTTGCAAGCAACTCACTGCACTTAGGCACTGGACTACCTGAATTTCTAATTCAGTGACGGAAGGTTGCTGGGTGTAGTCAAGTACTTGACTTGTCGGTGCGTGTGTCAAGATGGGATTGACCACTCCAGTTTAGGAGCTGTGTACAGTCTGTTTCAATTTAGTAAAACCTTGGCCAGGGTAGTCCTAGTGAGGAGTCACAGGACTAATTGAGTTGAGCACGATTCGGATGATATCATCAGGGTTGACAGTTTAACCCTGAGTCATCCTAAACACAGGGGTCAAAAGAGATGAATTATACGGTAACCATATTCACGTAGGTTCTGAATGTTGCGATTGCGATTATTCGACCTATCCGATCATCGGGTATCATTGCTAGATGGTCACTTCGATTAGTACAGGAATTGGTTCCTGTGCTACCGGTTTAGGTTCGAACCTACGGGGTCACACCACATTAGAGGTTCCTTTCTGATCTGATGGCTGATTATGAGTCTTATCTATCTGAGACTCTATGATTGAGAATTAGGATTCTCTAATCATGAGTTCCACACATTTTGGGTACCGGGGTCAAAATTTTGAATTTCAAATTTTGAATTTGAAATTGAACTCTTTGATCAGGGTTTTATATCGATGGTCTCTGATGCCTGATTGCCCATCGGATTTGGACTCAATATTTATAGAGGTTTAATTAGTGATTTAATCACTAATTAACTCAATTTGATTGAGTAATTATTTTTGGATCAAGTCCAATTGAATTGGATTCAGTTTGGATTGACCCGATTAGGTTAAATGTTGACCTAATCGCTAAGGTGGTTTAGTCCCTGATTTGATCAGGGTTAGGTTTAGTTAATTCCTGATTTGATTAGGATTTTATTGAGCCTAATTAAGCCTAATTATGTTGGGTTTAATTGGTCTAATTGTGCAACCTATTTTAAACTAGGTTGGCTCAATTTGAATCAAACCACCTTGTTTTAAATTCCCTGCGACACCCAACTTCCTTGCACCCATTTGAATTCACGAGAAGAAACTTCTCATGAAATTTTTCTCACGCAAAACCCTTCCCACACCCTCATTTGTGCACCATATGGATGGATAAAATAATTAGTTAGCCATTCAAATTCAAAAAAAAAAAAAAAAAAAAAAAAAAAAACAATAGCATGTTGGAATTTGAATGGATAACTTATCACTTGCCC